>NC_137702.1:1200000-1522000 GCF_964034855.1 Anser brachyrhynchus
TGCTCTTGGCTGGCCTTCGGTAATTACAAAGGCAACAAACGTGAAGCTCTGAGCACCTAAGGAGGTGGGGGGAGCCCGGCTCCCCTAGGACTGGCTCTGCACCGCGCACGCCTCCAGCACGCGGGGCCAAGGGCGGCGCGGGGCCTGCTGGCAGACGGGCGGTGGGGCTGCCATCGCCTGACTGCGTCCATGGCGTCAGCCTCTTGATGTCTGTTGGAAATGGGTTTGGATTTCCTCCAGAAACAAGAAAAGCTGGGGAAATCTTGCAGGACGGACCAACGGACTGTAGAATAAAAGTGACATTTTTAGCTTATTTAGAATTCCCTGTTAGAGTTACAAACAGCCGTGCTGCCACACCGATGTCGGCAGGTGCCGAAGCCTTATTTCCTCCTCCTCCTCCTCCCCAGCTCTGCCTGGAGGTGCCCTCGCTCCCTGACCACTTTTGGTGCCGCAAGCTGGACGAAGAGCACGGGCGCCCAGGAGGGCGCTCAGTCCATCCCCGCAGAGCTCAGCTCTCGGGCCGCTTGCCCTTTGCTCCCCCCGGAGTCACTGGTGGAGCACACAGCGTGCCTGCAGCCCGGCACACCGCCCCTACGAGCACCGCTCCGCACCGCTCCGCACCGGGATCGGGCTGGGGAGCGGCGCGGGGCGGGAAAAAGGGGGCGTGGCCCGATCGTGGGGGCGTGGCCTGATCGAGGGGGCGTGGCCTGATCGCGGGGGGCGTGGCCTGATCGCGGAGGGGGCGTGGCCTGATCGATAAGGGCGGCGGGGCTGCCCGTCTCTCTCGCGGTGCCCGCCAGTCTCGCCCCGCGCCGCGCCTCTCGCGGGAAGCGCCGGCCAAGATGGCGGCGGCGCCGGGCCGTTGAGCGGGCCCCGGCGGCGGGCGGGCGGGCGGTGCCGGGCCGAGGGGCGGTGCCGGCTGCTCGGCGCCGCGGGCTGCTGGCGGCGGGGTGATGCCGACGGGCCGGGGCTCGGCGCCGCCGCGGCTGTGAGCGGCTCCGTCCGGCGGCGGCGGCTCTCCCGCGGCCGGCCATGACCGGCGAGAAGCTGCGCTCGGTGCGCCGCGAGCACCGGCCCTGCAAGGACGGCGGCGGCCTGCTGGGGCCCGGCGACGAGGAGGCGGCGGCGGCGCCCGGCGGGGGCTTCACGGCGGGCCGCGGCAAGGGCGGCCGGGCCGGGGGGGGGCGCCGCGCCTCGGGCCCCCAGGCGCTGAAGGCGCCGCCGGCGGGCGGGGGGGGCGGCCCGGCCGCCGAGCCCGGCAGGGGCCCCGCGCACTTCCCGGTGCACGAGTGCGTCTTCAAGGGCGACGTGCGGCGCCTCTCGGCCCTCATCCGCACGCAGGGCATCGGCCAGAAGGACAGCCACGGTGAGTGCCGCTCCGCGCGGCATGGCCGCCGCCGGGCTGCCGCTCGGCCGGGGGGCGCCCGCCTCAGCGCCCGGCCCCGGCCCCGGCCCGCCCGCGGTGCGGGGAGGTGGCGGGGGGGGGCTGTAACGGGGCCTCCCGCAGGGCAGCGCGACCCTGCCCCGCCTGGCCGGGGCTTCTCGGGGCTCTGTCGGCACCCGCGAGCCCCTCGCTGCTGCTGGCGTCCTCCTGGAAGAGCTTCCTCGTACCAGGCCTTGCTTCGTGTCCAAAGGTGCATCGTTGAAAAAAGTATTTATTTCTTTAAGTTTTGTCCACTTTTGGAGTTGACGATGTATGGGGGTCGCTTAGGAGCGGCTCCTTTGGCTGCAGGTGGGGTTATCTTTAGCTTTCCCCCCAGGCTTAAAAAAAAAACCAAACAAACTGACAACCTAATTCTTCGCTTCTGGGACTTGAAATTTTGTCACCTGCTCCCCTGCAGGCTCGCTTTGGACAGAGAAGCAACAGCAGAAGTATCAGCCTCGTGTTACTTTAAAACGTGTAAATATTCAAAACCTGGCTATTTTAAAATAGTATGTTTGATTTGGGGAATATTTTACACGGTTAGAAAACAAATTTCCCCGTCGAGTCAGCTTGCATTCCACGGTTAGTTTTCATCTGTGCGTTTCCTGTCTGTTTGGGGAGTAACGTGACACGTTTCTGCTGGAGAGTGGGAGCTGCGCCGGATGTGGGCTCTGCACGAGTTGTGATTACAGGGTAGAGTTACGCTCTTCTTCTGGCTGGGAGATAAACGTCCCCTTTGTTTTGCTTAATTGTATTACATAAAGTAAAATCGCGTATTAAGATAGGGCAATCTTCAGAATTGGTACAATCAGCAGAATAAATAATTAGCAATGAAAAGCAATCTCCGTGATGATACCAGGCACTCCGCAACAAGCGAACGCACGCTGGTGTAACTTGCAGCTCAGTTTTCTCAGTCGAGATGGGGAGGAGTATTTCTTACAACTGTCATAACATTTTTCTAAGTGGTTTGCTATAAATATAGCCACAGATATATTTATCCTGCCATCTTCATTCCAAGCGTTGCAGCAAAGGCTGGGAGAATGAAAGCAACAGACTCGGAAAGAAATTTTGTCACTGTATGCCTTCCGCTGACTTCTCCCCTGCATCTCTTTTCATTCCTCATCGAATAGCTCATCGCTGTGAGCTTAGTGTCTGCACTTTGAGGGCACTTCCTGACACACCTTTGCTGCACTATCATCTTCAGCGTGTCACAAACATCGATACCGGCTTTTTATATACATATATAAATATACACGTGTCTGTATATCTACATACCTATACAAATCCTTTTCAAATGAATGTCTTTCTGCTTTCTCGCTGCTGATTACAGTAGGAGTGCTGTAGATTTATCTCTTGCTCTTTCTCCTGACTTTTACTTTCAGTGTTTCTTTGCTCTTAGATTTCAAAAAACGAAACCAAAAAAAAAAAACAACCAACAAACAAAAATCAAAACCAAACCCTCGATGTGATGTTCCAAAGGCCTGACGAACGTTTCCTTGTTGTTATTTTCTTTCTGCCTGAATCCACCCGTCTCTTGTTTACGTGTTTGAGTTGTGAGTTACCTGGGCAGATAGCTTCAGCTTACGGTTACGCTCAGAAGCAAGCCAGAAGAGTCCTAGTGCGTGATAAGGAAGTGATGGAGGGGAGGAAGAACTTCTAGTAACAATTGTTGTTTATAGTTCGGTTCCATTTTTAGTGTGTGGTTAAGGGCAGAGAAGCCAAGTCCTGGAGAATGTTAAACTCAGGGTGTTCGGGTAAAACAAACACTGGCTGTGTGTTGTAAACGGAGCGCAGCCTGCCTAGCTCTCTGAGTTAACCTCAAAAAAAGCATCACCTGTCGGTACGGCCAGTGTCGTTATTCCTAAAGAGGGTTTCTTTGGGGAAACTTGTAGGTGTACGCTTTAGGTTACTTTTATTTTTGCTAGAATGCACATTTAAAAGCTTCAACATAGATTTAAAATAAAAACGTTGTTTTCGGAATAGACAAATCTTGCTGAGTTACCACAGAAAAACACTCGTCCTCCTCGCAGGCGTGCCAGAGGTCTCTACGTGCGTGCGCGCAGAACTTCTGACCTCCCGTTAGGACAGCGCTGGGCTCTGTGTGTTTGCGCAAACGATTTTTATTTGCATGCCCTGGCTGCAGGCGTGCGGGGTTTCGGGCCCCGTTGTACTGCTGCAGTCCCAGAATAAGGCCCCGTGGGCGACACGGCCTGAACTCGGGCAGGGAGCGTCCGTGCGGATTTCCCCAAGCTGTCAGTGTTGAGGAAACTTTCAGTAGATGGCAGGGGTAAGCGAGGCTTGTTGAGGTGGTGGATCAGGCTGCTGCCAGAAGAGAAACTACAGGAGATGAATGCGATCGCAGCTGTTCAGGTATCTGCACGTTGGTGTTGTAGCGTCTAGAAATGATCGCATCAAACAAATAATGATTAAATTGCATTCAAGTCATCAAAAGAAGGGCGCTGTAAATAATTAGAGCTGAACCGTGCGGGTCAGCAGCGGCGCTGTGAGGCTGCACCCCCTCTCCCTGCGGGTGGCAGCCCCGTGTGCAGCCCTCGTCATGGCGGTCCTGGCGCTGCCGCCGCGGCTCGTCCCGGAGCCTGACACCCAAGCTGCTCGGGCGTCCTCGCGGCTGGAAGGAGCGAAGCTGCCCTCTCCCAGCCTCCCGCCTGGGGAGCTTAGCTGTGCCGGGTAGGGAAAACGGGTTAGCGTGAAAAGTTGTGCGCTTCCCGTCAGATTAGTTGTGACCAGAATTAGTCCGTGTGCTCCGGGTGGGGGCCGTCCTAGAGGAGCCTCAGCTCCCCGGTCAGTTGCTGTGATGAGGTGACGGGACGTGTTTCGTGTCCGGGTGGCGGAGCTGGAGGCTGCAGCACGGTCGGATTGCAGTTCAGTTCTGAATTCCGTACTTTTTGGCACGATGAAGATTGCAGAATCAAAGCAAAGCCCGTGCTGGAAGAGCTCTCTGGAGGTACCCTCGTCCAGCATCCTGCTCAAAGCAGAGAGAGCAGCCAAATCAGATCAGGCAGCTCAGAGCCTTGTCCGGAGGAGTTTTGAAACGACGTACATTGTTGCCCAACTGCATTTCCTGTTTATCAGCTGAGAGGTTTGCCAGTTCTCAGTGTAGCTGTCAGAGGCCCGGTTAGCTTTCGTTTTGTTGTTTCTTCCCAGAGTGCCAGGCCGTTGTACGGACGGGGGCCGCCTGCCTCCTAGTATGCAGCGTCCTTTGTTAAGTAAACGTAAAGCATGGTTCTTACACTAAGTAACGAATGGAAGAGAGAACAGAGGTACACACTTCTCCTGGTGAAGTGCTGACAAGGTGAGGAAAGCTTTTTCCCCGGACTTGCGTAACTTGAGTTCTCTGAGCGTGTCGTCGGGCTCCTTCTCAGGCTCGTTGCTCAGGAGCGTCCTTTCCATCCCTTAACCAAGCCTGCGTGCATCCAGGATTCAGGATTATGGCTTTGGCTCGCAGTTGTTACAAGATCTATTAATAGAAAATTTGAGGTTAGCCTAGTTAGGGTGTGCACAGTGGGCTGGGAGGTAGCTGTCTGAGAGCCTTAGTGACCCGCAGGAATAATTTGTACTGTGTGCTGAGTAGCTGATCGAAAACCGCTTGTAAACTCTGCCTTTGCCTGCTTGCCTATCTTGATGGGAGATTTGGTGATACTGCAGTACGTTGGTAATCACCGTGCGTAGCAGCCCATGAATGTTTTGGATCACATCTGTTGGGTGTGCAGGGCATCATCCCTGGTGTGCAGCGAGTGCTTATTGCTAACGCGATGCTGTGAAATACCCCTAAAATCAAGCGCACGTGTTGGAATTGCCAGTACGTTTCGTTAGCTTTGCTAGAAAATGTTTGAGCATACAGAGTAACACAGTTAAATGGAAGGATTTTACAGCCTTAAGTTACAAAAATAAAATGCTCTAGAATTCTGTTAGCAGTGTTAATCCAGCAAAACAACTCCCTGTCCCTTACTGTGCGTGTTTAAGAACAGAAGTACAAAACGTGTCGCATGTGTAGCCAGTCAAGCAGTCCTGCTTATAATACCTGCTAATAATCTTGGAAGCTTTCTTTGGAAACATGGCACTAAACTAACCAAAAGGTCAATGTGCTTTTTTTTAGTGAAGTTACCGTTATTTTTCAACCTGTCCATTTGCTTTTTTAGAAGAAAATTGTATACCAAGTCTTTGAAAAATTCATAAAATATGCTCTTAAACTTTAATCAGTATCATATCTTTGAGTAGCTTTTACCCTAGATATGTCATTCTTTATAAAATACCATACTTGTCAGGCCATGGTAAGTGAGAGGTTTGGGTTATCGCTTTCTTGAAGATGTAATTGTACCGCTTTGGCTGGAGCAAGTTTCAAGATGTAATTAAAAAGCTCTGTTGACCCAAGAAATGTTCCAGCTGTATTTATTTTAACAAATATAATCAAAAGACTGTACGTAGGACTTGCTTAAAAATGCAACTGCTCTGGTGTATGTTGGTGTGCTCCTTCGCTAGGTCGTGTACCTGAAGTTTCTTAATACATACTAAGTTGTGTATGCAACTCTACTGGGAGTTGCAATGGTTTCTGTTATGTTGAATCTAATATCTTTTTTTTTCCACTTTATTTTAGGAAACACTCCTCTGCATCTTGCTGTGATGTTGGGGCATAAAGGTTGGTAAAAACATCAATTTTGTTGCTCTTAAATTATCCTGAAGGCTTAGGGGCAACAGTAAAGATTTTTTTTTTCATTTTTCCTGAATGCAGTCTTGTGTTTCAAACTACTTCAAAGCAGAGGTTTTCCAAAAAAGTAGTAGTCATGCAGATTTGGAAGAGAGAAGTCTGAGAAGTTAGGGCTGTTGGTCAGGCCAAAACCAAGGAATGAGGTAGGCAATGGGCTAGGTTGGAAGGACGGAATACCGGGGAGGGAGTTGTAATAGTTGGGCTCCTCCTTGAGCCTAGAACAAGAGCAGTGAGGGGGTCCAGCTTCTGTCTTGTTACAGAGTTAGGAGGAAACTCGGAAGAGCATAGAAGATTGTGAAACAAGAAACACCTCTAAGCAATGGAGCCAAGCATATGCGTGCCCGTTTCCTCTTTGGTGTCCAGACAGTTAAAGTGGGGGGAGACTTGGTCCAGGCAGATCTCTATTTTAATGTGCTGTTAATGCATGGTACCGAATGCTTATTAATTCCCCTTTGTGTGGTGGTGCCCTTTATCCTCTTCAACACTTCTCTGGTTAAGTGTCACTGTGGCTGTTACTAATCTGCTCACTGGAGGTCTTGAACCACCCTCTTCAGCTTTTTCCCAGTTACAAATAAAAATATTTCCTAGAGTAAGTCAGTCAGTGTGAGCGAAAATCGCTTCCCTGTCTTTCATATACTCCTTCATTCACTTGATTCAGATTTCCGACCCACTGCCTAGCTGTTCCTTGTGTTTCAAGACTGACTGCCCTGCGCAGGGCCCAGCATGAGGCTACAGGACCATGGAGCCTGTTGGTCCGTGATGGCTGTCATCTTTGTAGACATCCTTTGGGAATTTTTTACAGCAGGTTTTCAAGGCATGGGATTTCTATTTCTAATAGAAAATGTTGAAGTAGGCATGTTTTAAGACTGGAGAAGAAACTTGGAATGTAATTGTTCAGTCTCCATGACAGAAAAAATCTTGTTTCAGTAGTGAAAAAGAAGAATGCCTTGGTTTTGGTAAGCCACGGGAGTCCTGCACCTGGCATGTGCTACTGCTCCGCAGCAGAGCTATTGTCAGCTACAATGGTATCATACCACACCAACAAGTACGAACGATTTTGAACAAAGACCTTTCTTCCAATAACACTGATATGGAAGAATTTATCACCTTTAATTCAGTACAGTTGAATTCTAAGTCTCTTTTGAACTTGAGTTATTTTACCTTCCATCTAGCCCTCTCTGTTCAGTGCTGACAAACCCCCAGCACAGTATGGCAAGGAGAGGCAGTTCTTCCTGTCGCTCCTTTTCTCATCGGCTGCGTATTTGAGATTTCAGTTTGCAGTTCCCCTCTTGGCTCCTTTGTCAGTTGTCCCACGTGTGAAACCCTAAACCACTTAGGATGTGTACGGTAAGCCTTTATGTAGCTTGACTGGAGCAGGAATATTTGCGTGTGATGTCAAGAACAGCACCTGGGTTTGCTGCTTTGACTTTGACTCCTGCTTAGTCTTTGATCCACCACGAAGCCCAGGTCCTTTACTGCCGTGGTAGTGTCTCGTTGATCCTGAAGGTCAGTTTTCTGTCTTTCTGGGCTGGTGCACATAGACTGTTCAGCCCTACGCAGCAGCATTATAGCCGGACTTTTGTGAATTCCAGGGTGAATTTACATCCCGTGTGTCTATCTGAAAATGTGATCTGGCTAGCGAAGCCTATCTGCCTGTTCAGCGTACAGAGCTGTTATTGATAGGCACTATCTAAGCAACTACAAAAACACCACTCTGTGTTTGTGGGCAGAGTAGTTAGGGCTTTTGTTTATTTACCGCAAAGATGGTGGACTCACCAGTGAAGTATCTCTTCCTCTCCGCGCGCTGTGCTTGCCAGTGACTCACGGTGGTTGTATCTTGCATGGCTGGTAGGGTTTCCTGTAACACCTGCGGGTGAAGAATCCAGGAAGTCCCTCTATTCGTGACTGCCCTATTCATAACGAGCCGGCTTGTTCGGCCCACAGCTCCAGGCTGATCCTGCTGTGTCACTCGCAGATGGGTCAGGTTGGTTTTAATGAGATGCGCTGAGGAAACGTTCCATAGTTAGAAACCGAAGAACCATTTAAAACGAGGGCAGCTTATTCAGAACATGGACGCACTGAAAGCTTCCTCCCCTTCTTAGTTCTAGGGGCCGCTCCTGATTCCTTCACCAGCTTTAACCCTCAGGGAAGGGAATGCAGGCTGAGCTGTGGCTACGCTAGGAACTTGTGTGATATTTATGGGACGTTAACGTTGCTCTGACAGCACGGCACGTGCATGCCAGGCATCGGGGGGCACTGATGCATGCTCTTACTGAGGCTTTGACAAAAAGCGTAGTGCACAGTAGTACCAGCTCCGTGCTGGGGGAGCGCGAGCCTGCAGGTGGTGTGCTGTGTTATCAGGGCTCCGTTATCCACAGCGTTAGTCCTGGCATAACCATCGCTTGTACAGCGTGTCATGCGCATACTCTGAGGCTTTCCGAGGTCAAAGTATGCTTGTTTGCCTCCTGTAGATGCCATGTTACCACAAGATGTTGTAGCACGTAGGGATCCGTTGCTATGACAGGTTTTTCTCTTCCTCCTGTATGCACAGGGTTCTCAAGACTTAGTAAAAACTCTGTGCCCTCATGTGGATTTCTAGGAAATGAGTTCACCACTGACCTTTGGGCAAAGGGGGTGAGATAAGGAGAGGGGAGCCTGCGCGCAGCTGCCGCATGTGGAAGGGCATGAAACTTCGCCTAATAAATATATAGCTTTGTGCATTATTGGAGAGAGGTGACGTCAGTTTTAAAATATCTGTTATATAGAGGGAGGATGTACACACACTTACGAAAATACCTCTTTATAAAAAGCAAAATATAAGAAGCAGAAGGAAAATTCTTCCAGTGGTGATGTAATTGGTCATTGACTACCAATTATGCTTTTAGTGCTCATATTTAATAGGAAAATACTATAAGTACTTACATAAATGTTTTTAAAAATGGGTTTATAGTTTGTGTTCAGAATTTGGATGTGTGTTTTGATAAAGCGTTTAATATATTGAATATCTACTGTTTCTTTTATGTTACTGTTTCCATGAATGATATTGATGGATCCGTTATGTTTACTGTAAATAATTATTACTGCTTTGTTACAGAATGTGCCCACTTGCTTTTAGCCCATAATGCTCCAGTAAAGGTGAAAAATGCTCAGGGATGGAGCCCTCTTGCAGAAGCCATCAGCTACGGAGACAGACAAATGAGTAAGAACCTCTGAACCTCTGCTTCCCATTTAATCAGAAACGGAAACCTCATTCAGGATAGGAAAACAAAGGTTTTCAAGCTATTTTTTTATATAATACCCACACTTAAGTTCTCTGGAGATTTTATCCTAATCAGATCAACTTTTTTTAATATTTAAATACGATATGACAAGCTTGACACATGCCCATTTCCTTACCTTGATAGGAAAGAAATTGCATTAGGATACATAATGTTGAGCAGAGTTAAGATTTTGCTTAAAGTCATTGTAGAAGTTATAAACTAGCATTCTGTATTTAAATTAGGAGTTACGGTGTCAGAATGGATTTCAGCTATATGAGATTGTTTAATAGGAGCTAGTCTGTGCATAGTAGCCATATGGATGATATAACAGTTGGCAATGGGATACTGCTTTTATGTTGTATCTCAGCAGGTCAATAGACAAATACGGTGACTGAAGTGAATTACTTCAGATATGAAGTAGTAAAGAGTAAATTATTCTACTTTTGCTCGCTAGTGGGTGTAATAGTATTTATTTTTACCATGTCTTCCATCAGAAAACTTGCTGTTCTACTTCACAGGATATTAATGCACTAGTGTGTATTACACTAACAACATTCTGCATATAGTCTCCTCACTCCTGAAGAATTTTCTCTATCTGTAGGCTCATGTTCAGTAATATACATGTTTACTAAAATGTGTATAAACGTGTGTAAAAAGCCTTCCTGACATGATTGAATGTCATAATATAAACAGTTTGAGGCTTTTCTTCCTGTTGTGATCATAGTGGGTTATGTATAATTACTTTATATAACTGTTTTTATATTTATAAACTATAATTACTTTATATAACTATAAATCTAATGAAATGCTACATTGGCATTGATTTTTTTTTTCTAAATATGTTGAATGCCAACCCTAACCTGCAGTTAACAACCAAATAGCATACCTTTTCCTTATCGTTAATTTCTGTTTAGTTACAGCACTCCTAAGGAAGCTGAAACAGCAGTCCAGGGAAAGTGTTGAAGAAAAGCGACCTCGGTTATTAAAAGCCCTGAAGGAGGTAAGTAAGTTCAAGGCAGTTATGCTGACAAAAGCGTGGTAGAAAATAGTGGCTCATGTTCATTTAGTAAGGATGTGCTAGCAAACTACAAAAAGACTTTTTACGTGCTTGTGCAAATCTAGTTGCTCTTAATAGTAATCTGAGCTTACAATGTCCATTTTAAAAGGTCACAGAATTGTGTGTGTTTTTAAGATACTTCCTCCTCAAATTCTAAGAATTCAACCATTTTTGTGTAAGACCTATTAGTCATCTTTGCAGTCTAAAAGTTAAAGAAATCTGCACTTTTCATTTGACTTTTAAGGCTTCCTTAAACCCAAAAAAGGAAAGTTTTTTTTTCAGTCTAGTTCTTCATCTGCATGCAGCAGCCAGTTTTTCTCAATCACAGTAAAACATTCCTGACTTTAGAGAGACTAAGAAGAAAAGGTCAGATTCCTCAGTTTCAACGTTTTACTGCTACTGGTAGTGTGCTAGAACTGTGATTATAAAACACGGGTGTTTATTTCCCTCTGTGTGGAGTGAGCTTCTGCATAGTCAGATGGTAAAAACGAGTGGGTTTGCAGAAAGCAAACCAGTTATCTTAATTAAACGATATATCAGAAAACTGAGCTAAACTCTGTCAGTAGTGCACTCTTAGAAACATGAGCAGAGCATATTCAATGTTTTTCATTGATCCAAGGGAGGAAAAAAAACTAGAAGTGAAGAAAATTGAGTTGTGTGACAGCAAGCAGACAGCTTTACTAAAACAGCTCTGCTGTTCCTTGCTCCTACTAGTGCAAGACCTGTCTTAAAGTTGCATGTTTTTGTAGTGGAGTGGAAAAATATGACTACCTCAGTCTATTGGCAACATTGCTGATTTTTTTAAATCATGTCAATCCTTGCTTTGCTTTTGCATTTGGATATAGCTTGAAGAAATTGACTGGTGCGTTTATGGTATTGTGTATTTCCAGAAGATAGTATGAAATGTGTATATGTGGATACTGGTAGCTGAAACTTGACTCATTAATTTAAGCTATAACATATAATTCCCTGTGACTGGATGTGGTCAATCAAAGCAAACAGTGGTCTTTAGTTTTTTTAATGGATATTTACCATTAGTCTTTTCAAATCCACAGCTTAATAGCTGTATTAATTTTTTCAACAAAAAAAATCATTAAAAATGCTAGCTTAAATGAATTACATAACTTTATCATTGTTGATTCTACTGTAGTTAAAGCTTCAGAAACGTTTAATTTCAGTATTGACTCAACTACTTGCATCAGAGGGTAAAAAAAGGATTCTTTGTTTGGCAGAGCACAATTCTGCCTCTAACTTCCAACAAATTTTACACTTCTCATTTAGACTAAAATGTTTGTTAATGTATTCTTTTCCTCTCAGCTAGGTGACTTCTATCTAGAGCTTCACTGGGATTTTCAAAGTTGGGGTAAGTGGTTGCACATTCGTTTTCATAGGGAGATAACCTAGTCAGTCTTCAACACACTAATTCTTTCAAGCTGAATTTTTTTCTGATTTGTATTTTTGAAAATTCACGATCCTGTTGAATAACTGGACTGGTGGCATTTAATTCCTTGAATTTCAGTCTGTACTCTGAATGCCCAACTTCCAGTTCAGTGCAGCTACGTGGTACAATGTTCAAGCCTTAATCTTAGTTTCTTTGTGTGGCAGTATAACATTTAGCATTTCTCAATTTCTTCATCCTCCTATCAGAAGAATAAAAATTTAAATAAATTAGCAAGAATGTGTTAATGGTCACCATGTCTGAATAATTTAAAAATATGTTGGTGATATCATCTGCTACTGGTGGAAATTTAAGTTAGTAATTTTATATATCTACGTATAAGCATAGTTGAAGTACTTGATACTATAAAGTAAATGGTGCTTTTTAAAATAAGGACAGCTTGCATCTCATATATGCATCTCAGAATACTGGACTGACTCTCAGTTCCTCCGGTTGTTTAATGTTTACTTGTAATTTTAAAACAAAGCGCATTGGATTTTTCTTCTTGTGTGTATTGCGATTTAATTGTAGCTGGGCTTTCAGCTGGTATAATAAAATATTTAAGTAAAATATCAAATCATCAAATTAAAATTTCAATCAGCTACAAGACAAATTTTTTATAATCTATAAATGGTTTAGCTCAGTTAAAACAAGGATATTTAAAGATCTATCCCAATGCTGAAGGTACTCTGTACAATTATGTATCAGTCTTACAGTTATTGATTAGAAAAACATGTTGTAGGTCAATTGTACTTGTATAGAGATTGTGATGGAAAATGGGTATGTTGTATTTCTGTATTACAATGCGTAGAAATTCAAGGTGAGGTATAGTTTTAATAGAAATATCTTGCAGAGGAACCTCAATGTTCTAATTGTATAATCTTTGTCCCTACTTGCAGTGCCTTTACTTTCCCGAATTCTGCCTTCTGATGCTTGTAAAATACACAAACAAGGTATAAATATCAGGTAAGTACTGATTTGTGGTTTGTGATTCCTAAGTCACAAATATTTGTATGTTAGTGAAAATGCTGGGTTCCAGTGTGGTGTGAAAGAAATCACCAGGGAATCTGCAGATGCTTGTGAAACACTGTTGTGTTGGTACGTAGGTGTTCAGAGGCAGGAAGTGGTTTGAACTACAGTCGTCTTTTCCACTATCAGTTTGTTAGCTCTAATTCCTGAGTCACTTAACATAAAGCAAAAACAGTTGAGCTGCGTAAGGCTGTATCTACCAGACATGACACCGAAAAAAAAGGAATTTGGTATTTGTAATATAAAAAAAATCCAGTAAGTGAACTTCTAGTATTTTGTGGGGAAATATTGCTGTTCCAGGCTATGGAGTAAGAAAAGTCGTATAGTTTCTCTTTTTAAAATGCTCAGTGAGAAAGATTCACAAAATCCTGGACTTTTTCTCGGCTGCTCAACTGGTTTAGATTGTGTTTTCAGACTCAATTGTCTTTTCAGTTTAGGTTCCTAAACTTTAACGGGGAAAAAAAAGTTATGATTCAGAAGGTTATATCTATAGAAAGTTATTTTCATATTAAAGCTTTTAGCATAGGTATATGGAATGACTTTGTAGGTCAGATTTGAGTCTGAGAGCATTTTTTTCCTTCTTTCTCTGCTCTGCTTGTATAGCTGGGAGTTATGAGACTGGCTCTCAAAGGAAATAGATACAGATTCTTTCTTGAATTCAGAGGCCAATATATGATGAGCATTAAGCAATCACCCCTTAAAGCTGAAGTGGATACTAAATTCAGGTTCTTTAACCATCTGTTTCGGAGGAGTAAATATTCTAGCAATAATGCATATGAGTTGCTAGAGAGATCTTTTTCCTTGGCTCCGTCTCTGAATTATTCAGGTCAGCAGAAGTCTTTCTTTTGTGTTGGGGAGAGAAAAAAATAGCAACAGTAACTAGAATATATCAAATGAAAATTCAGTCTGTTTTTTAGTCCTCTCTCTAAGATGGGTCGCATCCTGGTATTGCTGCTCCTTGTGGAATAGGATGCTTGCCTCATGGAGTAGTTTCATTTCTCAATGCACATGCTGGCTACGTAATTTGTCACTTCCTCATTCTGTCAGCTTTGAAATAAAGATGAACTTTTCTTTATAAAACACTGTATTTTAAATTATATTATGTACAATATGAAGGGTGCTCTAGCACCCAGGGCAGGTTAGTCTGGAACCAGCTGAAGCCTCCACTTTTTCTCCCAAATGTAGTGAGATGTTCCAGGTGGTGCTTCACCTGGGCACACGGGGTGGTCCCTGCTGGCAGGCAGGTGCTTGTTGGCCTGTCTGCATTGTGAGGAGGTCGTTCCTGGTCTGAGGGTCTGCAGCAGCTCATGCTCTCTGCCGTCTCTCCTTCGTGTGTTTTTTGGCCACCACGGTCACTGGCTGCATGCTGGCGAGATGTTGGCATGTGATGAAAGATGGAACTTATTCTATGAAGCTAGTGTAAAAATAGCTTGAAATGTATTTTTGATGGTAGACGTTGTAATGTGAAACCTATTAAGTGGTTTTACTAATTTTCTATTTCTACATCCAGGCTTAATTTATGGAATATTTTGAGAAGACTTAGGTCTTAATGTGTTTGGTTGTGACAAAAAAAAAAGTTTCTGCTTGAAAACAGAAAGTACCAGCCTATTTGAGTATTTACGGGTAACTTCTTTTAAAATACTGGTGTATTTTCACAGGCTGGACACAACTCTCATAGACTTTACAGACATGAAGTGCCAACGAGGGGATTTAAGCTTCATTTTTAATGGTGATGCAGCGCCCTCTGAATCTTTTGTAGTTTTAGACAATGAACAAAAAGTTTACCAGCGAATACATCACGAGGTGAGTATCCGTGTGAACGCAGGGTGTGAAGTACCTCCAGCTTTTACTGCCCATCAGAAGTCTGACTGAATTTACTAAACAAAGTGTGCCTCTCAAAAAGACCCAAACTACAAAGTAATACAAACCAAGTATTTTTTTGTTCAGCTGATGTAACTAAAGCTCTGTTGGTGACGTAAAATTGTCTTATGAAGAACTGTGTTTGGATACAGACTTCTAAATGGGGAAAAAACCTAGAGTATGAAATCCTGTTAGAAAAGACTGTTTCATTCTGAGTAGGTAAACAGGCTTTCAAGTTTGAAGCATGACGCTTCATCTTTCCAGTGGGCTTACTTTGAGTGTCCTCGGGTAGGTTTTCAAGCTTGCTTGCTGCTGCTTTGCACCCGTTCAGTCACTCTGTGGCCAATGTAGCTGTAAACAGTGCAAGGGTATGACTCATTGGTCCCCTAGTATTTATTTGAGTTTATAATTATAGCTTCACCCACCAATCACTTAAGCATGGATTTTTGCTTATGCAAAGGGTGTGGCTGGTGAGCTTCAGGGTAAGTCACACTTAAATATTAATGCAGATAAAATGTCCGAGATGAAACTGTTTTGTTAACCAGCTCAGCTTCTGTAAAACAGGCTGAAAATTCAGGAAATGCTGATTCTGGGAAAGGTTCCAAAAGAATAGGTGCATTGATCTTAGGTTTTAAGAAGTAATAATTTATCATCGGTTCTTTGCTGTATTTGGAAATTTTCCTTCTAGGAATCGGAGATGGAAACAGAGGAAGAGGTTGACATTCTGATGAGCAGTGATATTTACTCAGCAACATTATCAACCAAATCAATTACCTTCACGCGTGCCCAAACAGGATGGCTTTTTCGAGAAGACAAAACAGTAAGCTAAAAGAAGATTTCACAGTCTGGCGTTGCCAGGGACAAAGTTCAGAAAGTCTTATGGCAACATGATTGGGGAAAAAAGTGAAAGAATAAGACATTTGAGGGGTGGGGTGGGGTGGTGATGCTTTCCCTGCCCTCACTACTGTCCCTACTTTGACCACGTAGTGTATCTGAAGGACTCCCTTCTTAAGAAAATGGTAGCCTGGAAGCAGATAACTGTAGCTGGTGTGTGTGGGGGGGAAACAGACTGTACAGAAAATAACTTTATTCTGTGATTATATAGTCTGTGCAAATTCATGCCAGCATTTATGGTAAGGATTCTCCTATATGCTCCTGTGTCTGTGAAACACAGGAAGATGCAAGCATTCTGGGTGCAGTTTCCTTTGCACATTCCTTCCAGTTTTTGTCATGCTGTTTGAGGTACAAATTCTTAGCTGTGAAAACATTGAAACAGCCACCTTCAGAGCTTCTCTAAGTAGGAAATTGCTTTCCGGTGACTAGCTCTGAAAGGTTTTGTTCTCACCTGGATGTCAAGTTGTGCCATGCATAGAAAGTTTTCTGCTGAGCTAGTGTTTCGGAACTTTTTCCTTTCATGAAATAAGAAATCCATATTTTACACATGTAAAAAAAAAAAACACAACCAACCAAAACAAACAAAAAAACCAATGCATGTAAACTATAATATAATTTGTCACTGAAGGAATTTTTAGTCAGATTTCCCTTGGCCACTCTCAGATTCTTAAACAATCTCTTCTCATTTAGTTTCCATTGATACAAAATATTTCTTTCTGATGGAACTCTTGTGTTTGTGCTGTATGTATGGTATTGGGAGTGTACAATGATAGCTCACGTGGTTGGTTGTGTAAATTGAAATTACAACATTTCAATCCTGTAGTCGTCATACTGTAATGTAATTATGTGTATATACAGGAATTTAAATGTTTTTATTTTATCTTCTGCAATTAATTCACATCTAATTCCTTTCTTATAGGAAAGAGTAGGAAACTTTTTGGCAGACTTCTACCTGGTTAATGGACTTGTATTAGAATCAAGAAAAAGAAGAGAACATCTCAGTGAAGAGGATATTCTTCGAAATAAAGCTATCATGGAGAGCCTGAGTAAAGGTGGCAACTTAATGGAACAAAATTTTGAGGTATACTTATGTCATTCTTCACACTGATTTTTTTGCAGAAGGGAATAAACTTTCACACTAATAATTTATGGATGTTTTTGTTCTATTACGACTGTATTTTAAAGTAATAAATATGACCTATAAGTGTAATTGTAGTCATTAGTTTAATTATCCTGATTAGTGCACACATTGAGAAATTTCTTTGATTATATATTGAGTATTTCAGTCATAATTAGTATCTTAATAAAAGATGTTTTTAGCTTTGGCAAATCACTAAGTTCTTTACACCAAATGTTTGTTGTTTAGAATGCCCTTCTGGTTCTCTTTTTCAATCATGTTTTCCTTTAGCTTCATTAAAGTGGACTAAGCCTGTTATTATCACCATGAAATCAAGAGCTATTCAGAATGAGCCAGACATCATCTGGGAGCGTGCATACAGCCTTTTAAAAAGGATTAATTTATTTCTGTATTAGTTTGTGGTTTGTTACTTGTCATTCAGGCTCTTGAATTAACTGATTAACCAAAGCATTAAAACAGCCAGCTTTTGTGTAAATTGCTGTTTGAGGCGTAATATCTAAATGCAGCCTATGAAAGGAAGAGTAGGGGATGGAAAAGCCATGTGAAGTATCAGCTGCAAACCAAGTACATTTGTTGAATAGCAAAATTCTAAGAGAATACATGGAAAGATAAACAGCTATGACCTGTTTCTCTGAACAGCCTGTCAGACGGCAGTCACTTACTCCACCATCACCCAATACAATTACATGGGAAGAGTACATATCTGCTGAAAATGGAAAGTAAGTGATTTTGTTTCATTGGCATTAACTTCCATAGACACCGTTAGGTTGCTGGTACTTTTTTTCACTGTCCTGTGGTTTGTGGGTGCTTTTGGTTTTAGTTTTCAAGGGACAGAGGAATCTTGCTGTTGATTGCTTCGATGTTTAACGTGTGTCTGTGGATTGAAGAAACTGGCTGGCAAGCTGATACCTGTACGCACAATCAGTTGACGATAAAGATACTGTTTGGTCATGTGCCTGGTACCTATGGCTTGAAATTTAAACATTTTGAAAATACGTGCATCTTAGCTGGCATTTTTTTTAAAGGAAGATTCTTCTGTCAATTTCATTGCTGTAATTTGCTGATCTCTTCATGTGATAGTAATAAATACTCCAATTCACTGTGTTTAAAATTCACGGTGTTTAAAATTTAATGAGCCTAGTAGCAATGTCAGTGTGCGAAAACACACTTCTTCTGGAGTACAATGGCATACAGAACTCCTTGTATTAGTGAGGTTTTTTCAAGATGCTCTCCTCTAGGCATGTATTTAGGTAGTGAGCAGTTATATTTTAAATTCATTTACAGTACCTTCATTTGTAAAAGATCCAAGCAGTTGAGTTTTTTTTTCAAGAGTTGAATGTTATCCAGCTGTTCAATGTAGAAGGGCCCACAAGTAAATAAGCCCTTTTTTTTTCCCCCACAGATACCATAGGTTATGCTACAGGCAGATGTAACCAGGGAAGATGATGATATTACAGTTCAGGCTTATTAAAAATGCACATGTATTTTTTCACTTTCATTTTTGTATTTAAAATAGAATAAATATTCAAGCATAATAAATAGGTTATGCTTGATCCACATAGAAGAATGTGTCTATTTTGATAAGAGCAGCATTTAATAGTCTGATAACCTAAAGGGTGTTCAATGGAAATGTGAGGTTCTAGCTAATAGAAATCGGATGACAGTAACGTCTGTTACCTTGTGTCTGTTCTTCTATTTCTGGCTTTGTCCTGCTTTCCATTATTGTCTTCTAGTGACAATAACTTTTCTGCTTTCTCTGAGATTGTGAAGAGACTATGAAACAAACTTAACACTTAAACTTTGCTACTTTGTTCACATACAGACTATTTTGGTTAACTTCTGCAACTAACTGGTGAATGTATTTCTAGGTAATTGCCGTTCTATAGCAATTATTAATATAAGGCTCATGTGCAGTTATTTGAAGACTCTTGTCTTTTCCCTAACTGTTTGTCTTGTCTCCAGGTTTAGCAGAACTCATAGGAATCTAAATTGAGGTGGCTACCAACTGATGTTTTTTTCTATGTACAGCTTCTGTTTTGAAGTATTTGCTTTAATTTTGGGATTCTTTACTGGCTTTTCAAAACTGAGTCTTGATTCCTTCCTTTGAAACTGAGGTTCCACTGAGAGGGAAAAAATGACTTTGTCCTTCTCCCCATTGCAGGGCTCCTCATCTGGGTAGAGAGCTGGTCTGCAAAGAAAGCAAGAAGACCTTTAAAGCCACAATAGCTATGAGCCAGGAATTTCCCTTAGGAATTGAATCGTAAGTCAAAATTACTGACCATAAATATTACTTACCTGTAGGAAATATGTTAATGCAGAATGCTTTGTATCTTCAGGTTAGGGACTTCGGTGGTTTAAAAACCATGAATGAAGTCATGTTGTTAAGCAAGCAAACTGTTAAAGTTACAGACCTCACTGCTGGCATGCCTGTTCTTGGAAGAGCTAAGCACTTACCTGGTGAGACCAGGGGCTTGGTGAGGTTTGTTGTGAACTTGTCGCAATGCTCATGTGCCTGATTCTACAGAATACTAAGCCACTTGTGCCCATAACAAGTATTAGCACAAAGTTATATCCTCTAGGTTGATACGGAACCATGTCAGCTTCCATATGTCTCTAAAGAGGGTGTGGTAGTAAGTGCTTCAGCTTCTGGTGTGAAATGAGGGCAAGAAACAAATGTCTTGATGTTTGTATGCAGATGATAGTACAGTATGGATCATTAAGAACTGAATGTGACGATGATAGTGAAGCTATACATACGTACAGTCGGCATGATGTAGCTTTTCAAATCCTTTTTTATCACCTTTTATTACTTCTTAAAATCTTGTATCATCTTCAGGCCAACTTCCTCTATTTTTAACAGGTTAATCTGTGTGTTCACAGCACCTTGCTCTTCGGGTTATTTTTGTCTTTTCCAGAGGGGAAAGCTTGTGAAACAATTGGTAATGAAATCTTTTCTCCTTTCCAGATTATTGAATGTTTTAGAAGTAATTGCACCCTTCAAGCACTTTAACAAACTTAGAGAATTTGTTCAAATGAAGCTTCCACCAGGCTTTCCTGTAAAATTAGGTAAGGCTACTCTAACAATTCTTGTTTATTTTTCCAAAATGTGTGTTTATTCTATACAGCGTGTCCAAAAATTCTGTTGAGTTTCGGCAAAGAACTTTTACATAAGTGTGTTGCTGTAGATTTCAGGGGAACGTAGTTACAGTACTGCAATGTTTGGTTTGAAAAAAAATCTGCAGCTCAAAGGAGATTATAGCCCTAGCCAGGAAGAGACCTCTGTAATTTACATTTTCCTAATGCTAGGGTCTTGTTCTAAGAATAATACAGATAAGCTGAAGTGTCCTTGCCTTAAAGCATCATCTTAGTCATGAGTTAAGTACTTTGTAGCATTTTTGTATTGCTTTTTTCTCAAAGTTTATTGGTGACATATTATTCAATTACAAATAAATAGAAGTGAAAACATTACCCTTGCTACCAAATAGAAATGTATGAAACAATTTATTCATGGGTATTGATTATCACAGCACAAACTGTCAAAGAGTAATAGTATGTCTTCTAAATGTTAGAGGATTTCTTGCATACCAGTAAGCTGTTTAAGCTTGGACATTCTGAACAGACTGTATTCTGCCTCCTATCACACTTGCACAGTTCTGTTTATGGATTGAGGCTTGGATTTTTGCTTGGTTTACTAAGTTATTTCATGGATAAGCCCATTTTAATGAGGATAATTCTGAAGCGTTCAACCTCAATTTAATGTTTGCTTTAAAATATAATCCTTTTTCAATTTAAAATACTTCCGACTTAAAGTGGGTTTGCTTAACTAAAGCCTCTGTGTATGTCCTGATTTTGGCTGGGATAGAGTTAATTTTCTTCCTAGTAGCTGGCGTGGTGCCGTGGTTTGGATTTAGGGTGAGAGCAGTGCTGATAACACAACCCTGGCATAGTTGTTGCTGAGAGGTGCTTACACTAGGTCAGTGACTTTACAGCTCGTCCTGCCAGTGAGCAGGCCGGGGGTGCACAAGGAGCTGGGAGGGGACAGGGCCAGGACAGCTGTCCCCACCTGGCCAGAGGGATGTCCCATCCCAAATGGCCTCATGGGGAACAATAAACAGGGGGCTTGGCTGGGGCGGGTCGGGGGGTGCTGCTCGGGGCTGGGCTGGGCATTAGGCAGCAGGTGCTGAGCAGTTGCATTGTGCATCACTTGCTTATTTGCTTTGTTACTAGTTTTTATTTCCCTTTTTTCTTTCTTATTAAACTGTCCTTATCTCGACCAATGAGTTCTTGCAAAGTTCTTTCAATTCCCCTCTCCCGCGCCCCCAGTCTCACTGTGGGGGGAGTGAAAGACTGCGTGGTGTTCAGCGGTCTTACAGGCTGAACCACAACAGTAGGGGAAGGTTTCCCTGGATATCAGTCTGCATGAAGAAAGGGAAGTCATTGACTTTATTATGTTAATATTTTTGGAATGGTGTACTGAATTGGATATTGTTTCCCTGCTCAGGGTATCTGAGCATTTTCTGAAGTAACTTTAAAGAGCCTCCTTTTTTTAAGGAGTTTTGAGTTGCCATCTTGTGAAATAATAAACAAGCTTCTACATATTAAGCAAGTCTGAAGTTACAAATCCTTAAATAATGGTTGGCAATTATTGGTAAGCGTGTGTATCTCTGATTTTTTCCCTGTGTTTGTTTCCTATCTAGATATTCCTGTATTTCCCACCATCACAGCCACTGTGACTTTTCAGGAGTTCCGTTACGATGAATTTGATGAATCCATATTCACTATTCCTGATGATTACAAGGAGGACCCCAGCCGTTTTCCTGATCTCTAATTAAACTGGAAGGTTAATGGTGAATAACAAAATAATAATACCAGCGTACCACAGTGAAAGCAAAATGGATGCAAATAGCCCACAGGTATAGATAAAGGAGTGGGCCATAAAGGAAGGGATAAACTTAATCCAGAAGAAAAGGGAACGTGCATCAAATGACTGATGTACTGATACTCACTCTAACGGGCATCTAATCTAGTTCCTGATTTACAGCAAGTCTCCTGCTGTGTTGTTCACACTTTTATACATCCAGTACTGCAAGCGTGGTAGTCTGACACCTCAATGACCCTGAGAATACTTAACAGCTGTGAGGACTATCATTCGTTTTTAAATTTTTTTACATTTCTTGGTGATACAAAAAGCACTCTTGGACCATTAGCATAAAAGTGGAAATGTCTTAGCTGGATATTAGTCCTTTAAAACATCCCACCATATTTTAAGATGACCGTATTACATTCTTTCAAGCTTTGTTTTTGAGAATTGTAAACTATGTATCATTATGTATAGTTCAGTAATTTGAATGTTAGTTGAATGCATATTAGGAGGAATGTGTTTTCTGTAGTTGAATGAACCAAATGGTAACCATTAAACAATTGCATTTTCTATTGCAATACACTTCAGAAATAGCATTCACTCTGCAGGGAATAAGGTACCTCCTCTAGCACCTTAGTGCAATCCATTGTGGTGCTATCCATGTCTCTGAACCATTAATTTCTTCACTGAGCTCTTCGTTAATCTTGCTTTCATTGGCCCTGCACATAACTTCTCTTCAAACTGGCTCGGAAAGGCCTCTGTGTCCATGATGCGTGTTGATTAGCATGCTCGGAAGTTCATTAGCTAGAAGTCGCCACTCTTCTTCATCTGTCATGTTCACTTAGGAGACTTGCTCCGTAACGGTTGAACATCAACTAGGTTATCTCGTATTTGTATTTAGCAGCCGCTGGGAAACATGGGGTGCTTATAAAGAGTTCCTAGAACAATAAGCTCAAGCGTCAAGTCTTTGTATGAGGAGAAAGGTTTTCTTGAAGTTAGTTCAATTGTAGTGCACATTGAATAGGGCTCACCTTAGAGGATTTTATTTGCAAATGCTTAGAATGTTTCCAAATCATTTTTTTCCCCTTATTATTTTTAATAGGTAGGGGTTTCAGTACTCTGGCTTCTTGAGCTGCTTCTTGAGCTTATTCCAAGTGGTTCCAGTCTCCTAATTTGACAAAAATCCAGCTTTTTGGTTTGTTAGAAAGAATTTGTGCAAAAGGCTAATGGTGCTATTTGTTTGTATTAAGAAATTTAAAGTGCTGTGGTGTAATTGTACAAAAATGTAAATATTTTCAAAATTATATTCTTTGTGCACTGTAGTTAAAACTTTTTCTGGAAATAATAGAGTTAAGTATCAAAATTTATTATGAAGAGTACCATCAATGCTTAGTAAAGGTAACCAACCTAACTAACCACGCGGATGATACGTGGAGATAGCTTATCACAAGGCAATAAAAGCTGACTTGTCAGGCACATTGATAGAATGTGGAAATGTGTCTGAAGGAGAAATTATTTCAAAACTTCTGGAATCTATCTGTATAAAACCCAAAGAGGCTGCTCTAGAGAAATACAGTATCCACTCTATAAATAGAGTCCTGATGAATCACTATCAGCAAAGTAAAGATGAGGTGAAAATAGGAAACTGAGGTTGATCTTTGTCCAGCATCACTTTAAACCTGCACGTTAGGTGGGTGAGTAGTGCTTACTTTGCAGACTGTGACTGATACACTGGAGTTACTAATTCAAAATCAAATAAAAAAAATAGGGAAAAAAGAAAGGGAAGTGTAAAATTTTTGTAATTATGTTTGAGTACTGTATCAATAGCAGATGTTGAACATTTGGTAGGAATGATAGGACTTGTTCTTCCAAGTTGTTATGAATTCCTAAAGTGTTTTACGTCTATGGTATAAATCGACACCCACCTCGAGTTCTTGCTTAGAACCAGCTGAGATGCTTACCACAAGAGACCCAGATTGAATGTATGTAGAGGCTGAATTATCCAGTCGGTGCTGGAGGTCAGGATTAAATGTTAATGGGGCCAAATGCCGAATACTCCCGTTGCCCTCTGTTACAAATACCTACTGCAGAGAAGAATGTTTGGGGCAGTGCTGCTGGATCAGGTTTTGTGGCAGGCACAAAACTGAGGAGAGTACGGGTGCCATAAAGTTGCTTGGAAACTTCAGCAGATGCAGAAGGATTTTTCTTCATAAAGTGAATGTTAGAAATCTTTATTTTTATTTTTTTCTCCTCAGTATTACAGGGAAAGGAAGAACCATGTGTTTTGTTATTTTGTGTTTTCGGTTATTCCAAAATATCACAGAGCTTGCTCACATAGGAAGGAGCCTACGTAGCTGGGGCTATGTATTTTAGGCAACGTAGCAACTGCAATGGACTGGGTTCTAGATTTTAAACAAAAAACAAGCAAAAAAAAACCCACTAACAACAGTTATCACCTTTTGAGTGTAGCCTTATGTGAAATAGAGGGTTCTGTATATCTCCATCTGCCTGTAGAAGAGACTCTTCGCTTCTGGTGGCAAGTGAGGTATGGCTTGAAGCCCACTACAGTTTGTGGAAATGTGGTCAGTGATTTCCATGGACTCTGGAGATTTTTTTTTTTTAAATCTTCATGACTACACAATGACTAACTTTGATACATTTTAAGATTTGCAGAAACTTTTTATAGTGGATTGCTATATTAAGGCTTGCTTTAATTTGGAGCGTCAGCAGAGAAGAATGGACACAGGTTTTGTTGACTGTAGTCTTTTTGCATTGTTATAGTGAACATACTACTGCTTTTCTTCTTACTCCGAAGCCGAATGATCTGACTCCATCAGATTGTCCTTTCCAGTTCAGTGACTGTTTTGTAGATTCCTGTGACAGCCTCATTAAGTAAGAATTGGTGAACTGTTTCTCGGTACATTTCCTTCCAACTTCTGGTGATGTGTTTTCTGTCTGAAACATTCCTAGTGATGAGTTTTAAAACACTGTTAAAAACGTACGGACACTTTGGGCATGGTTTGCTGATCAATACACTGAAAGCTGTAGGAGTCTTCGTTAGCGAGAGGAACGTGTCTTGCGTTAGGCTGAGCCTGTGCTGGGGAGCCGTGTGCTGGCCCACCGGCAGCACCCCGGGGCTGTGAGCTGCTGTGCTCCCTGGCAGCGCAGCTGTGCTGGCACGGTTCTCCAGCGGTGGCTGTGTCCACAGCGGTATAAATGTTTTATCCAATATCAGTTGTTTTGCTTGCAAGGTTGTGTTTTTTTTTATTGTACTGACACACTGCGTATTTGTCAGTACGGAGCCATCCACGCAGAAGCTTTGTCGGCGCTGTTGGTGGGTGAAGTGTTTCTCGTCTAGATGTAGCCTCGGCCCCAGCTGTGCTGTGGGCGTTGGTGTCCGTTACCACTTAGATCTCCTCTTCGGGTATCTTTTGGAAAACTTACCTTTTTTAGCAGGATTGATCTAGCGGAACTTAATTTGTTTTTTTCCCTTCATCTTTTCCTTAAGACCACGTTAGGTATTAAGGAAGGTTTGTCCCTTTCCAATGAACACATATCCACAGAGGTTGTCTCGTTACTGCTGCGTAGCAAGAAGCCCAGCAGCTCCCACGTTTTTAATGCCACCTGAGCATGTGTGGGGGCTTCCACTGCAACACAAGTCCATGCAATGTGGCTCTCTGGGTAACAAAAACGCATTTCTGGACCTACTAGTGGAGTTGTGTGGTATCACTTGTGATGCACACAGCTGGGCTGGGAGAGGGAGCTTTCACAGCCTGTGCAAGAACCATGGTGTTAAGATGCTTGCTGGCACTGTGGGGCTCCCAGAGGTGAAGCTGATGGTGCGGGAGCGATGCCCAGAGGGGAGATCTCTGGGTACCAGGGCTGTGAAAGAGACAACCTCAGCGCAGAGTTTGGGTGGTGTTTCTCTCTGATCTCACCACATAATTTTTTCAGATTGATGAGAGGGTTTTTTATGAAAAAGTCTTAAAAGACAGCCACTAATTTTGGTAAACTGAAATAAGAAATTGTTGCAAATAAATTCTAGGGGTTGTTTCTTAACCAAACTGTTTTACTGGTCTTCCAAAACATTGCTTTAATTTGTGTCAAAGGGAATGCGTTTTCTTCTTCCTTTCAAGGAGCTGCTGTTCCAGTCACTGTACTCACTTTACTGCAATTCTTGATTTATGTATTCAAATGATTTGTTTTAAAAAAACAACTCTGGATATATTTGTGCTGGAAACCCACATTGTTGATATTCAAAGCAACTGTCCATTTTTAAATGTATTTGTTCTCGATTTTTAATTCATGCAAGGATAACTGCATTATTTAATCTGTATTAACAAATTTCCTGTAATGCTGCAGTTTCACATTTATTTTCCTTACAATTTGTAACTATCATGGAAACAATGTCACTTTTTTTGCATCTTACTAGTTTTTTGGTCCATGTTTTTAACTTACCTTCACTAATAGTAATTTTTTGGTTGTATCATTTGTTAGAATAAAGACCAAAATATGCTGTTTGATTCTGAAATTGTTCAACATGTGAAAAACGTGAAAATCAAGTTCGATGCTCCCTCCATGTGGTACTCTTGAGAGTATAGAGGTGTACATCTCTGAGCAGGGATTTGATTTGAGGAGAAGAGTTCACACTGCTGCATTCTGCAAGGGCATTTTATTGGTCAGTTTTTAAATAAAAGTCTCAATTTTCAGCCTAGCACTGTTTTTTACCCTTTGTGAAGCTCTGACTGTCTAGTACACTAGGGGATTGCAGTAGGGGTAGATCATGAACCACAGCTTCCACCATACCTAGACCTGAAGGAAAAAAGGACACCTTTTAAGTTTAACTGTGTTCAGTAATGACATTAGTTTTATCTCTTAAATCCAGACTTATACAGAGGAAAATGTGAAAACTGGTCATAATAGTAGTCTCAGAACAACTGTGGACACTGACCTCTTAACAGTCATTTGGAAGAGGAAAGTAGAACTAACATTTAAAGAGCTACAAAGTTAATTAAAACTTGAAAAGCTTCACCTCAAGGCAGAGGTGATCTCAGTAATAATTGTTAATCAATTATCAATCTAAAGTTAAATTACTGAAAATAACAACCTTGAGTCAGCGCTCTCTAAGAGCTGGTGTACGTGTACATGGGCACAGCCTGTGCGAGCCCTGCAGGAGGAAGGCAGCGCTCAGCTCTGCACCAGTACTGAAGGAGAACACCGACCTGGACCTGGTAGGGGCTGTTTCCTAAAGCACCCAGCAGCCTGCCTGCCACCACCCCTCACCCCTCGCTATCAGCTCCCAGGCTGTAAAGGCCAGCCAAGACACGCTGTCACACTGAAAGGCAGTGAGATGGGCACAATTAGCAACTGTAGACATAGAAAGCAATGAGAAAGCACACTCATGTTTCTCCAGTCTATACATTTAGGCTTGGGCAGCCTGAGGTACACAGTTAATGCACAACAGACTTCGTTACTAAAATAAACTACCAATTGTTTAACTTAATTAAATGTAGCACTGTGTATGTCAGCCCTGGATTTACCACCTTTAGCTCAATACCCTGACTTAGCCCTTTCATTACAGCATATTAATGACTTTCACAACAACGAGGTCTAAGGATCAAGGAGGTTTACTTTATTACTATAAATTGTTTTATGTTCTTATACTTCACATATAAATACCTTGACAACTAAAAAGGCACATCTATGAAGACATCATGCACCTTGTCCGTGTCTATATTTTGTTACAAGAACTATCCGGTTCTCTCCACTGTCAGAAATAAAAGGCTAGAACTGCTTTTATGACATATACCTCTTTGTATTGACAAAATACTTCAAACAGTTGGTAAAAATTTACATTTCTACAAATTCTAAAAAATGACACTTCATATCTAAATGGCAAGTTCCACTTCGCCTAGGGCAAAAGGACAGTTTAAAAAAAAAGGTGATTTGACTCCTCAGATTCTAAAATTCAAGCACCACTTACAGTTTTACTCCAAAACTTACTGATTCTAACCAGTAAGGTTTCAGTTCCTGGCATACCAGCCTATTTTGTATGTACAAAGCACTTGCTGCTTCCTCTTTCTGTGTCTTCCATCAGCATCCTAAAAATAAAAGATGAATGTTCATACTTCATTGAAAATACAGAAGAATTTACAAATACGTTTCTTTTAAGTATTTACCCCTTAATACCTCTAGATTACCATTTCAGCCCGTTCCCTTTATTCCCAAATGAAATAAAAGAATTCTCTTTAGTGTAACATATTTAACTCAAGCTAAAATGGCAAGCTTAACAGTTTTGTCACTGTACTTAGTTTTTAAAAAGATGCGAGTTGTTATAGTCTTTTTGAAATACATAGATGAAGAAAAATGGATTCTCTAAAAAGGAACGAGGTAAAGATTCACACATTCAGTGGCGTAAATAAATACCAGTAAAGTTTTATAGGAACAGGAATATAAGTTTACGGGTTTTATTATCAAAGTTTTGTAAAACAATTTCAGAAACTGTACATCAACATGGCACAGACTGTAGCCTACTTTTGTCTTTTTACCTGCACAAAAGTAAAAGCTCTTGAACTTCTGTAACTAAGAAAACAGCTTGCCTACCTACTTTGCATATAACATGGAATCACTGTGTGCATAAGATTACTACTGCAGTGACAGTAACACAAATTTATTAGTTTATACAACTTGAGATCAAGTAGAAAGTACATTATCAAGTAGACTTGCTTTTAAAAGCATACAAAGATCAATTTTAAAATGCACTACCTTTTTGCAACGTGTCTAGCTCATTAACAAATAAAACAACCTGGATTACGAAGACTGCACAAATCAACCTTTAATCACCGGGTACAGTTCAAGCAGAGACTTTCACTCCCAAGGCCCCAGACAAAAAGCTAAGAACCATTACAACTTGTCACTTTTTGCTGCCTGGGATGGATTTGAACTGACAGATTAAAATAAGTCCTCAAAAAGGTCAGTGCATTTTAACCTTGTCAAAGCCAAAAAAAATCCACCAGGAAAAGAAAACAAAACAAAACGAACAAAAAAAGCCCAGCCATATGGCTTAAAAACAAAAGAAAAAAACCCTACCTATATCAGAATGCTTATTTTCAGATGTACTGTCATTTTTTGTGTAGTCACACTTAAGACCCTTAAGTAGATCCACCATGTTGTAAGATTTTAGAACATTTAGGATGTTTCTGCCACAATCAACATGCAGTCAGTGCATTCCCTATACTGCTCTATTACTGCAATGAATCAAATTCTAGAAACACTATCATAAGTGAGCTGATTTACTAAAGGAGGTCATACAACAAACAGTCCATGCCTGCTGTAGATGCATGCAGCTTTTTGCTTTTGCTTGAAGCATCACCAAGTTAGTACAGATTGCTTGGATACGCAATCCCTTTCGTCCGGAACAAGAATGGTTACCTTTCTATAAAGTTTTTGATGGGAGTTAGTATCAGGAGCTTTACAAACCATATATAGCTTAGAGCTGTATACATCTAGATTTAGGATTAACAAGTACAGCATAAAAGAATCACACAGGAATGACACTGATGCACGTCTGCAGCTGTGTTCACTGCAAAGGCAAAATTCAGTCACTCATATCCATGTCTTCTTCGTGATGATCATCCCCATTCACTTTGGATTCCCTTGATGAATCTCCACTTCCTTTATCTGCTGTAGACTCCTTTACTTTAGGAGAAGAAGAATCTGCCATTTTCTTTTCTTCCTTTTTCTCCTTCTCGCTGTCATAACCTTGTTCTTCTTCATCATAATCCCTTGTGACCTGCTTCGCCGAGATAAAAAAAATAAAAATTAAAACTTGCTTTCAAAGCCCCCGTGGGTTTAAGGTTAATGCTACAGTAAAGGTGGTGAATAAACAGGTTTTTAAAACATACTTTCACATCTTTATCACTTTCGGATTTTCGTTCTCGATCCTTCTCTTTGTCTTTGCTTTTTTTTTTCTTGCTGGTTGATCGTTCCCTCTCATCTCTACTTCTCTCTTTGTCTTTATCCTTCTTTTTTTCCTTTTTATGCCTACAGTGTTTAAGAAGAATGAAAATCACAGTCGCACCATTCCATAAGTAGAACACAAATTACATCCAGACTGTTACCCACTGTTTTAAAAATCTAAAGGGAGAAAGAGTCACGTGCAACTAAGATGCACCATTTGCTTTCAGAAAATAACCAAACATCTTGATTTCTTAGCTCCAGATCAAGGACAAACACCACAAAGTGAAGTCTAATAAATGCTTTTGTTAAGAATAGCAACATTATAGTGTTTTAAGGAGAACCGCAACTTCCACATTTAGGGAAAAGTGATCATAATATGGCTAGGCCACCCAGAAGTCAATTGACCAGTACTGTATAGAGCCAAATAGGCCAAGATCTCTGGATGTCTCTTACTCCTCGTCCCTAGAATAACTCGTTTTGGAGCTCTTGGGTACTAACACACAGAAGCTCTATGCTTGAATCCAATTAAATTACGATAAAAGGTAGCAGGCAGCAGAGATCCACTCTCTCTCTTAAGAAGTAAACCCACAGCCTAGGTAGAAGAAACATGCCAAACAAACCATCTGCAAGTTGACCCCACTGTGATCTTTACTATAAGTTCAGGTTCAGAATTTTCCCCCAGAAAGATTTTTTTTAGCCCATTGGCTTACTGACCTTCGTGGGGATGGGGACCGGGACATTTTCCTTTTAGGAGATCTGGGTTTTTTAGGTGACCGTGTTCCACTCCTGCTTCTTCTACGTCTTCTTTCTCTGTAGGGAACAGAGATTAAAGCCTTTTTTTTTTTAAGCTACAAATGCATCCATGGCTCCATAATTAGTATTGGTCAAAATGTAATGAATATATATTATAAATAGAAACTGATGTTTACTATTAGCAGTACTGCAGAACCCATGCTGTTGCCAATCAGCACAGTAAACTGTTTTCTATTCCACCACTGCCTTAATGAACAAATTAATAGTTTAAACTCTAGTTTAAACTCTTTTAGGGATGCTGGTTCTTACTTTATCCACAACAGACACAAAACAGTTTGTTCTTGTTAGTACAGTAAGAAGATTTTCGAAGCCACTTTCAAAAAGAACACTACTACACATCATGCCAGTATATATTCAGAAATCGGGAAATAGTTTAAAAGTGATACAGAGCAAGTAGTACTGTGCTTTGGGGTCAAAGAGACCAACTAGACAACTAAGAGTCAACTATCCTAAGCCCAAATGATACCTCCAGAAAATTACAGTACTGGGAAAAAAAACAGTCTTAGAGACACAGGTACAGAGAGTACATATGCGCTTGTACAAGCACATGTGCACACGACCAATATATCTGCATCAATCATCATCCTATTAAATACAAGAATGTTCCTTCTATAAAGTGGTTAATTCCTTCTATAAAGTGGATAAAGCATACTGGAAATAGAGACTACATAAATTTTTCAAGTTACCATACCTGCTTGTGCTTCTAGATCGTCTAGTTGTGCTGTAGCTCTTGGGAGGAGTTTTAGAACGTTTCTTCTCTTTCTCTTCTTTCTTTTTATCCCTTTTAAAAAAATACACATTTTAAGTTTAAGTCATTTTCAGACTATTCATGTATTCACTACTACTGCTGTATAGGAAAATGAATGAAGACATGACAGTTACACTGGATAGCATAAATATTTCTTTTATTTCTGGGGCCAGTCATATTATATTAATGGAAAAGAAGACAAGACAACATTTATGGAGAAATAAAAGAAGAGCTCTTTTATAACTACTGTGCACAAACAGCACAAACTCTTCAAGTCTAGATGCCTACATTCCCTGTTTTCTAACAATAACTAACGCATGATTCAGCTAATACATGCTGCAACTGTTGACTCCTAGGAAAAGCACGTTACCTCTTTCTATGACTAACTGTGCACATGTGTAGGGCAAACTATAAAGACGCAACAAGAGATTGCTATTAAAGAGCTGTTTGTTCATTTTTCCCCGGATTTTTTTTTTTTAATTAAACACCAGAATTTAAATTATTTTCTAGAAAATACCATATGTTTAGTGAAGGATTACCTGGTTTTGGATGTGCTCCTAGATCTTCTGCTTCTTTCTCTGGAATGAGACCTTCTTCGCCTTGGACTTTTAGATCGCCTCCGGCTTCTCGATTTTGAATGGGACCTTCTCCTTGATCTGCTTCTTGACCGTCTACCAATAATACATTGGACATGTGAGTTAAACACATGAAATGTTGATGCACCATTCAGAATTCATCATCTCAATACTGACTTCATTGCAATGCAATGATACAGAAAACAGAATAAAGAGTACAGAAAACCAAGCAAAGGAGTCACATTCAGTCCACTGAGGAAACAGAAAAAAGGAAGTGCACAAATGCTAGACACGAAAGAAGAAATGATGCTTCAGTCAGCTCTCTTACTACGCTCATTGTGAAAAAATAAGTCCTATTACTTGACAGAAAAGTCCTTACTTGACAGAAAAACTGTCAAGTCATGTTGAAACGTGAAGAAGAATTTTAAAATGCTAAAACCAAATAAAGGCCAATTACAGAATATGCATAATATAATAAATATTATATATAATATAAATAACAAAGAAGTAAGTACAAATGAGAGGGTCACAGTTAAAATGCCTTTGCACAAACGGCTGGCGAAGGCTGCCTAATTGGAGGTTATGAGCCAACAACATAAAATCAGCCAAATGCTTTTGTTTAGGTAGGTCAGTATTAAGATCTTTAGTCACGATACCTACACAGACCTAGGTTTTGATTTTTGACTTAGGTAACTTCCACCAAGCTGAATTTGCTGCACATATTAGAAACAAGCAGCTCAACAGATAAACGTTCAATGTACATCAATAATCATGCTCTCAGAAGTCTCTCAGTATTTGGTTTTAAGACAAGTTATAATTACCACATGGGCACACTGGAAAGAGATTGAAGAAAGAAGAGAGGTTTAAGGAACTAGTGCAAAATGGCCTGCCTATGGTAGCTTAAGTGTTGATAGCAGTAAGACCTATGTAAAAATCAAGGCTTTATGCTGTTTCCTATCTGAAACAAGAAACAGTAAGTTATTTAAAAACAGAGTCCAAACAATCCTAAAAAAAGGCAGCCCTGACAGAGGATGTCCCATTCTTACAGTTCCTGAAGTGGTTTAAGGTATTTTTGAGGTATTTTTGCTAGCATTACTCTCCCAGCTTTCGTATAAAAACAGGAATAGGCCTCCATCTCACTACATTCAAACCAAATCACGGTCATAGCTTTGTTCAGAACATTTGCATTCTCTTTTTTGTCAGCCTCCACGAGTCCAGTGTCACTTTGAAGTAGTAATTCTGAAGAAATTGTTCTGGTTTTTTGTTTGTTTAAGGAAATACAGTAACTACCTGTGTCTAGATGAAGAAGGTGTCCTCCTCCTCCTCGAGCGTGATCTTGACCTTGAATGTCTTCGTTTTTCATCTTTTTTATCTGGAGTTGGAAAGGAAAAGTATAGTTAAAAAGATGCTAATGTTATTTTAGTAATCAAAAAGATTTTATAAAGGAAAACAAGTTGGGCTTCACACTATACATATAAATACAATAACGAAAACCTAAGGAGTTCTTTTGACATTTCAAAATAGGCCTTATCTTTTTTTTTTTCCCCAAAAGACAAGTCAAAGAATGAACAGATGACAAAGACATGTATGTGAGATAAAACCAAAGTTGTATGCAAAACTGAAGAAGTCAAAATTCAGGCAATTCTTAATTTAAGACAGATTAAAAAAAATGACAACTGCAGGGCAATGAAAGCCTTGTTAAAATCCCTGCATCTCTGCCATTTTGTGAAGGGCTAAAGAATCTCTCAGATGGTTTTGAATCTGTTCCAAGTAATTTCTCCTAGGCACCAAGTGATAAGACAAGGGGAAATGGCATCAGGTTGTGCCAGAGGAGGTTTAGGTTGGCTATTAGGAGAAATTTCTTTACTGGAAGGGTCGTGCAGCACTGGGAGTAGGCTGCCCAGGGAAGTGGTTGAGTCACCACACATGGAGGTCTTCAAGAAACACGTAGATTTAGAACTTAGTAGCAAACATCGTTTAGTGGTGGACTTCAGTCCTTTTTAGGCTAAAGGTTGGACTACATGATCTTCGACTTTTTTCCAACCTGAATTGTTCTATGATTCTACTTCTCAGACTTAGTGGATCCGACATTTGTGAATGAACTGCTGCACCTCATTTTAAAATAGAAATCTACAGAACTAAACTCCAAAAGAGAAAAATATTTACTAACTTCTGCAGATCAGGAATTAAAAGAAAGAAAAACATCGCCACGAACAAACATATCAAAGATGTCAAAGTGAAGTCTCTTGCTGTTTCCAATGAAGTCTCAGAGATAGCAATATGAACTTCAAACAGCGGAAGCTCAAGCATTTTGCTATCTTCAAATCAAGTCAACTTTGGAAAAACAACAGATGATTCCCTGCATCATTCTGCAGGACACTTGCAGCATTAACTCTATAGCACAATTAAACGCTTGTGAACTATAAATTCAGTCACCACAGATCACGAAAGCATTAAGCCAATATTGTGCTGACCATTACTTTTTGCCATACAGTACTTAAAAAAAACACCTTGAATTGAAAATTCCATGATTTAAAATTACCTGGCTCTATAGCAGCAGAAATTAATGACTGTGCTTCTCGTACTCTTTTCATTGCTTCTTCTATTTCTTTACTGGAGGTATCTGATTTCAGACTTGGTGAAACAAGACCTGCAGCTACATGGTTCAACCTGGAATAGAAAAACAGAATTTTATCTATTCAGTACGTCAGAATCCAAACATCACAATCCTCCATTGTCAGTTTATAGCCTATCCAAAATGACTGATCCAAGTGAAACAGACCCTGTCTGCATTTTGTCATCACTCAAATAACAGAGAAGTAAGTTTATGATGAAAAAGTCCAGAATGAAGTCTGCACTGACAACAGTTGTATAAAATACCAGCACACATGGCTTTAGAATTCTAGTAAGCTATAAATAGGAGAGTTCACATTGTCTTGCATAGGCAAGTTTCTAACGACGCTTTTCAGTACATTTTTGTATAATGCAATTTCAATTTTCATCACCTGAAAGAGCAACTCCACAGGAAATATATTACACAGTAGAAAGTCAGTTTCCACTCTATAAGCCACACTGAGAACCCCACAAACGGTGATGAAAATTAAATTTCAGAAGTTCTGCTCTACATGGTAGTTTTAAAGACAATCAGGCATACGCAACCATACCTCTGACTGATATTATTTAATATATTACCCTCGATAACTAGTTTGTTCAACTAGTTGTACATTCTCTCCTTACAGAAATGTCAATTTAAAAGAGAATAATATGCTGGAATAAAATTAAAAATGGAGATAGAACATATCCAGCTTTATCCACCGGTATCGCTCTTCACATATTATAACGTTTTGGACAAAATCGTTCTTTTTCTATAAACTGAAATAAAAACAACAATAAACACATGTATTTGCTAATTTGCTCCTTCTTCTATAAAGTAAGAAGACCTGCTATCTTTTATTACCTTCTGACAGCTGTAACATATGTAGATTCTTATTCTAGTCTTTTACAACTGTTGCTCACTTTGGATCATTCTCAACCACAGCTTGTTTAAAGGGGTGCGCTGCCCCTCTGGCAAAAACATCATACAAGAAACTAAATTTCTGTCTTTAACACAATTAAATTCCAGGGTGGACTGGCGTTATTCCATAGATCCAAGGCTGAATAATCTTAGTTTCCTGCCCCTCTTCTCCTTACTACAGAAAACAGAACCCACAAAAGATCTCTAAGATATTAGGTTTCTCCGCAAGACTGGATACTGAATCGCAGCAGATATAATTGCCAAGATTAAGTGTACTGGACAAATATTTGTAAATACTGAAGCTTACTTTGGATCCACTGTGCTCATAAGTTTTAGTAGCTGATCTGCTGCAAGAGACTGTGGGAAAAAAAAAGTTAAAAGCATGTCAGAAGATGCATATGCTTAAGATTATCATCACCCTCAGCAATGACTATACAAAAATCCCAGCAGTGTCCATACAAAAATCTCTACAGATGGAAAGAAAAAAAGAGGGGGACGAGGACACAAAACAAGCCCCCAGTAAGTTACAGACAGAAAGATATACCATTTTATTTTAAAACTTGTGGATGGGGGTGAGGGTGGGGACGAAGGTCTGACCGCTACATTTCAGGGATGCTTAAGTACTTCTTTTTCCCCCCAAAGGGGCCAAACAGACTTTCCTGTGTGGTATCAAAGCACTTCAAAATACAAACCGGTACATACTTCTCGTATTTACAAGTTATTTCTCTGTCACTCCAAGAGAATAGCAACCTCATCAGGGAACTAAGTCACATGCCCATGGAAAGTCTTCAGTGTCAACTTATAAATATGCAGAAGCTTCTTTACTCTAAAAATTTCATTACAAAATGTATTTTACAGCTCTTAGAAAAATCCAGGTATTATCACCACTGGTAACATCACGAACCAATGGTATATTAACAAAGCAAAATGTTTTGTTCACAATACATTAATAGATACGGAGGCAGCCATTTGCTGAATCCAAACAGCTTTACAATCAACTGGTTTAAGGAAAAAAAGAAAGTGATTCATCATTCCAAATGTGTATTTTTCTAATTTGCATTTAGAATGCTTATTTTGCTTTCTTTTATTTTGTTGTCACTATTATTTGGTTTTGTTTTACGTGTGGCATGCAGAAATAGAATGCTAAATGAAGGATTTCTTAAAGAAGCATTACTAATTTAATGCAATGTTTATCTACAGAACATGCTGTCTGTACAGTATTTGGTTCTTATATAAGCCTTTGGTGATGTTTTAGAATCACAGAATCATAAAGGTTGGGAAAGACCTCCAAGATCATCTGGTCCAACCAGCACCTTCCCAGCAACGTCACCCACCAGTGTTTTGTAACACTTGTTCAAACCTAAGTACAGTACTTCCTGATCTTCACGCTGGTATTTAATACACTGGTGAACACTAAAAGCGTCATGAATCTTAGCCCATCTGTCTACATGCTAGGGACAATAAAGAAAATTTTAGAATGTGTGACATACCTGAGAGTTTAAGTTTGCTCCAGGAAGCCCAAGAGCAGCTAGGGCAGGATCAAGAGCAGGAGCTCCTAAAGCAGCTAAAGGAACAGCACCAATCTGTAACAAAGACAGCAATTAGTCAAAGCCATATTAAAATCGATAAAAAGCTGATAATTCAAAGTTTACAAGCATTACATGCTTGGAGATTTTAAGCTAGCCAGAAAAACTTTATAGTAAGGTCAATAAGAGTACTTCAGTACTTTCTATAAATACCCTCAAATGAAAGTGTTTCCTCTGCATCCCAGCAGGTAAGAAAAAAAAAGTAAATCCTTCTAATACATTCAAGAAATAGTTTAAAATGAAATTCTGTCAAGAGTTACTATGATAATTCATTAAAAGTTTCTGAGCCAATTACCTCCTATTTAAGTCAGTCCAGGATTTGAAATTAACATATTTTATGTTAAAAGACTATTATATTTCTTTATTTTTCTCAAATTTGGTTAAAAATGGCAAATAGTTTAAAAAGCTTCTGGGAGAATGGGTCTGAATTCCTTAAGACATGGATCTAGAAGCCTCATAAAAGAACATCATTTTTCGGCCATTTAAAGTGAGATGACCAAAACGCAGACTGGAACCAATCTGCTGAAAAACTCATGATCTTACACTAATCAAACGGTTCACAGTTGCTATGAGGTCTTGTTCTCCCTCCCATTACTTCTCTCTTTTTCTTCTCTTTTGGTCTGCTCTGGCACTTGTGAGTGTCATTTGTCAACCAGTTCAACAAAGCTGCTAGATAAATTATTGTTGCGCTGCCTGCAACAAGCTCCTTCCATAACTTTCAGGTTTCAAAATTATACTTCAGACTTTTCCCTCTCCGTAAGGTTAAAAGGAGCTCCTGAGCAGTGGCAAGTACATCTTCAATGCAATCAGAAATAACAGAAGCTACACAAAATCCTAAGCACAAGCTGAAGATGTAATCTGAAAAGTGCAGAATTAACGAAGCCTAACTCTTATTAATTTGCCTCTTGTACTTTGCTTCTCTATTCTGTAGTAAGATATGTTCTTTGACAGAAATTTTCCATACTGTACTACTCTTACTGCTCATCTTCCATGTGAATTTTTGTGTATTTAGATAGAGAAAATACATACTGCAATTTTCTCCCCCCTTAAGCTGGAGTATTAATGGAAGTTCTCTCTCCACAGCACATCACTCTCTCAAACTTCAAGAATTTAAACTTCCATCTGTAAGATCTCCACTCCTTGTCCAACTTGTCAGTAAGTGTATGATGGAGAAGAGAGGGATAACAAATCGATGCAAACACAGAGGCCAGGAGACACCAGAAGTGTCATATTACGGAAACAGCAGCATTCCACCTAGCACCTGGTTACTGCTTTGCCACAAATCGTATCAGACAGCTGTAACAACACTATCCATCAAGATACACAAGCTAGGACATTCTAGGAATCGGCATTAGCACAGTGTATTTGCCCCCCACCCCCCAAAGAAACAACAACAACAAAATAATCAAATTAGCATCTAACGATATATCTGATAGTTTCCCTTCGCTTCAGTCTTAATTGGAAAGCCTACCTGAGAAAGTGGGTTGGGAGTAGGCAGGAGTCCACCCCCAGGCAGCAGACCTGCCACAGCATTAGCTGGTGCCAAGAGAGACAAAGCCTTAGTCTCATCAGGAATAACTCCTGCAGAGAAATAGCCTGGCATTAGAAGGCATTCTATTTCAAAGGCAGAAAATACACAAATACACCCAGAAAATGTCTCCCTGATACACCACCTGAGTTTGTTGAAAGTACTTATGTTGGCTAAAATACAAAGCTTGATGTCTATTAATATTTATCATTAAATTTTTTTGTCAGAACGAAACTTCAATGTGTGAAAATTTGACTGTTCCTTTTTCTCTACAAATGGTTAAGTATCTAGAGCAAAAAAATAGCACAATACACACTACTTTTTTGTTAACACTGCCAAGATTTCATCACCTGTACTCGATTTTTAAGTCATGAACCAAACGTAAGCAAGCACAGTCGGTTCTCCAGGGGTGTGCTCTCAACTTTCAAAAGCTGTTTTATGAACAACGACTCGTGTCGGCTGCTTCACTATAAAGCACACAGAAAAATCAAGATACACAAGACAAAAAAAGTTTGATTTAGGGGTTAATAATATGGTACAGTTCACTATGTTTTCTTTTACACCTACCATATAAATTTTGTAAAACTTAAGAGAAGGTACGGAAATATATTTTGTTGAATCAAGCGTAGGGCTTTTGCTGACTTGTCAAATAAGAATGAAAGTCTCTGCAGATCTTCAAATACACGCTCTGTGTGTGTGTCTGTGGGTGGACAGGTGCATACGTACAGTATACGGTGGCACATTCCTTACCTGTGCAGTAAAATGCTTATGTTCCAATATGTGCCATGCTTATTGTACCAAGAATGCTGCTACATACTGCCATTTCAGAAGAAACTTCCGGCCCCAAATCTTGCAGCCAACTAAGACAAGTGTCTTATTTTACTGCCTGCTCTGCACATTTTAAGGGTCCTACTGTGAAACAAGTACTTAAGTCGATATTTTTTATTCTATCCAACAGCAAAAGCCCTATACAGATGGATTAATTTGTTAATGTGCCCAAGCCCCCAAAATGAGAGTTCAATAAAACAATTTTACTATATATTTGCAAATACCAGTAGTGTTTCTGTAATACATATTAAGAAACTGCATCTCATCATAAAACATACAATATGTACAGGGCACTTAAGAGAAACTGGATAAGCTGCAGAAGAAAACTGTTGGGTGGTATTTTCAGCAGGGCCTGGTATATAGTTCAGGCTGAACCAGGGAAAAGAACTGTAAAACACAACAACAAAAAAGAAAAACCACTGTTAAATAAAGGTAATGGTTCCTTCCACCTATACTGAGAAGTGCCGATAATATAAACAAATGTATAATACACAGCACTGTTATCTTGCTTGTGTCATTGAGCTGTCATCAATTTAGATACCCAAAGTTATGGAGGGAGAGGGGGGAAAAAGGTCATTTAGATAAAGGGCATTAATGCATAAATATATTAACATACCTACAGAAAGATTATGGGGTAATTTTGCATGCAAAATTATGTCTCAGAGGATATTTATAAATTATATCTAAACATTTCAAATTAGTGCAACTACAACATTTCTGGCATCTAAATACAAATCCTCAGACTTATTTTGAGACACCTCATAGAAGATCTGCATTCATTAAAAAAATCATGCATCCGATCCTCTAATTGTTTTTTAAAAAAGTATTTAGAAATAAATAAACTACAATTAAAAAAAAAAGCAATGAGGCCCCTCACCAGTTAATTTTCATGCTTCAAGAGTTTTTTTTACTGCTGCTTTGTTAGAACCATGAAATACTGTATGAATGTGTAGAAATGAAAGAAAAAGAAACAGACAAAAGAAACAAACATTAACCAAAGAACCTAAATACCCCCCCCAGCCACCTTTAATCTTAGAGTTCCTTCCAAATCTAGGAATATCACAGTGAAAATTACAATTAATACTAAACCTTACCGTAGACTTTGTGTATAGTTCTATAACACAAAGCAACAGCCAACACCAAAATGTCTGTGTATGCTACAATTGGAGTGCACTTGTGATATAGGGGATAAGTATTGCACTAAACAGACAATAAACATTCACTTTAGCGACAGGCAATATTAATACAGAATTATCACAGCAGAAAACAAAAGCAAAAAGGGCCCAGTTCAGCACACCAGTTAAGCATCTGCCTGACTTTAAGCACGTGAGCAATTCCACTGTGGCTTTAAGAACCTTGCTGTATCGTGCTTAAATAAGCTGGTGAATTGGGAGCCTGGCAGTATGTATTTGGAGGGAAAACTATACTCCAATACAGGGACAAAAGCGTATGATTACAAAACAAGGGGGCATAACTTTATCGGCTGAACACATCTCTTGCGACATGCCACAACAGCATGCCAAACCCATTATCATTCTGATTTACCACCACAAGAAACAGCCCATAAGGAACTCCGTGACTTAAACGGGCCCGTTAAAATATGATAAATGGGTATTTTATTTTCTTTATACAGTCCAAACCAAAACTACTGGGCAGATTTCTCTATGTGCCAGATTTATCCACCATCAAGCACAATGGACAAGTCAGACGGACAAAGAGAAAATTGTTTTTATCCTTACTGGAAAAGTTAAACACTAACATTCGTCACCATTGGCCTTGGAGAGTATTTCAGTATAAACTCAGATGGACCGCTACTTTATCAGGCTTTAATATAAAGAGGAGAATGAGATGTCTTTCAACTGCTGTTATACCTAAACTAGCGAAAGCAGAGGCAATAACTCAACAGCAATTTCAGAACGTGTTCTGTACTTGCAAAAAGCAGCAAGTCTCAGTCAAAGGTCATGCTGCAGATTCCTACAGCCCATAAATTAAGTTTTCGTATCTTTTAAATTGCAGGAATACGAAGATAAGACAGCTCCCCAGGCCTCAAAAGACATTCTATAGCATTATGTCTTGGCAAAAGGTCTGAACCCAGGCCATGTACCAAATTTATTATTGTAGCATGACTTAATCTGCAGAGGTTGTATTTAATTCAAGCAGTTTGGGAAAATCCATTATTTCAGAAGTAAATCAAGAAACAGTACAATGGAAATCAATTACTTCTAAAGCAAGTCTAGAAGAGTTTAATAAGACTTCTGCAAGAAGAGGTGTCTTCTCAGCACTTTGCTTTTAAGTTCCAAAAACCCTGCTCATTGCCTTTCAAATTACTGTAACACCCTAAAATGTAAAAATAAAAAGAAGAAGAGAAAATGTAGTTAACAAGTGGTTACACCAGGAAAACACTTGGGGACTTGAGTGCTTGCTGGCCTTTAGTTAATGTCTAGAATCCCCTGTAGCTGCAGAGGACCCACTGTTTTTCAGTCATCTGGAAGGGCTTTGCATTTGCCTTCTCCACTACAAAAATCACACACACAAATAACAGAGAGAAGAGTTTATTATTTAGTGAAATTCTATAAAATATAGCAAGGCTGAACAAGAAAACTTGGAATAAAAACTAGCACCAGTGCCCGTTTGGCACCTCTTGGAAGATCTCGCTTCCCAATTAAACCATAATTATTCAAACCCTTGGTATATTGGAGTTCACAACGAGAGTGAATGGCTTTCCAGGGAAGCTCCCAACTAAATACAGTGGCAGCACCTCTCAAAACGTTAATCTACTCTCCCATGTCCTCTCAGGGAGGGAGAAACCGTTCTCATGAAGAGACTTATGCATATGTGAAAGAAGCAAAGACTTATTAAGGCAAAATTTCCTTAAAATGTTGACCTGTTTGCGTAAGTTCACTTAGGAAAACATCTCACTGAAATTGATAAAGAGCGTAATTTGCAAGTAATTCTGCCTAAACTGTTCATATTCTAAACTGAAGGCATACAAACCCAGTAAGAGTTAAACTCCCCAATTTCATTCAGTGTTGCTAAACAACGAAGAAATATTTAATCCATGGGCAAATTGCAATATACCAAGGGTTTCAAAATGTTAATCTCTCATATGTTCGACATTTTACTAATCCTCATTTTTGTGAACTATACCGAAACGAAATGCCATCATATGTTGGCTTCATAGGCCATTAAACAATTCACAAACCTTCTGCATATGGTACGACTATCAACGCTCTGTCAACGAATACAGTGTTTGTCAGATGCTGGGCCACAACTGCCGAGTCGGGATCATGGAACTTTACAAAACAGACACGCGATGAAACAGGCAAAGGAGAATCACTGGAAAAGAAAGAAAAAGAAAGAAGTTAAATGGAAACTTGTCTGCCATCATGAGACTTGTAACTAATGTGGTCTCTCCCCTTTCACCAAACGAGAAAGTTGTATGGACTATGTAAAAAATTACAGCTGGATGAAGCCACTTTCCTGTAAAATCACAGAAACAGTTTCATTGCCTCATCTGTAACTGAAAATGAATTCTAGTACGCAGGATATATCTGTGCCCAGTCACCTGAATGCAAATTAGTTTTCATGACCTATCTGTGAGAAAGGAAGGCTATGAAGCGCTTAAGAGAAATAAAATTATCTTACTTCATATATGACAGAAGTTTACAAGAACAGTAGTTTTATACTCTCTGCTTTAGCCCCCACATCAGATTTTTGCAGCACACTGTGAAGAGGATAATGATGCAAGATACCAGTATGATTTTCCCTATTAACACAATTTCAGGAAAGCTTCTAACCCAACCTCCATTATACTTCTCTTAGCCAAACACTCACGCACAAAAACTGCCAAGTTCATTTTGAGGGGCTGTACACTGCTAAATATATGCCTACTACTCAGCAGTAACAGCACCAAACCCATAAAATTCAGGAAATTCACGTAGGCAAAACTACAGCTGAAATCTCACCAGCAGGTGAAAACTTTCTAAACAACCCACCAATAACCATAAAATTCTTCGTAAGACGGGCCCCTGCCTACCCCGCAGCTCACACAAGTGCCTGTCAGCAGAGCTGCGGAAAAATCCTCGGGCATGGAAAATCCAAAAGAGACCGCGCAAGTTTTGAGTGACTTTAAAAAATAGAAGTGTGTCCTTCCTACGAGAGCAGGAAAGAATTATACACCAAACAAACCCAACGTGCGTGGGGGGGGTGGTAGTGGAACAAAATCAACTCAATAAAGGTCCAGAATACTTTTCATAAATCCATATAGCCAGAAAACCACGCAGATGTTCCTTTAGCAAGAGGCATCAACTACAAGAGAGCAAAAGAAAACGTTACGCAGACAACTGTGCCGCAGATGAGCTAAGAGCTGCCTACAGAAGACCCAGAGCTGCCTACAGAAGACCCCGAGCAGATGCAGCAAGCAGCAGCAAGTCCCTCAAACCCCAGCTTCTAACCAGGGCCAGATACGCCTACCCTTCAGATCTGCCCTCAAGCATCAGACACAAATTATTCCAAAGAGCTAGGTGTGAATGATGCTGAGGAACTCCTCACGACAATCACCCGCCTTCACTAAGCAGGTACCCAGAAACAGGTACAGTAGTAGTTTTTTGAAGTGCATCCCATTGCCAAACCCATCTAAGTGAAGAAAACTGATCAAGTCTTTAATCAACTGAGAGAGAACTTGTCAGAACTTAGGAGCACGGAGAATGACTTTGATGCCAAACAAGAACACCACCTAATACAAGTTTTTGTCGGGGCAAATGCCAAAACACTACCTAACCTTCACCACCAAGCAGAGGCGCAGCCCAACGTGCAAGTTACATAAACTCAACAGCTGTCTTCAATGACAATGACATTAAAAACTAGATTGGAACCAGTGCGTTTTATCTTTTAAAAGTACTAAAGCCAGAAGCATCCACCTCATCCAGCATCGTGCAGTTAGTAACTTGGAATGTAACACTGTAGAGACAAACAGCGCTGAGTTGAAAATTTGAAATTATCTCATTTCTACCTATCGAATGCACCTTAGAGTGCCAAAACAGAACGTTTTCTAAAGGAGTCTGCAGAAACGTAAAAAGAAAGAAGCATGAGCAAATAGTGTTTAATAAAATCACAGTGGTAAAGCTTTAAGAGAAGTAAATCAAGGAGTTTGAGCATACCCAGATGGTGTGCTAATCTAAGTTATAAAAAAAGTAAGCAATTTATTATTTAAACGCAAAACAGCATTTTCACACCTATTCTTAGAATACCTGCGATAACGTGGCAGCACGGAACAGAGCGGATTCTGTTCACAGGCGCGCATCAGGCGACACGGAAGCTCCCCTACATACAAAACCAGGCAACTAGCGAGGTCTGCGAAAGCAACTGAGCCTAACGCGTGCGGCTATGCTCGTGCGCTCCAGCATTTTTAAAAACAAGTGCACCGACGTATGTTCAATGTATTCCCAATCACACATTCAACCTGCGGCTGCGAACAGAACACGCACAACGGATGCCAAGGATGGGCCGTTCTGACCCAACAGAGACGGACCACGTCAGTAACTTCCACACACCACTGGGACAAGCGCTGGGACACACGACGACCTACTGTGGCTCGACACTGCATCGATTCTGGAGTACAACGGGGCACTCCAGCCTTCACCTCCTAACCCCCGAATAGAACCAGAGCTCCCGCACACCGCAGCCAGCATTTTAAACATTAACCTGACCTTTGAAGGCACGCTCCTGCCGCTTACATAAACGTTCTCGCTAACGTAAAATCAAGCTAGGAGCAGGCTGGAGTGACTAGATGGTGCGAGCAAGAGCTGCTCTTCGGCATTACCATATTCATACTGGAGTGGGAAGAAGCAGAGTAAAAATACCCAGCCGTGCTCCTCACTTCGAAGTCCAAGTTGTCATCCTTTTCTCACGGAGCACCCAGCTCCCAGCGGTAGCTGCAAGCAAAGCCGGGATTCTGCGGAGCGCCTCCGTCTAGCTGTCACTTCAGTTATTGCAGAGGAGGGAAAAGATCTCACAATTACCGTGTCATCCAGCTTATCAAATTATTAAGATGTACGTTCCTAATTTTATTAAGCTTTAACTCTGCAGATATTAGTTTTCCATCCAATGTGCTTTTTTCTCGGTAAACTTCTCCATCCGTAACAATTTGACCGGACCGTTCCTATCCACAGGCAAGGCCAGAAAACACACCGGTGTAACACCGACAGCAGTCCTACCAGTAAATCCTTTTGTACTTACATTTTGATGTAAAGGCACTTTTCTTAGGCTAAACAGGATGTGCTGAAATTAGCTTTTTTTTCTTTTTAAAAAAAAATGTGTGGATGTATCTATATTTCTTTTTTCAAGCCCTTTCCGAAGTCCATTCCCTCCACTTTTCAGCGTTGCCTGTCACGGAGCTGGGGAAAAGCAGAAGCAGCAGGGATGGAACCCTCCTTTTCAAGGAAGAAAAGTCACGGAGCCGGCTGTGGATTACAGCTGCAACACGAGGCTGAGGCGCACATAAAACCTGTAACAGCTGATTAAATAAACTAGGATGGGGATGGATGATGGCAGGGAAGGAGAAATGGAGAGAAGTTCAGGAAGGTTCTGTTCTGGAAGCCCACGATGATAACAAACTTCTACAGGGGACAGCAGGATCAGAGTGACAGGAGAGAAAGATCAGCTAAGGAGGAGAGGAATGGAAACAGAGTGCCCAGGAACAGCACGTGTAAGAAAGAACCCCGGTATAATCTGGGACAGAGAGATTCGGATTAGGGAGAGAATTTACGCATTTGTCCTTTACCGCCCAAAACGGGTGAATGCCAACGGCCGGGAGAAGCCAGGAGAAGGAACTGGAAAGCATTCAAAGAGATGAAAGAACCTGCTGCTGCTCGGAAATAAACCTCTCTTCAGGGTGAACTGAAATTGAAGACTAAAGCATCCCTCCCACCGCAGTTTGCCGGCGGAGCAAAGCACTGCCCCCTGGCGCTGCATCCCGGCACGGGCCTGCCGCGGCCGATCCCTGCGCACCCCAGCGGAGACCCGCGGCGGGGCTGGGGGTGCCAGGCAGAGCCCTCGGCATCTCTGCTGGGACAGCCACACAACGGGAACAGCAGAAAAAAAAACTCAAAATAGTCAAATTAGAAATTTAACCCCAACCCCCAAACCCACGAGTTCTCGTTTCATCAACAGCACAACCTTTACCTAATTTAAATAGCATGCACAATTTGCATACGTGCTATTTTTCCACCAAACCCTACGCTCTGCAACAAAGACACAAAGTTCGCTCCCTCAGCTCTTCAGTATTTTCTCCATTTCCGTGCAAGGCCACTTAGCTACGATGCGTTTCCTCTTCTGCATCAACCTCTTCTAGAGCTCTGCCTTTTTCATAAATACTCGGAAGCCTTCCCGACATCCCTGAGCTTCGAAGTACTGCCTTCCTCTTTCACTTAGAGATTGGAAGCCTAAGAAATGTAGGCCAAACGTTTTCGCTGAGTTTTAGTCTCCTGCTTTGAGATACTTCGAATCTGGGTCACTGGCATTATTTGCATCGTGCTGCCTTCTCCTTGGTCAGCAGCGAGCCCTCGGGGGCACAGAGTGAAGGCAGGCAGCTCACTGTTCTTCTGCAGCAACCAAGTGGCCCGGCTGAAGCCACAAAACCATCGGTGCCAGAACAAAGGAGGCAGAAGCCAGCAGGCAAGTGCAGGAGCCCAGTCTGGCGGAAACAAACTTACACCAGGACACAATCCAAAAAGTTTCCCTCGAACACAGGTATCCCCTGGTACCCAGCTAGTACCAAACGCTACAGACACAGGGATACAATTCAGCCTCCCCAGAGCCAGATGTCTCTTCTCACCGCCCAGCCCTACCACATACCCCTCGCAGGCTTCTGAGCCAGGTCTCGCGGGGCCAGCACTTCACAGCACATTTGTGCAAAGGAGGTAGGTCCCGAACACACAGCCGGCCTCAGGTGTGGCAAAAAGAGAGCTGCTGGGCTGGGCTGTTTTTTTTTTCCTCCTCAGAACACTTCATTCGAAAGCACAGAAGCGATCTTCCAACACATTAGTTAATATGTATCTAAAACAGTACAAAGTTTCAGAAACAGAACTCACCTATAGTAACCTCTCTTGAAAACTGGACAAAACATAAAAGTATCGAGCAGCAGGTCAAATAACTGCATTTTTTTTTTAAAAGGTGGTTCACTTTGTTGGCTGCTGAGCACTGCTGTTCTGCCGCTGCAGTACAGCTGTCCCGGCCCTCACAAAGCAGCGCTCAGGCCTGGCACCGTCCCACACCCCAGCTACGAACACATCCCCCTTCCTTCCGCGCTTTAATTCCCGACATGAAGTTACCGCTGGCCAACTCAAAGGAACTGCACGGAGACCCGAAATACTGATTCTCAGCGTGCCTCTGTGACCGGCTGGCGGGATGGACAAGCTCCCCCGGCTTTGGGCTAGCAGCGATTGAAGGCTGAGTGATAAAAAGAACGCTCCGTGATGCCTTTTTCCCTGAAAACGGCACGGATCTCGTTTGCGTACAAGCCACCAGCCGCCCGCTTTGCGTGAACTTTTACAAGGGAAGCACAGCGATGTCCCTAACGCCAGCTGGGGACCCGGCCCCCGGGAGCCTCCTGCAGCCCCGCTGCCCGCCCTGCCCTGCCCGCACAGGCGGCTCCCCTGGAAAAGGGGCCTCAAAGGCCCCAAGGGCCCGCGCCTCGGGGCCGTGCCGAGCCGTGCCGGGCGCCATGGCGGCGGGAGGCGTGCCGGGGGGGGGGGGGGGGAGGGGATAGGGCCGGGGCCGGGCGGGCCCCGCGGACTCACTCCGGGGGGAAGAGACGCAGCTCCTCGATCTTTCCCAGGAAGCCGAAGAGCGTCCGCATCTGCTCGGAGCTGGCGCTGGGGGACACGTTGGTCACCTGGATCACGTCGGTGCCGCTGCTGGAGGCCATCGCGCCGCCGCTGCGAACACACGGGGAGAGGGGAGGGGGGTCAGGGGGGCGAGGGCCTGGCGGCTCCCCCGGCTCCGGGCGGCTCCGGGCGGCTCCGGGCGGCTCCGGGAGGCCCCCAGCGGCCCCCCCCCCGCTCGGTCCCGCCCCGGCCCGGCCGCTCCCGGTGCCGCCGCCCCCTCCGCGCCGCGCGGCGCCTCACCCACCCGCCGGGCCGCAGTATCCCACAATCCCCCGCCGCCGCCCCCGCGCAGGCGCAGCGCGCGCGCGCCCCGCCGCCGCACGCAGCCCCGCGGCCCGCACCGAGCCGCCGCCGCCGCCGCCACCGCGCGTGCGCGCCCCCTCCCGCCTCAGCCGGGAACGCGCGGGGGCGGCGCCTGCGCGGTGGGGCGAGAGGGGGGGGGGGGGAAGGGGCTGCTGCGCCTCCGTGCGTGCGCGCCGGGAGTGTGGCGCATGCGCAGAGCGGTCGGCTGGCTCCCGAGCGCCTGAGGGTGGTTCTGAAGTGACCAACGTTAACGTGCATAAAGGCGGTTTTATAAAGTTAATCGGTGTAGGAGGGCCGCCCCTCCCAGCCCTTGTCACGGCTTCTGAGGGAGTCACCTCAGCTGGCTTCACCCCTGCGCTTGCAGCTGTGTCTTCCTCCAGCCAAGTTTAACTTGAGCGCGTCGCACAAAACTGGCAGACGCTAGCCTTTTTTTAAAGGCTCAGGTGAAATGTCCAGCGTTTTCCTGTGGAGTGTTGCTCGCTGACTCCCAACGTGAGAGGAGGAGGAATAAACGGGAACTGAAGAACTGCAGTTAAAAACAAAAGGGCCGAAGCCTTGGTCACAACCCCGTGCACGAAGTATGGCGGGTGCTCCAGTCACACACCCATTTACCCACGGTGGTATTTAGCCCTTAGCTAATTACTTTTACATTCAGTGGAACTTAGCTAGTAGAACTAAGAACTTCTTAGAAACTGGAACTTCTAAAAATAAAAAAAAAAAAAAGGTAAAAAGGTTGTGTTTGAAACACCAGGTGCTTGAAAACTCAAATGGCTGTAAGTTAAGTCTTAATCACTGAGGGGGCAGTGTATTCCTTTATTCACTTCTCACAGGAACTGCTGGGAGGATCAGGCACTGATCTCACCCAGAATGAGCTGAAGCTGGGACTGGTCACCTGTAATCTTAGACAGCCACCACTTCTCATCTTGGTAATATTTTCATTTAGTTTGCCAACAGTGGGCAACAAGGAAATGAGGTGAAGTAAAAGTGCCTTTTTGTTTGGCATACCTCGCACGTGTGTTTACAGTATTTTCCAGGTTATTTAGTCTGGATTCACTCTTGCAACAAAGGCGAAGCCCTTAAATAAAAAGGGGGAGAGGAAGGAAGTGAAATCCGAGCAACACAGTGCCCAGCTGCAGCCGACTTGACGCTGAGTCTCCTTTTGTAGTAACGTTGTATCCTCAGTTCTCCTGTCAACACGCACTTCCTAGCCTTGCTTCACTCACCAGATGCCCTGATTTGTACCCGCTCGCTTGCCAGCCCCCCAGAGCGCTGCTCTTTGCTGCTGCGTTTTGGTGCGGCAGCGCCAGGCGGCGAACGGCGCCGGGGCCGGGGCCGGGGACAGGGCCGGGGCCGGGGCCGGGGCCGGGCCGCCCGCTGCTGCCGCCCTGAGCTCGGGGCGGGCGCTGGGCCGGGCCGGGCCCCGCCAGCCCCTGGCGGCCGCCCAGCGGCGGGGCGGTGCCGGCGGCTGAGGCGCGGGATGGCGGCGGCGGCGCGGAGGGCGCGGCCGGGGGGGCCCCGCGCCGGCTTCGGGCGGGCGGCGGAGGAGCAGGGCCCCGCCGTGCCGCAGGGGCTGCTCCGGGCCGCCCGCAGGAGCGGGCAGCTGAACCTCGCGGGCCGCGGCCTCGGCCAGGGTGAGCGCGGGCGGAGGAGCCGGGGGCTGCGGCTGCAGCGCCGTGCGGGCCCGGTGGTTTCCAAATCCTTCGCTCTGGGCGGGCGGAAAGAACACAGGGGGAGCACAGCGGCGACAGGGAACGCTCCCTGCCCTCCTGCCCTTGTTACTGTCGCCTCCATCCGCTTCCAGTTGTCAGCTCTGGAAAAATCTCCAGAAAAGCAATTGTGTGCATGCACACGTACATACAGAAAAGTGCATACAGAAGGCACTCAGACGGCTGAAGTTTGAGGGTAAGTAGCAGGTGTATTTAGCTGACCGGTGTGTGTTTGCGCTCGTAGTGCCTCAGCATGTATGGCGAATAAATCTGGACACTCCAGAGGAAGCCCATCAGAATCTCTCTTTTGGTGCTGCGGATCGCTGGTGGGAGCAAACAGACCTGACCAAGCTGATTTTAGCCTCAAACAAGCTGCAGCTTCTTTCAGAGGATGTCAAACTTCTGCCTGCGCTCACTGTTCTAGATGTACGTACAATGATCCTGCTGTGGTAAGACAGCGCATTCTCTGTAGGAGGTGGGACAGCATAGTCTCAGATCCTTGTTTTCTGTTTCTTGCAGAGGTGGATGTGTACAAGTGCCATTGGTGTGTTCTCAGGATAAATGATTGTCACCTATCACCCTGCTGATACATCAGTTTATACACTGGTAGTAGGCATTGTTCTATAGACAGATCTAGGAATTTTTAATATGGGCACTGGAAGAAGATCTGTTATTGGATGCAACCACCTTCCATACGCTTCCCTACTTCATATTAAATAATTTAATCTCTCACTGCTTACTGTAAATTAAGTAGAATGTTGCCATACTGGCAATTGCAGTGCTGTTATTGGTAATTGTATCGAGTCGTATACGCAGCTGCTACCACTGTACAAAATTATTCTTTGTATTAGTTTAGATGTTTGGTTTTTTTCTTTTGATGTTGGTGAAGAAAACTTACAAGGTACAAATTAGTAACTCTTCTAAAAACCTTATTTTCCAGGTACATGATAATCAGCTGACATCTCTTCCGTCTGCTTTAGGACAATTAGAAAATCTTCAGAAACTCGATGTCAGGTAAGTACATGGTACAAAACTAGAGCATTGATTTCCAAGGTGTGAATGAGAGATTGTAGTACAACAAATTTTGTTGCGGAAAAGTTATTTATTTATTGATTTTAAATAGACAATATTAATATACTGAGAATCATAAATTCTACATCAAAAAATATTTAGGTTTGTTAGGATTATTTTGACTAAGACTCAGAAGTCACAGTCTCACTTGGAAGCTGAAAACTGGTATTTTGAATAATCACACAAAAGCAGTATCAAGATCCATTTGCTTGAGTCTGGCAATTTTGTTTTAAAGGATTAAAAATGCCTTTTTTCATGAATAATATACATTGGAAATAACTATAGACCTCATTTATGCTGGAAAGTTCACATTTTTCAGTTACCAGGAGTAACTGTGTAAGTTTGTGCACAAGGAGAAACCGGGTATGTTCCTTTTGTGTGTGTGAACTGCATTAAAAAAAATAGATCCATCTGGAATATTGTAAATTCAGATGAGGATTAAAACTGTTCTTGAACAAATAACTAGACATAATTTCTCCTAGGAAACCAATCTATTGCAGAGGGCTGTAATAGCTGTAAGAGAGGTTTTTCTTAAAGGTGATGGTGTCCTGAACAGCATGCATATGCAAGCTGGACTCTGAAAATGTTTCGCAGGAGCCTGTCTCGCTGCAGCTATAGTGAACAGTCGGTCTGTGCCAATATCAGAATTTCAGGTGCATGCTGGATATGCTTGATACTTGCTCTATGGCCTGAAGTTTTTGCATTTCAAGGGGTTCATGGTGGCTAGGAGAGCTCTGTTGATATTTGGGTTATAACCCTAGTTTGGATGGCATCATGTGTAACGGAAGTTTTTTCATGCAGTTATGTTCTTAAAACTACTTAGTGATTGTTATTTCCCTTTGTTTTCCACATTTTAATACCAGCCACAACAAACTGAAAAGTATCCCGGAAGAGTTGATGCAGTTGTCACACTTGAAGAGCCTTCTTCTTCAGCACAACGAGCTGAGCCACTTGCCGGATGGATTTGGACAGCTTGTCAATTTAGAAGAATTAGTAAATTACAACTTTTTGAAAAATATTTATTTGCTCAGAGATGTCAATTTATCCATGCTTTGCTACTGCAAAGTAAAACAGAAAAAAAAAGTCTTACATTGCAGAACATTATGAATATTCCAGTGATTTATGTAGCTTATCAGCTGTTATGTTTTTGTGTGCTTGCTTGAAACCAAGTTTTACTTTGGGTTTTCCAAATATTTTACGAAAAATCAAATCCCATATGATCTGACAGTCCTGGGAGACTTGTCTCATCCATTCACATTTCTACCAGGGAGATCCTGAAGATGTCAGCAAACTAGTTTTAATGCTCTGCCAGTAATTAACTTTACAGTAGCAGTCCTCATGGGATACTTTAAACGTCTCTATTTATAACCTCTTTCTCTTTTTATTTAATCTTCAGGATCTGTCCAACAATCATCTTACAGACATTCCAACAAGTTTCGCTTTGCTCATTAACTTAGTGCGACTCAATCTGGCTTGTAATCAACTCAAGAACCTGCCCGCAGATATCAGTGCAATGAAAAGTAAATTTGTTTCCTCGGCTTATTAAGTGTCATACAGCCATTTCTGTGGTTATGTTCAGAAACTTCTTGCATATTATTCAGGGTTAAGACAGTACATTCTGAAGGAGTTAAAGTATTCTCAAGAGCTCTAGTTCAATGCTATTAAAAAAAATCAGCTACAGCTACTATATATCAACCTTAAGTCCTCTCATGGTTTGTGTTTCTTGACAAATGGAGCACAGGGAGCTGTTAGAGAAGTCTAAGGATTACTGTTGCTCAGCTTTGAAGTTACTAGCCTTAAAACTGCAATAAGCAATTTGACAAATGTTTTCTTTAATGCATATTTTGAGTGGAAAATATTTTGAGTGGAAAATAAAGCATAAATAAGAGGGTTGAATTCATTGGAAAGAGAAAAAACATAAATTGATCACTGATAAAAAAACAAAACTTTTACTGTTCAAATGTTAAATATCAAGCTTATTCGTGTCAATGTCAGATGCGTATTTGAATAGCTGTGGCAGATGTGATGGCAGGAACAGGTGGTAGATTGCCATCTTTTTTAAATGCTACAGAAATTATCTGCAGATCTTTCTGAGATGGTCTGTGACATCAGAGTGAACCTTTCTTATTATCTCCAAACGAGAGCTCGTATCTGGTAGGGGCACTGAAGGCATTCCAGAATGTCCTGTGAAGAACAAATGAAAAGCAAATGTCTCATTTTCAGAAATGCTGATGCTAACTGATTTGATTTCTTCCAAAATTCCAATTGGCAAAATGTTTTTAGGCCTACATCAAAAAGCAGGATATGCATGCTTCTGCAGAAAACTATTTTCATTTTCCTTGTTTGTCATTTGCACACTTACTTCTATAGGCTTAAGACAACTGGACTGTACTAAAAACTACCTGGAAACTGTACCTTCTGAATTGGCGAGTATGGCGTCTTTGGAACAACTTTATCTGAGAAAAAATAAATTACGTTCCTTACCAGAACTCCCCTCATGCAAACTACTGAAGGTAAGGTTTGAAATAGTTGGTGCACTGTAAATGTGTTTGCAGTGAACTTCTGAAATAATGACTGTTATGTCACGTGAGTTACTGTGAATCGCTGCGGTCAAAAATTAATAATTCCATGTGTAGAATTCTGTTTAATATGTACCCATTTGGAATTAGTCTCACTGTCCATGTTAGTCTGTCCTAATGTCATTTGGAAGACAAATTTACAGCGGTGCTCTTCAGATTTGGAAAACAAAAGAAATACTTAAGGACAAGAATGACTGAAAAATAGATGTAATATTGTCTGCAACAGTTGTGTTTTATCTCTGGGAACATTTTCTGGATAAATTTACTGTGTTCACTGTAGTTTTTTCTTTGTAACTGCAGAGAAAGTATGCATTTGAAAGAATCCCATCTTTCAAATATTTTGTAGCCTTAGTTCCCCGTATGTTTATAATTGAAAATTGCCTGGCTCGGAACATCACGATTTTGTTACTCACCTAATAGAAACATGATTGGGCCAACTGAATGCTTATATCACTGTGTTGTTTCCAATGACCAAATCCGTCGCAGAATGCAGACACCTTAGTTCCGCATAGCTCTGAACTCAGCCTTTATGATCCCAAGCTACTGCAGCATTTTCTAACCAAGCTCCTGCTGCTGTGAGAAGTTCAGTGTCTGTAGGGCATCCAGTAGCATGTGTCTCTTGGGACTAAAGAACCATTCAGTTTCCATCGTAAGTGAAGCATTTCCAGTAGGGAGATGGAGAGCTGCCACCTCAGCTTCCTGCAGCTTAGAATTTAAGAAACTTGGGTAAAGTAGCTGTTAACAAGTTCTTTACAAAAGCGGAGCAGATTTATTTCTAACTTGGGCATGAAACTCAAAGCTGGGAGTTCTGTGATGGTTTCAAAACAAGCTGAGTTCAGACGCGTGTCCCCGGATCTTCGGAAGCTTTGGTGTTTCCTGTGTAGTTAAGTGGGTATCAAGATCTGTATTTTCTCCACGCCGTATGTTATGGCTAGTGCTGTGATTTGGGAGATTAATAACTTACAGGGTAATTTTACCAGAGTAACATAACTCCGCGAGGAATCTCTGTCTCCACAGGAATTACATGCTGGTGAAAATCAGATTGAAATATTAAATGCAGAGAATCTTAAGCATCTGAATTCCCTCTCTGTATTGGAACTTAGAGACAACAAGATAAAATCAGTTCCCGATGAAATTACTCTGCTTCAGAAGTTGGAGCGACTTGACCTTGCCAACAACGATATCAGTAGGTAATAACAAAAATTGCGTATGTCTGCGACAAGGCCTTGCTCAGGGCATCTGCTGATGGCTAATTCTGTAGCTAATGTATTACACTTCCTAAAATGTGATTAAAAAAGGACTTGGTCATAAAATGGAGGAACCCCGTCTGTGTTATGTAATTCCTATGATCAAACTCTGCCTTTCGTAAACGTAATACATCCTGCATCTTTTATTTGAACCTGAGCTTCAGAGTAGCAGGCCATCTGACAAACAATTGCAAATGCTTTGGGATTTATTTTGAAGCAGCTTTGAACTGCAATGGGTTGTTTCCATTTGCAGATTGCCCTATACATTGGGGAACCTTCCGCAGATGAAATTCCTGGCATTAGAGGGAAACCCTTTGAGAACCATTCGAAGAGACCTTCTACAAGTAAGCACATTTAAGTAGTATCTAAAATTTGCCTCTGTTGCATACATATATTATCCAAAGCGTGTAGCCAAAACGTGATTAGAAAGCATCATAGCCTGCACAACTTTAATCCATCTCTTTTGTTTGTGTGATTCATGTGCTCTTTCCACTGGAGTCTGATACAATGCTTTAGATCGTAAGGACTGTGGAATAAAGGAGGTTGGTGCTTCGTAGGACCCATTTCTGATCTGCTGCACAAGCTGTAATATATATTGCAAACAAAGCAACAGATGTCTGGGGAGAAAAGGATAAGGCAGCTGTCTGCCGCCTAATTCTGCTGCAAGTCACAGTTCATTGCAGTGCTAGCAAGTACTTTATGTCAGGCTTTTCCTAGAAGAGCGTGGATTTCTGTTTCTCATTTCCTGCTTGCCTGAATTAAGGATCTAGGATTCAATTTCCAAAGAGTTTTTGAAAACAGATGTGTTTTGAGCCATGACAATATGATGTACTATGTTTTCTTATGGATAACCTACACCTCAGATCTATGTTCTCTCTGTAGGTAAATGGCAAAGCGAAGGTGTGAGTTGTGCATGAGAAAACAAGTATGTAGGGCAGCAGGGAGGCTGGAGCATGGGCACTGCTGCTGCTATAGAATTCTCTTTTATTTTTATCTCAGCAGGCTCTTTGTGGTGGTGGTATACATTATTTCTTCTTTTCTGTGCTTTTGCCAGTGCTATAAAATAAATGTTTACAAAGCACTTGGATTCTCTAAATATAAACAACATCGAAGGTCCTCAGCTGAAATGAATTTTTGTAATATGTCAGAAATAAGAGGGAAAATATACATATCTGATTAAGTGTGAATTGTAGTCACTGAATTAATGAGAACGTCATACGTGGTTCTGGAGTTCTGAATTGACTGAAAATGTACATACAAAGGAGTCTGAGTTAGGGTTGCTTGGCTACTTCAGTTCTGCTGTTCCCTAGCTTCTGAGGATTTACTGTCTTTCAACAGTAAGACCACAGATATATGTAATTTCTTGTATATATTTCTTATTTATACCAAACTACAGCTACAAGGATCCCATTATGACATTTTTTACTTCCACCATCTTGATCTGTTTCCATTACACTGGAAATTTATAGCTGGAATTTTATGTGCCTGACTAGATTTTTTTCCACTTGATTTAGTAGAGAAGTAGATAAATCTTGTAGGGTCCCCAGGCACTTGCTAGCAGCAGGTGAATGCTGAGATGAAGGAGTTGCAAAGACAGGGGATAAGTATAGCCTAGCAGGCACAGATTCTCTCCTGTGCATCCCTGCTTCATCTCTAACTGTTCCTTAGGCTTCTCATTCTGGTCTGAAACCCACTCTTTTTTTTTTTTTTTTTTGGCAAATTTCCAGTCATCTTTTATTAAATCCTAGTCTCTCCTATTTGCATAAAATTATCACCTAACTGCTGAGCTTTGTCATACTGTCCGCCTTCCTCCCCATGAGCCAGATGACCGTCACTTAACTTTCTGTTTGACCTTCACCTTTTTCTTTTCAGTTTCTCCTATATGGGCTTCTCTTGCCTTGCTCAGCTCAGCAGATGCCAAGTCTTCCTGTGTCTGCATTCACTCCCAGTCTTCTCCAGCCTCTCTTTCTCTGTCTTCTGTCTTCAATTTCTGTCCAGTTTCATCAGATTCCTTGTGGGAATTCTTCCTTTCCCTTCTCCATGTTTTCTTTTTCCCCTCTGCATTCAGATCAGTCAGTCTCTTCTTGTGTATAATAAATGTCAGCTAGAATGAGAAATGTTAATTCATATTCACTGCTTAAGTTCAGTCTCCTGGTTTAAAACTTCAAGGAGAAACACTCAAAATCATGAGGAAAGCCTAGTTTTATCCTAAAACAGATGGGCTGGATGAGATTATGCTTAATTACTCAGAGATTATGCAGACAGTAACTGAGTTTGACCAGTAGAGGTTGCTATGAGAGGAATGCCAATCAAATCTTTGGAGAATCCAGCAGTTAAAAATCTATGCAAATTACATAAACTGTGGTGATATAAACAGTTACTGGAACACTGAGCAGTCAACTTCCTTGACAAATGTTAAATTTCTTCTCCAAAGCATAATTGGGCTAGACCTTTTAAGAAAAGACCAGGTTCATTTGAACAATTTTTTCCTTGCTCTTGGCCAAAGTCTTTAGATTAAAAGCTAAAAATGTGCAGCCTAAGGTGGTAACATGGGTCTGGACATTTTCAGCTGGAATAAACAACGTTCTAAATAGGCAAGTTCATAAGCTACCACAAGAGAGTTTTTCTACAGGACCTATTAGGTAGTTTTTATAGTTAGCAGTGCTATGAGCTCTACCTGTGTGACTGAAATTGTCATTCCTGATTGTCAGAATAGCTGTATAAATACTGGCTGGCAGATGCTTACTGATCTTTCCTTTTTCTTTTCTTTCTTTTTTTAAGAAGGGTACCCAGGAACTTCTGAAATACCTAAGAAGCAAAATCCAAGGTATATTGCTCTATTGCACTGCATTTTACAGATAATCATTCTAAGAAATTAAAATAAGCTGGAATCTACTAAGGGTAGCAGTTTTAATCCAGTTTCCTCCAGTTCTCCCACGGTAATAGTTGTCTTTACTCAACAGTTTGCTCTTACATTTCAGTGTTGTTTCTTTTTCTTATTCTGTTGGATAATACTGAATAACAAGCATTCTTTATGGAGCACTGTCACTTAGAAAAATAATCTTAGGTGTTATCCCCTGGTCCCTTTATGCATTTTGGATGAAGAATTCCAGTAGCTTTTTATTTTTTCCCTGAGCATCACGGGAAGTTTACATAACAAGTTCTTCATTTTAAGCTTGCCATCTGTCTGCTGGCTTGGTCACAGGATGGAAGGGTAGGTGAGATTATGCAAAGGTACTGTGTATTATTTATTCATTCATGTTGGAATGCGGGCAGTAAAGTCCTGTGATTCCCAGAAAGTATATGCTTGAAAAAGTCTGCCTTAAAGTCATGGTGGTGCCATAAGGTCCACCATGTAGCTAACAAATAATATAAAAAAATCTGGGGGAGAAAGTAGTTGATTATTTTAAACAAAATTCTAATCTTGGCCTACTAGAATTCATCTTTGTACAATGTAAAAGTCTTGATCCCAACATTCCCTATAGAAATAATTAAAAATTCAGATGAAATATCTCACGATTAATTCCCTGGATGACTGCTGTATATTTTTGCAGAATCTTCTTTTGGATTCTGAGATCCAACTGCGTGGAGTAAAAACCACCTAGATGATTGTGTATCGCATTTCTCTAACAGATGCAGTACTTTTTACCACTACCAGTTCTTTTTACAAAAAGGGATCAAAAGTTGCTAGTTGCTTCTGTGAATGGAAATCACTTTCCAGATTATTACCTGGGCCTCTCATTCAGTGAGATACTTTGCCTTTTTTTAGTTTTGTGCTGTATTTTCCAAGTAAAGTGGTGGAGATGACACTGTATTTTTGATCATATAGGAAAAGCTGTCAGAGTCTAAGTAACTGGCATGTTGAGGAGATGAAATCTTTTCAAAGACAGGATTTTCTTTTACCATCTTTAGAAATCTTCATCTTTCTTAAAATGTAAGACATGAAATAGGCAAAATAACCGAGTTTGCTGATCATGTTAAATATCATATGCAAATGATTTTGCGGCACTTAAATGGCAAAAATGCTTAACTTCTTAATTGAGAGGGGGCCTTGATAATACACATAGGCAACTTTTATTGAAAATGGTATGTGTGAATTTTTATGCTTTCTGTAAGTGGGCTTTCTTTCCATCTGCCAGATGATGGCAGCATTAATTAGGTTACTGCAGTGTATAAAATTGCTTCAAAATGCCCGATTCCATGCAAGTATGACCTATTAGTAATTTTGAAAAATGAGTTGGATGCTAGAGTAGATGCTCAGAAGCTCACCTGGTGACCTGTGATAGTTAATACAATTGTGGATAATAAAATAAGGTAACGTCCTGCATGGATGGCAGTGTCTATGATTTTACCGTATCTGTTACAGCATCTAATAGGGAGTTAAACCAGTAGCAGTAACAGTCTTATTCATGTAGGGATATAATTGAAAAAGTGGCTCTTGAATCTTGTTTTTGGTTCGTCGTAATGTCAGGGTTACTCGCTGGGCTTAGGTGCAATAGTCAGTTGACTTTTATTCATGAATGCCGCTGAATTTCCTACAGTTTTGTTCATTTCTTTGAATGGAAGCTGAGTTTATCATGTTTGGACTTCTAGGTAAGCTTCACCCTACTTAAGCGTATGTGAATCCCTAGAGTGTGATGCCACAGCTCAGATGTGCAGAACATTTTTAGTTGACTAAATTTCTTCCATACTCTAAGGAGCGAACAACTTTTTCTTGTGGATTGTAGAGACTAATCAAAAGGAACTACAGAGGAGAATATTACGAAGGTTTTTATAAATATTAATATTTTAACTATAATTGTGGTCAGGTTTGCTGTTCTGCAGATAGTTGACCCATATCACTTGCCTATCTTCCCTGTTTACCACTGTTTCTATCCTCAACACCTTGGAGGTTACTGCCTAACATAAAAGCTAGCTAGTGCTAGCATACCAGGTGTGTTGTGTTATGACCTGGTTTTTCAAAATCCAAGTCAACTCTTGTCCCCCCCAAAATATAAAAAAACCTTACTAGAAAAATCTTGAAATAATCTGAATTAGATTATATGCAATCAAGCCAGAAGACAGGAAGAGTTAAAACGGATGATGGCAGGTGACTAGGGACACTAAAACTCACCATCTGGGCTGTGCAGAGCACGTTGCAGCAGCCTGTAGGTTGTGTGACTGTGTGTGTGTGCTATCTCCAGATGATGGACCCAGTCCAAACGAGGAGCCTCCCGTGACAGCCATGACTCTCCCAAGCGAGTCAAGGATTAACATGCACGCCATAACTTCCCTAAAATTACTGGAGTACAGGTAAGTGTTTTGAAATAGTGCCTATCTCTAAAGTTGTAGAGAAAACTTGTGGGTCCCTTCCAACTCGGATATTCTATGGTACTTTCTTATGCTTTTTAATTTATTTTTACTTCATGATGTATGCCAACCTCTCTTCAAATTCTGATATATTTGTGCATTTTTTCACTTCAATTTGAGTGCTCAGGATTAGGCAGATCTGAATTGCAGTCAGAAACCTCTCGTTTTCTTTTTTTTTTTTTTTCTGTGTATTGTCAGATACTCCACGATAACATTCCTTTTAACTCATTGAAATGCTTAATACCTCTAGGTGCTTTTAGAAGCTTTTACGCTTCCTTAGTTATTATCGTTAAGTCTCAAAAAATCTCCTGGTAGGTGAGTATTTCTTCGGTTATTTCTTAAATGTAGCCAGCAATTTAACTTGTTAGGCTAGGGAAGGGGAAGAAAACCCTGCTTGCTGAGAACTGCTGGGCGAAACGCACAGGCCTGCAGAGAGCAGGAATGCAGAAGGGACTGCACTGGGGTGAAAGGGCCCGGGTGGACGCCTTTGTTCTCCACAAATGGTCAGAAGCTCCAAATCCAGTAGTTACCTGAGTTACAGTGGGGGGATATTTTCTCAGCTGAGAGGGGGAAACAAGTGAAATGCTGATTTACTACAGTTTCTGGCCCAACATAGAGCATTGACACGTTTGTTGAGGTAGTGACCTAATTAAGCTCCTAATGATTCTTCCTAAGCAAGATGTCAGAGCAAGATGTCAGCTGACGTGGTACAGTGGTTGGTAGCTTTTTCATAACGGTCCTTTAAGGACTTTTATTGTAGATATTTATGTGTTTATTCTATTGCTCATCTTTTTCTAAAAGAAGATGGAAAGGTTTTGTTAATAAATAGGAGATGATTAACGTGTTTGTGTTACTTGGGTAAATGCTTTTCGTTGTTCAGTGAGAAACAGGCAGCTGTGATTCCTGATGAAATGTTCAACGCAGTCAGAAGCAATCCTGTCACCACTGTCAACTTCAGCAAAAACCAGCTGACTGCCATTCCTGCAAGGTACTTTCGTAAAGATCATTCCTGTTCGTTTTTATTCTGCTTTTTTTCCTCAGCATCTTGCTTCCAATCGAGCATATTTACACGTCTTCCTCTCTCTGTGCACACACACACAATGTAATTGAGATGCTGAAAAATGTGCTCATGTTTCTAGTACAAGTAGCCTGCAGGTGGGTCCATTTATTAGCACGAAGATCCCAGTAAAAACAAGCTCAGCTCGGCTCATCGGTGCTTACATTTATACATTGTGTTTCATACTGCTTTTCTAAGCATTGTTGAAATGAATCGGGGTAGACTCTGATGTGACTTCTCATAATAATGAAGTGCTGTACTTAACTACGGTCTAGTATTGTTTGCCCTGCAAAGTGGTCCTTTTCCCATATGAAGATAATCTGTGTGTATTCACCGCTTTGTTAGGTGATAGCTTTGGACTACAGCAGAGATCCTTTTTCAATTTGGTTTCTTCAGGCAGTTTAATTGTGAGGTTTTGGGGTTTTGTTTTCGGAAACCTGAACAATATCCATGCCTTTTTTCTTGATAGCTATCGTCCCACCACATAGCACTGGATATTATTGCACTCGTTCCTTCATCCCCAGTCAAGGAAAAGCTTTCTGTTGACAGTAAGGGGAATAAATACTCTTGTTGCATAAGGAGGAGGCATACTGCATCTCTGTAAGCCTAAGAGCATCATGACAGCTGATTTTTAAGGATACCACCGCGTTTGTGGGGATAACTTACTTCCATTCTTGGACACAAATGTGCTGAACATTTAACCTTTTGCACATAGAACTTGAGGATGTGCTATCTCTCATGGAGAAAATCTCTTTTCAGTACAATTTAGTGTAGCAAATCAACTTAGTGAGATAATGCTTGCACCGCCCATGCTTTTTCGCTCTATGAGAGTCTGTTGCATTCAGGGGGGAGGAAGGTGTAGGTGTGCAGCTGCTAGGTGCAAGGGGATTCAGTGACAATCCGGATAGGAGAGGGGAGTATTTAGTTCGTTTAATTACTTTCTGTTTTTAGGGTTATGACAGACATTCTGTTGTCAGGATTCAGCTACTAACTTTTTGAGCTTTTAAATGCTTTACATCAAAGCATCTTAATTTAATATAGAAGCAGCAAGAATAACAAGAAGCAGCAAGTGTTGTTTCTTGCAGTTTGTAACAGCAGAAGTGTTGAACAGAAACAAAAGATGGAAATAAAATGGCAGTCTCTTTCAGTTTGATTGCTTAAAGATGGATAGTCTTCTTGTTAAAACACTTGCAGGACTAGAGACGGAATTGATGGTCATTTGTGCCATAATTTCTGGAGTCTCTAAACTGCGTTTAAATGAGTAGGCTTTCTTGGCAAATTTACTCTCCTAATAACTTTTAAAAAGTGCTTCTGAGCTTTGGTTTTTCATCAAGTGTAACTCTCCGGGATGGATAGTTTTCACAGGTGGTTTCTATAATCTTCACAAAATTTCTTCTGAAACATCAAGAAACACCAAATGTTCTTGATTTGTAGATTTCTAGAATAAAATATTTTTTTCAACAACTTAGAATGCAACACGCGCTTACATAGTAAAAGGTATTCGTGTTGGGTTTCAGGATCGTGGAGCTGAAGGACTCAGTCTGTGATGTCAACTTTGGCTTCAATAAAATCTCCTCTATTTCCTTGGAGCTCTGCATGCTTCATAAATTGACACATTTGGATATCAGGTTTGTGACGTGTGTTGGACTTCCTTTCCCAGTGACTTGTTTTCGTGCCTTTTTAAACCAGCCATCTGTTGCAGTGGAATAGCAGTACTGAAATAATCTGTCATTTCCCGAAACAGCTCCGTAGCAGTTGAATGACCGGCAGATCCGAAATAGCAAGTGGCCTAGATTTAGGCACTAGTTAAAGCACAAAACAAGTGGGCAAGCTCCAAGACTTGCTGTGATGGAAGGGCTTGCCTCAGTCATTCAATGGTTCTCAGAGGTGTTAAGAGCATATTTAAAAACAAAACAACAGGAAAAAAAACATAATCCTGGGGGATATCTGGGAAGTAGGACAGTGACTGTACCAGCTCTGGTGTGCTCCCTGAAACTGCAGCTGGCAACTGGGATCTTTCTGCGATACAGCAAGATACGTACTGTCATGCTTCCTTGCATAACTTCTGAAATACGCTCATTGCTTGTGCTTAGACCTCAGGATTAGCTTGCTAGCACTTATTGTTTTGGCTGTTCCACAAAATGAAGAGTAGCAAAGCAGAGTGCGGAGACTTTGGCTTGGTTTGAAATAATCTGCCTGAGGTATGTGCTGCTGATGGAGTTCTGCTGAAGGCTCCAGAAATGGATGATAACGAGAGGCTGATGAGGGGACAAGGTTGAATATCTCTGATTAAGAATTTAGGCCTAAGTCTGGGCATCTTTTAGTGAGTGGCCTTTATTTTCCTGTAATGAGACTTCGTGTCGTGTTCAAGAAATACCTTGTTGGTCCTTACAAACCTCTGTCTTCATTTTATTTAAGAATGGCTTCCTGTTCTGGGAAACAGTGCAGTAACAGTAGCCATAAACGAGTTTGTTAGAGCAACTGGATAGCAGGCTAAATGGGTTTTGAAGAGGTTTAGAGTTATCTTAGTGATTCATGTTGGCACCAACATCTGGGCTGTTTCATGAGATTTCCTCTGAAACCCAAGTAGCAGAATGCCTGTTTCAGAGCCGTTAGGTGCTTTGAAATGTTTGGGAATGTTTTAGAGAACAGGCTTTTATGTTTTCTTACTGGCAAAAAATGAAAATGCAAACCTGGTTTGCACTCTTGAGCATGGTCTTGATCCATTTATAAAGCAATATAGTGGTTTAAAAGAGCACGTTAACACTGGTAAATATGTGTGTTCCATCTCTGTGGATTCTTAACTTACACTTCTTAGAAGTTAGTGATTATTCTTTGTCTTCATTTGATACACAGAAATAATTTTTTGACATCTTTACCCGAAGAAATGGAGGCACTGACAACACTACAAGTAATAAATCTTTCTTTTAATAGGTGAGCGACTATTTAGTTGTTTTTTGTAACAATACAAAAAATCAATATAATGTTAATGTGTTGTAAGAATGAGGAGGGACTTCAGCTAACTGTGAGCTTAAAACAGTTGAAGAGAATGTATTTCTTTACACAATAGTAATATATTTTTGGAACATCTTGGTCACAAGTTTTGGAGAGAGACAGTATAAAACAGTTTAAAAAGGGATTAAACAATCTTGTGAATGTTAAATCAAAAAATGGCTTCCAGCGGGACTACCCCGTAGCATCCGTAACACAGCAGTTCTGGATGGTGGAAAAATACAAGGGGAGTGGGGCACAGGAAGCAGCTGGGAGGTGTCCTTAACTAATGACTGTAGCCACCGTGTTGGGCTGGAAGCATCCTTCCTCTGGCTCAGCAGGGCAGTTGTTGAGTACACAGGAAAACGACTGCCCATTGCTCTCCCCCCTTTACACTGGAAAGTCCCTTTCTGTGTGACATGAAATGTCATTCACGGTTGTAAAGTGAAGGCAGCTGGCCTGTAGTTCTGTTACAGGTGCTGAGCTGTCACCGTGCAAATTCTGTCCAGCTTTTTCACCGTGTGCAAGATAATAAGATAATCAATGCTTTCTCCTTCCATAGCAGCACGTTTAAACATTTAACTTCAGTAAACGACACTAAAATGCCATCTCACTTAAAAGGCCGTTAATTTTTGAATGCCTTATTTCTGACTTTCATTTGTTTTCCTCCTTTTTTTCTGAAGGTTTAAAGCATTTCCCAGTGTCCTGTACCGCATCCTAGCACTGGAGACTGTCCTGCTCAGTAACAATCAGGTTGGGTCCATAGACCCTCTGCAGTTAAAGAAGATGGAGAAGCTTGGAACGCTGGACCTTCAGAATAACGACCTTCTCCAGGTGCCCCCAGAACTTGGAAACTGTGAAAATCTGAGGTGTGTACTTTAAGTGTTTTATAGAAAGTACATGATACATTACATAATACATAATACATAAGAATTTCAAGATTCATAAATCTATGTGCAGTGTATGTGTGCTGGTACAAGGAAAAACCTTTATAAAATAACTGAGCATCTCTGTCCTTCCAGGACGCTTCTTTTGGAAGGCAATCCCTTCCGTACTCCCCGAGCAGCCATTCTGGCAAAAGGGACAGCTGCAGTGCTGGAGTATCTGAGGAGCCGAATTCCTACTTGATAGTCCATTTCCCTCCTAGACTTGTGAATCAAAGTACGAACAAAACACTTACCCTGCCTGACCAAATGCTCTGCGATTATATTGCCTTCTTCCTTCTTTGCAAACTTTTTGTTAATCTGGCCCGTGCCATGAAGCATTTGTAATTCTGTTTATGGTTTGCATGTTAAGAAAGAATTCACCCATGAAATATTTCCCCCTCAAGGTTGCATGTCTCAAGAGCGCGTTTTAAAATACCACAACCTATGTTTACACTTTTTGTATTAAAGAATACAGCTGAAAGCTGCATTTAGTAATAGAGACAATGTTTTTCTACAACTAAGCTAATTTTTTTAAAGAACTCTAAACACCAAAGTACTTGAAAAAAGGTTTAAGTAAACTTCTTGATTTTTGTATGCTTGTTTTATAATTTTCTGTAAGGTGCTTGGTCTCTCTTCACCACTGCCTCAAACAGTTGGTTACTGGTCTGTACGTGGTGAAATGCTTGAACCCTTAAACTGTATGGTTATAAGAACACAGTGTGAAATGTACTGCAGACTGCGTGCATGCCTCATGTAAAAGCAAGCAAAATGTGGTTGATATTGGTAGCTACTCTGAAACAATAAATGTTTGCTCTTGGATGTGTGTTTTCTTTCTACATTTTTAAGAACATGCTCTAAGTTTTCTAGCCAGTAGCATATAGACATATAATCTTTTATTTAAACACACTTCAACATCATGAAAGTGATCTCTTTATTTGTAACAGTAATGCATCGTGGTTATTAATAATATAAAGGAAGGGCTGCTTGATGTTACTTGCTCTGTGACTGTAGATCCATTGTTTCTCTGTTAGACTGCCACAGGCCTGTGGTTTGGACATGCAATTGAAGAGATACCATACGGATTTCCACTGGTAGGGGTTTTGTTTGTTTTTTGAACTACACTAAGTATTTCCATCGGGATACTGAGAAGAAACAGCTGACTTCTTACGGCTGTGTCACTGTGAGTACCGTGTAGGTGCTGTGGTTGGAGTTTGGTGGTGGTTAGGGTGCATACAGGGAACGCAGCCTGGCCTAGTGAGCTGTACGGAGTGGCAGCGTGTGCTTGGCCGGAGGAGGGCCAGACCTGGCCAGTACAGCTGGAGACAGCAGAGACCTGATGCCTGCCTGGTATTTAGGATGAAAGAGTGATTGGGGTACTGGCAGGAGGGAGAGGGAGAAGGAAGAGAAAGGGGTGAGGCAATTCCTGTTAAAAATGCCTGGCAGGGTATTTGTGCAGAAAGAATGGTGGTTAAGAGCCAAAGCTGTTCTCGAGTTTGAACAAGTCAAGGGCTGTTCTGTGGTTACTTGGATGGTTGAACTGCTGCTGCCCTTAGCCCTGTGACCCTCTCCTTTGTTTCCCTGTCCTGTGTAAGGCATTTGTACTAGTCCACAGAGAGCAGCAAATCCTGAGCTTTTCTTCCTAAGTGTGCAGACACTTCACTGCCGTATTTGATGTCTCACCAGTAGTGATGTGCTGAACAAGTGGAGTTGCTCAGTTTTCAAGTCTCTCTCTGATATATCTGTAATTATCTGTAATTAAAATGACTCTCTTGAAAGACTGCTTTGTTTGCTGGTAGATAGAGCAAACATTTCTGAAGCTGTAGCTTAAATCACTAATGATGCAGGTGTAGCTGCTACCTCCCTGCAACCGTTTTAACAAGATGGGTCAGTGACAACTGCCTCATCTTCCATCCCTTGTAGAACTGTGATTTTGGAAAACTCAGATCCTTTCCAATAGTAAAAAATGACAAAAAATAATTACAATAAGGTGACATTTTTATTATTTATACAATAAAGAGACTTTTTAATGTTATTCAAAACACTTTTTTAAATACTGAAAAAGTTGGGTACACCAAAGCCGAAAAATGGCTCTGCTATACACTGCACAGCATTGTTTTAGTCCCTGTATTTGTTTTATGTACAGAAGCATCTGCAAAATGCATTCTAAACACAATATGCACCTTACGGATAAGTGTCATACATGAAATAAAACTGGAAGGATACAACCTGCATGTGCAAATTAACCGACAATATAATTGATTGCACTGAATCAATAGATTTAAAATATAATTTTGAAGTACCTTTTTGCACATAAAATGAAGCAGCTTTCAAGTTCAGTTAAGTCTTTATACTGCAAAAAACATTAAGTACATTCACAATCTATGTTAATAAAGTAGTAAATATTTTTCATTCAGCTTTATTTACATTAATACTGTAATTAAACTGAAAAGTACAGTTAGTCATTTGTAATATAGCAATCTTTTAACACATACAAAAATGACCATTTTCTGTATATAATTTAAGCTCAAAATCACAATTATCTCAAAATATTAATTACAATACAGCCATCTCCATCATAATTAAACATGTCTTTTATAAAATGGTAAAATTTTTAATAAAGTAAGCTGTTGGTTTTGAACTGGATACAGTACTCACAAGTAGAAAACTTAACTGATAAGTGTTTGTTCTGGCCAGGGTTTCAGGGCAAAGCCACATATGCTAGCAAAGAGACAAAGAAGGCCCCAATTTACAAAGATGAAGCCTCTTGTGCTGCAGGGCTGTGGCTCGGTTGGTGGTGCTGCAGGAAAAGCCTCACGAGGGCCGTGTAAATTCAGCATACAACGCAATGATGTCATTCACTTCTGGAATATTTGCTGGAATTCTCAAGCAAAAAGGATTGGCAAAGGCTTTTTGTTTGTTTGTTTGAATGAAACTATTTTAATTCTATGACTATCAAATACTGTGATTTGAAATTTGCTTTTGCAACGAAAATTCATGTTGGCCGCCCCCGGCTCACACTGCTGGGGAGGAGCGCGGGTTTCCTTGCCTGGCCTCTGGTGTCACTGCTGTGCTGCACGCGTGGCTAACGCCAGCGATCAAACGTACCCGAACCAAAGTTGTTCGAAACAAAACCAAACCACCAATTAGTTCTTATCCTATCCAAACTACTGGCCTGAAAGTTGTATCATCACTTGTATTCCACTCATACTAGCAAGACTGACAAGTGAAATAAGTTCTTAAACCTGACTGGCTGAAAATAAAATGGAAAGTCTTTGTGCCCTTGTGAAAATGAGAATTTTAAAGGCAGAAGAACTGGGAGAAGAGCGCTGAGGGGGGATGGCGAGGGTGGCGCAATAGCCCCTGGGTAAGGAGCTCAAGCTTTAGACAGCATTTTATTCTGAACTGGAAATCCCAAAGGTAAATTCTGCAAAGGTAGGTAGTGGATCCGCAGCCCACGACTGAGGTTTGTAATCTCCTGTGCTTGTTTACAAATTTGGGCAAATTGATTCTTGTGTTTTCTTTCTGTTCTGTGTGTCTTGCCTGGCTGTGTGGGCGAGGGGTTAGACTACAGTGAAACAGATCCCCGGGTGTTTGTGAGCTTAACTTTCATCTGAGAGGCTGGGCAGCACACAAACCCCAACCTTAGTCCTGCTGCCAGTTCTCCAGGAGCAAGCAGCCAGCCTGGTCTTAATCCCCGTGTCTGTTTGAGACCAGATCCTGCACGTGAACAGGTTGGAACGCATGGTTTGTCATTTCCTCTTGTCTTTGCATTTACTGTTGCATATATCCCTATCAGATATATACATATATACACAGAGCTATAAATATGCGGGCTTTTCTTTGCATAAGGTAATTCAATGCTATATTACAAGCCAGAGAGGTTTAACCAAGGAGAGTCTTTACATTTTAAGTGCTCACTAACAATAGCAAACCGATTTCACGAACACTTTGTACTGCATTTTTTAGTTGAACTTTAGGGTCATGAAGATTAATGGTGTTCTCCAACATCACTGATTTGACTTTTCCAATATTCATCTATAAGCTAAACGTATGGCTAGTAGAGCAATGTTTCCAAGGTCTTTCAATTCCTGTTCAGAAATAGGCCACCCCACAACAGTGCCGATAGTCTCCCGGGCCGGGTATTCCCGACCCCCTTGGCAGAGCTGACACCCGCTGCTGTTACCTCTGTGTCTGATGGAGCTCCACGGAACATACACGCAGACAGGGACACGTCAAAATACGTCTTAGAAAACATCAACACTGATTTGAAGATAGCTATTATGAACAACTCGCTTGTAAATACCACAGTTCACCAACACCCTGATAAAAATGGCAAACTGTGAATGGCAAATGAATGAATTATCGGGACTGAAGGGTCTGCACAGGGCTTCCTGGGGTCCTCTCTTAAAATGTTTCTCAAAATAAGAAAAACATTTGGGGAGCGGCTTTTTTTTTTTTTTTTTCCTTTCCCCTTCATTTTTTTCTTAATAGCGGCCCTTGGGGCACTGCCGTGGGGGCGTGGGGCACTGCCGGCAGCGTGAGCCCGGACTGCGACCACCGAGCTCCCCAGAACCTGCTGCAAAACGAGGAGGCTAAGGGAATTACAGCGCAGGCGTCCCTTTCCAATCTAGCCCTTCCCTGAGGATCGTTTGTTGTTTATTGCATGGAAAATCCAGAAAAGCAGAGCTGCGTGCTCACCGCGAGCGGGGCCATTGCCATGGGAACCTCGCAGCTGAAAGCTACCAGGGGCAGCGCCGCCAGCGGCACGCCGGACCTTCCAGTGCTATTTCTAACCCGGCGTGTTTCAGTCAGTATTAACATGGCCATGAGTAGCTTCAGAAAAACAGAGCGTTTGAGTGACTGTGTAGTTACTGTGGGGGAACATATGGGGTACTTGGGAGTGCTGAACAGCCCGAAGGAAGGAAACCATCTGCAATTCCCCGCCTGCTCGCCTCGATCAAAATCCCTTCACACGCATGAAACCTAACCCACACACGGAACTCGCCTCTGGGTAAACTGTCATCTACCACCAGCACTTGCCATATAGCCACGTTCAGTTTAAAAAATATATATAAATAGTATATATATCACATAGATCATACTTATGTGCACAGCATGCACATAGCCGGGTTCCCCACCTGCACACCGGGCTGTACACGATCGTGTACGTGCGGCTGCTGGAGACTCCAGGAGAGACAAAAGGTGCAAGTTATTTCAAGGGACTAACGTACAAATCCTAACCAGTCTCACTGAAGTCAGTTCAGCCGCTCATAGCATTAGTCCTAACTAAACATCACCTCTACAAATTTGAATAAAAATAATGCCAAAAAAGGAAATATTTGGTAGTTTTGGACAATGGAGGTTAATGTTATAGCTTCACTACTGCATATTTCATCTGGGAGGCCAAATTCACCGCAATCCCCTTCTAGAGTCAGCAGGAGTTTTGGATAAGTTAATTTGGCATTCCACTGCACTAATTCAATTTTATTGTAATTTCGTTTTCATTATAATCCATTAATGAAAGCACTCAGCAATCTTGAACTACAGTTCTGCACACAGCCCCGGCTGATTGTGCCACTGCGCTTCAGCTCATAAACTCAGCACACAGAAACCCAGCTGAGCACAAAACACAGAATTAACGAACACCGAAGACCACTTCTGCCTTTCTCGGTTCCCCATTTTTCACCTGCACGTTATCTCGGTTATAGGTGTCGGGATGGGCCCCCTGTCACCCTTCTGAGACCTGCAGCTCCCCAGCACGTTCCCGGAGCTGCCGAGCAGCCCGCGTATTTGATGCCGCCAGGCGCTGCAGATGTCTGCCTTGCAGCTCCGCTCGGGGGAGCGCTGGGTGGGTGTGCACCGAGTTCTGCACCACAGCAGTGGGCAGCGTTACAGCAGGATTCAAAGCTGCGGCAGTAATTTGCTCCGTTTTCCTGCTGGAAGGAGAAGTCACGGGGAAAATTTCTGCGCTAGGGAGCCGTGCTCTCATGGAATGCCCCCGGGCGTGTAGCAGCAGATGTGCACACGCTCGCTGCACCTCCGTGTGCATGCGCGCTCATGTTCTTAAGTGGCTTTTTTTGCATGAAAAGACAAAAGTAGCTCCAAAGAGGAGCTGGGTGCGTAAGTACCTATTAATGTCCCTAATTCCCATTCAGTATAATTAATGACAAACAACGTAGGTGTCTGCAATTTTCTGAGCATATGATGAAAAAATCCTTACTTCTCTTAAGGGCAATGGGCTTAAGTACAGTAATGTTGGCCTCTGACATGCCATGCATGCTAGGAAAGTTTGAGATGGGTTCTGCCAGAGCCTCTGCGGTTTGAGGGGACATTATGAGACTAAAAAAATGGAAGCTGAAAAAATGTGGTAAATAGCAATCCAAACCCAAATCATGTGAATTCAGCAAGCAGCTTCGGCTGGTAGCATCAAGATTGTAATTTACTGAAAAGAATTCATTATTTAAATTTATTTTCCAGACATAATCAAATCATGTATTCAAACAGTGCATTTTAGCATTAGCATTACTATGGCTCACCGGGGCATCTGGTGGGGCGCTGCCACTCGGGTGGTGCAGCAGCTCTTGCAGTGCGAATGCCTGCATGTGTTAAGTAAAAATTCGTATTGTGTGGGAACCTGCTCAGTCAGCTTGGAATTTATGGCTCATTAATATTTATACTAATAAACCTAATCACTCCTGTTGATTAAAGAGAAAATGGGAGATGCCAACGACCACAGGACAGGGAACTTACATGCAAATGTGAAAGTCTCACTTTCCAAGCGACTGCTAAATAAACACCTGTGGGGAGCTGAGCGAGGGCTGCGGGCTGTGCTTGTCTGCACAGTGCCAGGGGCTGCCCTGACCGTGCTTTGCAATCGCCGCCACAGAGGTTAAAAAAAAAAAAAAAGGGAAAAAGAGTGCAAACACAATAAAAATCCTGCTGCTCCATAACATTGAGGATAGTTCCTACTCCTACCTATTATGTATGAGGTACTTCTCTCTCCTTTCCCGTGTCCATAGGTGGTCTTTATACCACCCTTTCCTTCCCAAATGTAACAAGTCTGTTTTAGAGGGCCTAGGAGTAGAGCAAGGATTCAGGGTCCTGGTCTGGCTGTCCCTCTCTCTTCCCAGTTCCTCTCCCAACACCCGAAGCCAAAGTGATTGCTGTGCACGGAATAACCCCCGCAGACTGCTCTTCCCGAACTCGTTGGGTTTTAGGGACCTGATGTAAGCCCCTAGCACGCCAAGCAGCACGTGCAGCAGTGCCGAGCACCGGTGCGTCTCAGTAACATAAGGGACACATCAGGAATGCTGCCAGCACCTTTGATAGCTCCAGTCCTTCCACCTACTATAAACAAGACTGCAGCAAAATTTCACAAAATGCACTTATACCTCTCCAGCAGGATGACTAGGTCCATACAGCAAGCAGGGCGGCAGACGTAAGGGCACTATCGTCTCTGGAAGTCACGTTAGTTTAATTTGAAGTATAATTACCTCAGCCATTGTGCGCTCATGGGAAGAGAAGAGAAGTTTGAGAATTTCTAGAGGCTCTTGTAAGCAGCAAAGTAACACGTCCTTCGCCGTGCCCGTGAGCCGTAGCGCCGTGCACCTGACCAGGGCCCGGCTGCAGCCCCCTGCCCGCGCTGCGGCTCTCCCTGCAGCCCACCACCACCGCTGCCAGGCCGACGGCAACGGCACCCCTCGAAAACACCTCGTGGGAGGTTTCCTTCTATTTTGCCTCCTTGCTGTCAGGTACGCCCATGATGTACGCCTGAATTACTGAACCAGCAGCAGGTTTGCGGAGTCCTGTGCTGCCGGTACGCTCTGTCGAGAACAGCGCGAGGATTTTTACCTTAAGGGTTTCAAACTGAGTACTTCCGTGGGAAAGCTCTTCCCATGCTCTCTCAGCGCCGTTCCTCTGCTCCCCCTGCGATATGTCGTATCTCAGATTAAATCTATCCCCACTCATTTTAAAGAGACTGTTACACAAACAAAGGGTTGTATAAAGGTTAAAGCCTTACTGATACTGAACATATCGAGAAGGGGATAACAGCCTGCACCAGAGCAAGAATACAGAACACCAAAGACTGGGGGAATGGGCAATGCAAGGAAGGGGCCTACATTTTTATACTGAAAAGTTAAAATAATAAAATTAGCAGCAACAAAAGAAGTTTTACTGCCACCCATCATAAACCTCTTCCATTTATGAAGCAGATCTGTCTAACCTCACTGCTCGTCCATTTAGTGTGTTCACATGGAATCGACTGAAAGTGCCAAAGAAAAGGAAGTTAACCAATCTCCATGTAGGTTATTTATATCTAGGTCCCAGAGTTGACAGTATCATTTATTAAGTATCTCACCCTGTATAGTGACATTTTTACTAATTAGTATGGAGCCAGCTATACACACTGCATATGTACAGGTATTTTCATAAGGCATATAATATCTTTGCATTGAAAATAAATGAACATTATTAAATTTAATTTAATATATACTTTCTTTGAGGTGTTTATGAAAATATTTTTTCTCTATATTTTTGTATGTGACATGATAGAAATATTTCATGGGAAGTACAGGTTAATATATTTCATCTTTATAAAGGCATATACAACTTTGAGGCAGTGTTTCTGATGGACAGCAGAATTCCTAAAGAATTTGTATGTGCTTCTGTGTTTTGAAATCATATGAAATTGACTTTAAGAAGTAACTTGATTAAAAAAACGCACCAATGCACAGCCAGAGGCTGACAATTAAAACTAATACATAGCCACATGAACAATATATTTATATAGTTAATATATTTTTTTCAAGATGATTGGTACTAACATAGAGTATTATACATTTGGCACTACTGTTTGCCATTGGTCCAGCAATTGGCAAAAATTTGTTTCCTATGTATAAATCTGTTTGAACATTAGATCTGGCTAGACATATTTACTATTTATAAAAAAATATTTAGACAGTAAGCTCACGTTGAATAACTAGGTCTACTGTATTCTGGAAACTCTTCAGTAGTAATACAGCTTTCTCGTGTTCCATATGTACAAAACTGTGTCCATTTGCCTGCAACACAAAAACAAGACGAAAAATCAAATGAGATTCTACTTAATACCTTCATTTGGGGGGGGTGCAAAGGGATATATGGAAATGACACACAAGCCTAAAATATACAACAGTCATATGATGTTTTCCTGAAAGCAGGAGTTTGAACGGTACTGCTGGGAGAACACATTTCCCTCTTCCCGCACCGGAGAGATTTGGCACCCTCGGGAATTAGTGCAGCTTCCAGCAGGGGAGGGACCAGGTGTCCTCAGGGGCTCCCTTCCAGCCTGAGTTTCTCTCTGACTCTACGATATTCAGCATATTTTCTTAAGAACTCTGGGACGTAAGGGTTTGCTACACTACGGAGCCCAAAGGATGCACGGCCGGCAGCAGCACAGGCTTGGTCTCAGGCCATCACTAGGCACACCGCACGTATGGGAGTGAAAAATTACTGACCAAACTGCTCTGCTTCAGTGCTAATTAAATCTTTCTGCAATTGGCTGTTAAAATGCTATTTCAAATAGTCAAACTTTAACCTGATTATCAACAGCTTACTGAGTGTGATCGATAAGTAGAACATCCACACACAGAGAGCAAGGCCCGGCCTTCACCAGGCACCGAACAAAGACGGCGCTTGCTGCACACACCTGCCAGTTAGCCACCCACGACAGCCTCACAATTTGGGCCCAGGTTACGTCCCAGGACTGCCGTGGCCATGCTGCCACCCCACACAAGGCAGGGTGACCGCTGGGCTGCCCCGGGGCTCCCCTTCCCTCCAGGGCCCCCGGCAGAAGCCCCGTCACCGACCCGTGCCCGGGGTGCCCTCGCTGCAAGCACGGCGGGACCGAGGAGGTCACTGGGAGAGAGGAGCCAGGTCTCTAGCTTAGGGTAATTCCATAAGCTTACTGCGCTGTGATGATATATACATTTAAAGCTTTTAACATTTTTAACTAGCATTTACGAGTAGGTTAGTAAAGCCTTCCTGCCCCAGGCGATGGCAGCAGGCGGTCCCAGAGCGCCCAGAAGAGGCAGCGTGCAAGCAGCAGTGAAAGCAGCTCCTGGGGTGATGCCAGTGAGTATTAACACGTTTAAGTTCTCAGAACCTTGGGAACTGGATGCTGTTAGCTAAAGGCACTGCTTGTATTTGAGAAGTAAAATATCCTTCATCCCTTCACACCTGTATTTTTTTTCCCCTGTTAATTCCTTCATGAGATTAATGGCCTTCCTTTATTTGCAACAATATAAATCAATACCTGGTAATAGGTATTACGGTTGCGTAAAGGAATTGCAAACAAAAGGAAAATGTTCCTGCTGGAGAATTTAAAACGATTTACTGACGGTGACAAATGAGAAACTGCTGAGACTGATCTATGGTCCTACGAGAATGACCGAGAGCACGAAGTCAAACAAACTTCATCAGGTAAGTGATGAAAAGAGTTAGCAGAGGGAAATCTGCTACCTAAAAAAATGCAGCAGCACCTTAAACGTGATTACGTCAGTACAGGTAAATGCTCCTATGTCAGGAACAGAAGCTGAAATACAGGAAAACCCACCTGGATGTACGGAGCAATGTTTTCCCTGTGAGGGTGGCTGAATGCTAAAGCAGGGGCCTGCTAGGTGCCCCATGCTAATGACAGCAGGAGAAAACCTTTGGCATGACAAAAGCCATGAAAGAAACATCTCAAAAGAGGTGACAGGTGCATGCACCTTTCAGAACTGCTCCCACACAGAACCACACAGCCCTCAGAGAACCCGTCAAGAATGTCCCCACTCCTGTAGCTCATGTAGCAAATCTACTTCCTTTCTTTTTCACTGTGTTTTTGAACATGCTAACAATTAATTGTAGATGTTAGAGCTGATGTTAGAGAGACGCTAGATGTTCTGCAGTGCCCAGACAGCAGGGGCTGGGGCAGCGAAGGAGAGAGGGAAGCAGGAAGAGAGAAGAAGGAAGGCTACCAAAGATGTCTGACAGTGTCCTTGGTGTGCTGATTTTCTTCATAAAGCGATGACAACACAGTTAACCTCTAACCCTTGATCAGGCCAAATGGCTTTAAAAACTGTTATAAACCTTTCAGACAACTCCAATGACTCTTCATTTTGTCAAAAGTAATACTATTTGCTGCCGGTGGTAATACATTTTCCAGGCTTAAAAGCAAACAAACAACCTTGCAGGACATGGCAGAAAACATTTCTTCTGTGTCAACAACCACCATTTTCTGCGAAAGAGGAATTTTGGAAAGGTATTTTAGGGAACAGCTGCCTTTCTTCTAGAACCTGAGACCTCTATTTAAAAAGTTCATTTGAGTACAGAAAATATTTGTTTCAGAAATGTAAAAGAAAACAAAAGGCTGAGGTTTCTCTGTAAGTTGTGCAGAACCCAGCAGAAGGGCTGCTTTTCATGCAGGTACATTCAAAAACAAGGCAGCAAAGGAGAGGCAAAACCAATGCCAACCACAATTCTCTCCCAGCGTGTGACTGCTTCGCCCCTTACACCAGTGTCACATCAGCTGCAAAGGTGAAAACCAGAAACGCCTCACTTTGGCATATCCTTCTGCTAGAGAAACTGCTTGTAAAGCGCCTTTCTCCCTGCGGCATCTTGCACTATTAATGTTGAAAAGCTGGATATGATGTAAGGAACATTTGTATTTTCCAGTTTAAATTGTGTTACCTGGATTTTTCCTGTGACAGACTGTGATCATTAGCCCTTTTCTGCAGTGCCATGTCCTCTCAGAAAGCTGGTGCTGGCATGAATGTGCTTTATGCAGCATCCCTGGGGAGGGAGCAGAATCTGCCAACCAAAACAAAGGCCAGCCTGGCTCCTGGCTGTGCGATGCTCCCTCCGTTCCTAATGTGCTCTCTGGGTTTAATTCAGCTCCCAGCTAGTGGTTAGGGGTTTGTCAGCCAGCACGCCCCAGTGCCTCTTTCCCACATACTTGTTTGGTTTTCAAACAACTTTGTTCCTTCCGAGACCAGCTTTCAAGAGTACTGCAAGTAACACTCTATTATAAATCAAGTGCCATACTACCAAAAACTGTAGTTGTACTGAAAATAATGTTATTGTAAGATGCAAAGATTGGCTTTATATCTCAGTTCAGTTACAAAGCAGTCAAATCCAGCCGTACCTGGAGGATCTTGTCGCCAGGCTGGAGCAGGCTGGATGCTGGTCCGTCAGGCTGAACCCTAGTAACAAAGATACCCTATAAGTCAGAAGTAACAGAGGTTAGGATGCTATCACCAAGAACTAGTTCCCAAAATACAGGTGTCTCCCTAACTGCTGCTCTGGGGGATCTATATACTCAGACAATGCTCTAAACCCTAAACTCCTTTTTTAATTTGTAGGTAACCAAACAACGGCAGTGACTTGTAGCAGCTCTCCGTGACCTTCAGCCAGTTACCTCCAGATACAAGCATAATTGGGGGTCATTTGAAACTGAGATTCTGCTTCACAAAATAATGTGCAATTGGAATAGTTTCTGGGCATAGACAAGAGTAAAAGGATTATCAGGAGGTTAATTAAAATGGAGCAATGGTCTGTGGCAACTTCTCTTAATCCATTGTCTGAGGAAGGAATGACTTTGAAAGGGGATAAATCATTAAATAATGAAGAATATTTCCAGATTTGGATTTAGAATTTCTGTAAAATATATTAATAAAACCCCAAACCAAAGATTGAGTCCTGGATGATGAACACATTTGAAATAGTACCCATACAGCTCACGCAGTCCTGCACATCTGCACCCACAGTCTCACCCTCTCTGCTGTCCTTACCCTACTGCCGACGGTGAGCTCCTGTAAGCAGCCTGGAGAGCGGGGCATAGGCTACATTTCAGCCACTTACATTGCTCAGATAGACTCCAGGGGAATTCCCTGCTTTTTATCATCATGCAAATCATGCATTTGAGGGATTTTGTAGCCTTCCAGAGCAAGCTACTGTCCAGTATTTCTATTCACCTCACAGAAAGCTGAGCTCCTGCGGAGCAGAGGGATGGCATGCTATCATGCTGACATTTCATCCACACACCATTAATGTGTGACATAAGTCTGCCATTCACAATGACTGCTTCTGTGCTTTTTACTGCTTTTCCTGTCCTTCCCTCTCTTCACAGCACCATCAGCACGTCATGGCAGGGGCACATCACCGCGCAGAGGAGGGCTTGCTGCCATCCCCACTGACTTCGTCTTGCAAACAGAGCAGTGCCATGTGCATGACTTAAAACCATCACAAATGACTGGCACGTATGATGAGAGACAAGGTCACCCTCTGACTGCTTCTACGACATTCCAGACATGGTAAATCTGATTTAACGGTATAGGAAGCAACGATTCAGTGTAATAACATAAAACTTTAACTGTTAATTCTTTCAGTATAACCACCCCATCACTACCTTACACATAATTTTGCATTTCTGTTACTAGTAAAATTAAGTCTATCTACAGCTATTACTGCACTGAACGTGTTACCCATGTAGGCACATTCATAGTTGGACAGAGATTCTTAATAATTTCAGGCAAATGATAGACAACAGAAGTATAGCTTAATTCTAACATCATACATCAAACTGAAAAAGGGACACGACGTTATAAGGTGTAATACCAGTGTGCAGTCTCAAAAAAGGACACCAAAAATGAGTACGTTTTAAGGCTTAATCGTTAAAATGCCTGATGGCATGTACATTAAAGTGAACTATCCTTTAAGTTCAAAACAGGGATTACCGATGATAAAATTGAAAGAAAGTAAGATTGTGTTAGACTGATATTTTAAAGAGCATTTTACATTTCCTATTAGAATCTCTTGTAGTTGAGAGTGGTGGGGAAATTTTTTTTTAATTTGCATGCAGATCTCAAATTTTTGATACAAGATGAAGATTTTTATTTTTGTCATTTGCCAAACATTCTCAGTGTTTTTGTAAATTACGACTGCCTCCTGAAACTGAATCCAATATTATCAAAGAATATAAACTATAATAATACATTTAACTTAGAGGTAGCCATAGTCTTCATTTTCTAACAAACTCCTGTCAGTTTTATTGCACAGAACAGATGAACTCACAGGTATAAGAAAGACTTTTCTAATCCTAAAGCACTGTATAGCTGATAATCACCAGATGTTGTATTTTTATTAGTCATCCTTCCACCGACTAAAGAGATTTATCATCCTCTTAAATGTGTAATTCCCAGAATGAATACTGAGTGTCCCTGGCCGTCATGTACCATAGTGGTAAAATTTTTAATTAACATTACAAACTAGGAGATTGCTTGTCATGGTGTTTGTAAGCCATCACTGCTTATCTCCAGGCCAGGTTGTGGGCCAGGCCTGTTTTATTTGACACCCCTGCTATTGACCCTGGCATTTCAGTTATCCAGTGAAGACAAGGCTGTTTTAGCATTCCAGTGACTCCAGTGACAATTTAATCAGGGCCTATACTGAGTCTTGAAAGAAAAAAAGCGAAAGAGATGATACTCCAGAAAACAGTCTGAAAAATTATCTTACACATGGACTATAAGCTGGACACGCGGACACCCATGTGACTTCAGGCTTGGTTCTCTTGTCTTCATTAAGCGGAAAGAAAAGAAAGCAAACACTGCTGGCCTAACAGAAAAATGCCAAGTATGGGAAAACTTCTTTCATTTATCACAACAGAAGTGCATAGAAATGTCATTCATGGTATCTATGTTTCCTCTATATGCACTCTAAAATAAAGCCTATTTAGTGAGAAATTTATTACTTACCTTATCAGAAGGTTTGAATGGATTGCCTTGTCCACTTATTCCACCACTGATACTAAAACCAAGGCCAGGATTCTTCTCTATTCTCACACAAAACTAGGTTAAAAAGATATGGCAAGATAAGTCAATGCCAACACTAAAGGCTACCTAAACAATGGCATCTTCTTCTCATGCAGTCCATTTTACCATTACTGAGCTGAGCTGACCCTCTCAAAAGCTGTTTAGCACAACACAGTAAAATGTAAAAAAAAAAGTAAAGGCCAGTAGAATACTGTTACAAAATGAAAGTATTTTAATTGTTTCAACATGCTGCAGTGGTACTATAATATTCACAGCACTGTGTCTATTTTTGCATATATTAAAAATTTTATTTTCAAGGAAAGAAAAAAAGGACTCTTGAAAAGACAGTTCATGGTGGCCAAATTTTTCACTCTCACTTGAACTTTGGGTAAATATATGCCAGTGAGAAGGGAATCTGCCCATACATAGACTTCATCTTGTGCACTTGTGTTGTTCCAGAAGGTGTCGCACAGGCAGCACCCCTGGGTGCTGTGCAGGTGACAAACACAAGCAGTAAGTAACCTGAAGGTCTTCAAACCACTGCCAGTTTTATGGCCAAGGCCCCAGTAGGTCTGAGCACCAATGGCTTTTACAAGTGCCTTACTACAGAAAATAGTGCTGAATCTTACCTTTTAGTCAGGGTGAATTTAAATGGCATTGGCTAACTTAATATAAAATAAAAATGACTTCAGTGCAGCTTAATGACTACTCATCGAGCCAGTCTGAACACGTACCACAAGCCACGCAAGCAATTGTTTCCAAATCTCAATGGTGTACTCAGAGATTTAATACAGGCTGCTCCTGACATGGATTGCCCAACATTTTACTCAGGAGAAAGGTTTACTAATGATTTTGAGCCTTACTTCTCACGTCAGGTGCCTCATACAGTTGTTGTTGTTGAAACCATTAAGGCCCAATATAACGGGGATAGGACCACTCAGTGAAGAAGCTCATCAGCACCCGCTACGTGCGGCTCGGGGAGCGGAGCTGCCGCTGGCCTTTCTGGGCGCTCAGCTGCAGCAGCCTGTACAAGGCCGAGCAGATCCGCACCTTGCCAAATACGCTGAACTGTTAGCTCTGAGCTAGGTTACAGAGGAATTGGCAGAAATTCAGTGTGCCCCAGCGATGTCAGCTCTGGACAGAAACCTGGGTGCCAGACTGTGTTGCTTGGTCAAGCCAAGAAAGAACGGTGTCAGAGCCTGGTGCTGGGAAGGACAGAGCTGCTCGCCTGCCTCTGCGTGCCTCACGCTGTGTGCCACACCTGCCCGTAACGCCCCAGGCTCCCTCTTACTGCTACGCACGAGAGAAGGGAAAATGAAGCTTTTGTCAGCGTTACATTAGGCTCACACTTTCCTACCTGCTCCTGATAGGCGTCCGTGCTTCTCTGCCCCTTGGTCTGGATGAGACACCGCCCCGTCTGAGGTGCTCGAGAGCTCTGCGAGGAGGGGATCTGGATAGGCAGCGGTGGCTGAAACTGCTGGATGGTCACCTTGTTCATGTTTCCTTCGTACTGCTGCTCGCGGCTCCGGTGCTGCAGGCTTTGGGATCCCATTAAGGTCTGGATATGGCTACCTGCCTGTGGGGAACGCAACCCGTTAGGCCAGAAGGTCAGGAGGCTGCAAAGAAGCAATTATCACAACTTACAGAGTCGAGTCAAAGCAAACCTCTTAAATCACATCAGAGGTTTGTCTTTTCACCACGACTGGAAACAACTGTGACTAAAAGCAGCGAGGATATGTACAGTGCATTTGGCAGCCCTAGGAGAATAAAGGGAAATTAGCCAGATAGAGTATGTTTTATGAACAGAAAATAGCTGTTTCCTCACGTCATAATACATGATTCTGCTCCAAATATTTCTTGAACTGAAAAAATACAATAAATTGAAACAGAGTGCACGCTAAAGACATTGGAATGTTTTGTTTGTTTGTTTCTGAAGCTAGTTTGGAATAAGGTTTATGCCACAAATACAGATATTGTCCATTGTAGTGTGCTGTGTACAGAAAGCATGATTAATTAAATTAAACGTCCTAGGAAAAAATGTGTTCCTTACAAAATTTAATTAATCAAATTAGCAATTTCTATGATAATTTCTACCAAATTGAAACTCTAATATTTTGCAAATGTGAAATATTGAATTTACATTGGCTTGACATTCTGATATTTTCATTAAAAAAATGGGCAGTTACTGCCATTCCTCTATCCCCTCTGCCCCACTGCCTTCCACGTTTTCAGCAGTGATCTAACCGGTGCGGTTTGCATTTTGTATTCTGTTCCTGACATAGTAAACTTGCATACTTGCTTATTCTTCAATACATGTTCTCTATTTAGGCACATGAATTAGATAAATATTTGAGACAAATCTCTGCAAATAAAAATAAGTCAAGACAATTTTACACTTTTCCTATATACAAGATTGAGAAGTTGCTTATAAATAATCGCACACAACTTAGCTGTAAGGGAAAGAGCAAAATTCCTGCTCCACTGTATGACCAAATATTACCGCCTCCATGAATTATCACTCCATCGCGTTGTTTTCAGATTACAGGCACACATCAACCAGCAGTTTTATTTGAAGAACCTGAACGTGGATGAGCATTATGACTGCACATCTCAGTACCTACGAGTGTCTTTGGATGTATGGAGCTACTTAAACGGTGCTTCACATTGAGTTAACACCAGCCAAGGGCACAACCACATCTCCTCATCAAAGTCGAATCCTCATTACCTTGGAACCTTTATGATCCTGGTGGAAGAGTCACCAGTGGTGAGACTGTATTTTAGACGCCATTAACTTAATACAGCAAAAGATCCAAACAATTCTTACCCACTGGACATTCACCTGGCCTTGCAAGTTACGGCAGCCAGGGCATTAGAATTATTGCATGTTGTCTTAGCAAAAATACATCTGAATGGCTTTTCAAGGTTTGTCTTCAGAATAGATCATTAATACAGACGCAGTTGGAGCTACTTGTCACTGAACACTGAAAGACACACAGCTCCTGCAGTGACTGCAGGCAAAACTGATCTGCTCTGACGTGTTTTTTTGCTGACTCTATTTTGGCAAAGGAACTAGCCAGAACAACTAGAGCACATTTCTGGCAGGTCTGTATCTTAGTACATGAGAGGGATAGTCCCCAGGTGAGCAATGGCAGAGAAATCTGTTACGTCTTGTGCCCAAATCTTCAATGCCCAAACTCCTCTGTGCTAACAGACATTGCTCAGCTTACTCCTGGAAAAGCCTGGTGAAGTCAGTCTGTGCTGTGAATATCCCACTTTACAGGTCAGAAAGATCTACTATTCTTCCAAGATCAGAAGGGAAGAAAAATGCCCAGGACGGCCTTTTTTTGCTGCTCTGTGACTCCCCAGCAGCACCAGGCCATTCCCGCAGCAGGTCGCTGAGTCTGTGTCACCCTGAGCTGTGCAGATCCGCACCAAGCAGGTGACCGCACGCAGCAGGGCTCTGCGCTTTATCTTGTGCCAGGCTGCCATCGCAACAGGATCCAAAAAAAGCAGAATCTCATAAATTTCACTGTTCGACTCAGATATCATCCCAGTGTATCCACCACAGCATACACAGCAGGTACACTCTCTGCCTCAGAGGAAGACATCTATTTCAAATACAAATAAAATTGTGCTTTTTCACTGAAAATCCTCAAATCTTCTTTACCAGCTTAAAAGACCTACGGGTTGAACAACAATTGCTGGAAATGAAACAGAAAGATGCTACAGCTTCTCAGTTCTGGCTAACAGATACACTGCCAAGTCTGAAAGGGTGAGAAATGGTGACCCGGCCACTTCTGTGCGTCCCCATTTTGAGGCAGCTGCCCTGCCCCAGTTCCATAGCACACGCATCTTCCACAACCACTGAGCCTGTTAGAGCCCACGCAGGGACCTCCAGGAGTTTGCGTGGCCTCAGCCTTTATGTGATCTGCTGCCGTCCCGCAGTACCTGCAGAAGAGCCCAGCTACCACGCTCCAAACACACATCCCAGACCTGGATAGCTCATCTTCTCCCAGGACCATCAGCATGCACCCAGGTCGGCTGAACTGATGGCCATTCGTTTTCCATCTTCATTTTCTCACTTCGACTACTCTTTTTCATCAGGAGTGACTTCCAGGTTCCCTTTTGGTGGTTCCCCCCGCCACACTTGTATCCCTTCCCTTTCTTCGGAGAAGCACACAACGCAGAATGTAGCTGACTTCTGTCTCACTGACTTGGCAGAAAAAGTGGGTCTTCCAGGAAGTATAAATACTGTAGTCTTTTAGTAAATCAGTGGATTATTCAATTTAAAGATTAAAATATCCAACTTCTCCGTAGGAGAGAGATCTCATAAATTATGGGCTGATTACATAAATGATCGTAGTTAAATTAAAATAAAACTGGCATTTAATCTCTAGTCTGAACAGCAAAGAGGACAGAAACAAGTACTCACGTAATATATAATGTAGTGACTACTGCGTAGCATTCCCAACCTACCTAACATACATGAGTAATATATGCATACTACATCAGCCTAGGTACACAGTCTATCCATCTACTGTACGTGCTCTTTCCCTTGGAATAACAAGTCCCAATTTTTCTTCCAGTGGTTTCCCAAGTACAGCTCTACCATGGGCTGACTCTGCTCTGCACAAGCCCATTCACACTGGTACTATCGTGTTACTGGAAAACCACAACATATACTACAATTTATATTTACATCATTTAATTGTTCCTTATGTTGAACTTTATTTCTATAGATTTTTCCAAGTCTGACTTCAAATAGTTGCAGTATTTTAATGCCCAGATGCTGGTAAACCAAGACACTCCAGGTGACTTCATTGAAAAAGACATTAGCGTTGTTGTACCAACACACTGCAAACTACCTCCTGAGGATGGTGGGTAAACAATTTTCAGAATTCATTTTCTCATTCCCATTCCCATTAATAGACTTTGTTTGAAGAGATCATATTGTGATTTTGTGTGTATTCGTACTGTGGCTCTTGCTGGAGGTGGATAAGCTGAAAACAAATCCTTTTCTTAGAAACGGAAATTATTTATTCTGCAGAAAAAAACTTTATTATGCAGACTGTTTCCCCTGATTTCATTTGTATTCCGTACTTTATTTAACATCCACCACAAAAGTTAATTATTTTCAGCTCAGTGTCCAATATTTACAGTATAATTAAAGTAGCTGACAGCGGATGTAACGATGGATTGCTCCACTGAGTTAAGCAGATTTCAGTACGGCTATGCAATGTTTGTACTTACCACATGTGAGCAGCAAGACTCTGAAATATTCAGAATGAAACAGAATCTGCAGTTTCTTATTATAGTACAACTGATGCACAAATGAAAGACATGGACTTGTATTAGACTGTGTGAATGGACACGTGCAGGCTTTATCCCAGTATATGTTCATGAAGGTAAGGAGTAACTCCTCTTAAATATCTTATCCGGGTTTCTTGCATACCACAGGATAACAAAACCCTTTGAACATCTTGGCTGCCAGAGACAGCTGCAGCAAACAATGCCAAGGCACCGTCCTCTTTACCCTCCTGTACCTCGGGCGGAGCCTCTGGGCTGCTCTAGGTACAACAGCTCGCAGCTCCCATCTTTAAGCACTCCTCCTGCATGCGTGCAAACTATCTCATCATTACATTTTTGTAAAGGCAAGGGCTAGTGCTGCTGAAACTGTCTTGGATAAACAGATGTGAAGCCAGTAGGGAAACATTTGCTTCATCAGTGCTGACAGTTAATTAGACTGCAGAGATGATCAATGTGCACATTATGATTCACAAGACTTTACTTCATCAATGAGCAGGACCCATCTCCATACAGTTAACAATCAGTGTAATTATCATTGCTTACACGTGCAGCTCCACCTTCTAAAGCTGATTGCAAACAGTTCACTTTGTCAAGATCCTTTATTCTGCAGCTTTATGATGATAATATCTAAAAGTGGCAGTTTCTCAGCCAATGAACAGAGCCAAGTCGGGCTGGGAGACAGCAGCCAGTGTTTTCACAGAAACTGGCCGGATCCCAACGCTGTACCATCTACTGCCGTGAGGTACTGGAAAAGAGACACCCTTCTAGTTCATCAGCAAATGCTGTGTGCTTAGGATGTCTCTGCTGAAATGTCTGTGACAATCTGGACAGTGAGCTGCTCCCCATCGCAACACATTTGTTGTGTGTTGTTTTTTTTTTTCATGAACTCAAGAATTTAATTCAAATGAAGAATTTAAATGACGTATTTAGAGGACAAGAGGGGGCTGATGGCTGGCTGATACATGCAAGAATACACCCGCTGAACCAGTGTGCCCACTTCACACACTAGAGATGTACTACTAGCATCTGCATAAATAAATACAAAAACGGGTAGCAGGAATGAAAACGTCCTTAATTCATAGCGATTGTTCCTTTAGACCTTGAGACAAAAGCAAACCCCCAAACCTGTCCCCATTACCCTGTGCTCCTCCTTCCACGGATCCCCCAGGAAGGGAAGGGAACCGTAGCCGTGCAGCCGCTCTGCTCGTGCCGCTTACCTTCTTGGTGACGGTGTCGGGGGGCACGTCCCGCCGCCCCAGCGGGTAGGGGTTCCACTGGCCGCTCACAGGCACCTCGTCCTGCCCGTTGTCCAGGATGCTGCTCTGCTGCGACGGGGTCTGTTGCAGAAACGGTAGGGCAGCCTTTAGTCACTGGCAAATATTCTCTCTTCATGCTTATTTCAGTCATCAACCCAGTTAAACTGCAGCACGCTATTGCTAAATGGAAAGCCTCCAGTTCCTATGGTTATTTCATTAACACGTAATCACATTGCAGTGGGACTCTCTGCAAGTTAGAGATCTTGAGAGATATACAGTGAAAATAATGAGCATAATGAATGATGAGAGAAAAGAGAAAAATCATTTAACGTAGCTCCTTATTTCAGAAAAGTAAATTTTGGTGAAGTCACATACTTAAACTTGCAGTCTGCCGTTAGTTGTTTGAATGAAAAGTTTCGAACTGGTCATTCAAATATCAAAAACATTTTACTGAGTACTTGCCATGAAGATTAAATTATATGCTTGTATTTTCTTAAAAAAATATTCCCCATGGCAGCAATACTGGACCTATGAGTACCGTGCCTCAGGCAGAAGGAGCTCTGAGTAACACTGCGTGTTGTACACCGCTCACAGACCTCTCTAGGATGCGCTGGCTTTGTTTTAGGTTAGCAGGACGTCAGATGCACAACAACAACCAGTAATTAAACTCCTTCCTGAACATGAATGGCCATAACACACATGCAAGGTTTCCTAAATGATCTCAGTACTTTCTCTTTTCCACTTTTCTCTCCTTCAGTCATGGTTCTCATCGCTTTTTCACTCGTTACTGCACTCATGCTTTCAGTACCTTCCAGGACATGTGTACCTTTGCTGTCCCATCCAGCTTTTCTGTTATCTGTCTCTGTATAGCAGGAAATTTTCCTAACGTGGGTATGTCTTTTTGTGTCAGACCTTCCAAAATACCAACATTATACTACCACTGACAGCATTTTACATTATACATTATTACATTATTATTGTTATTTACATTATTATTTATATTACAAAAAAAATCATCCTTAATTCCAATCATCATTTAAAAAAAACAAGAATTCTGATATTATAATTCTCTCATCATTCAAGAAGTCCTCCAGAAAAAAATCAGGAAAGATGCGATTTTCCTTGTATTAAAATGCTGCAAACATTTCCCCTGTTGAAAACCCAGACCTCCCCTTAGAGCTCTCTTTGCACATACTAAGAAGGGAAAAATGAGAGCAACCCCAGCACTTTTTCCACTGGTGACCCCTCCCAGCTCAGCGGACCCTGTCCTAGTGCCTGACACCGCAGTGCGGCCGCTCGCTGGCAGCACAAATCTCCCTTAATGCTGGCTAATGTGGGCCCAGAGCTCGGCCGCACAGGGACAAACGCGTTCGAAAGAAGGGCTGCCCGAGCGGGGGCCAGTTTGGGCCCAGGGAGGGCCTTGGTGCCTACACAAAGCCCTGGATCAGCCCCTCTGCCCCGTTTGCTGCACGCCCGTACGTCCTCATCCAAAGGGGGCACATCAGCTGCGAGCCGGGCAGCAAAGTTCTAAAACGAAGAAATACTATTGCACAAATCCGTGCTCTGAGGAGTAACGAAAAACAAAGGAAAAGAAAGGAAGAAGAAAGGACATCGTCTGTGGGCCATGAGTCAGCCTTCCAGACCCACCACAGAGCGAGACGCCCAAGGCTGGGCTGGAAACGTGGTCGCCTCCCTGCGAGAAGAATTGATGAAGCACATCACGTGCCCGCAGCCACGCAGACACCGAGGGATTGTGCGGAGGCAGCTTCCTACGGGCACTTGTGTTTTTTCTCCTAAGTGATGTACGGGAATACCTTGATTATTCCTGAAGGGGTGGTGCTGTACACTTCTGAGACTGAAATGCACCAAACCACAAAGTTTTAAAAGAATTGTGACACAGATGCCAACGATTCAAAGCAATCTTCTGAAAAGTGGTTCTTTTGTTCCTGCAGACAATGCTGGGCCTTTTTGATAAGCGACTGACTAATCTGCAGAGGTGAGTTAACACTCAAAAAGGAAAAAAATATAGAGGATGCTTTCTGAATAAAAAGGATAATTCTGTGATAAGTTTTCATTTTCATTTTCTGCAGTAAAACGAATTCATTTACTTGCAATATCATTCATTTACAGAGCTTGGATGGACTGCAAACCAGTAAAATCTACGTGCTTTTTATGCCTAGGTAAATAATGAAAAGCAGCAGTTTAACATTTTATACATGCAATAGACTCAATGTAATAAACTTTCCCAGTTTAAGTAATTCATATACTTGATTTCCTGATCTTCCACTGGAAAACTAGACCCCACTCATTACTCTCCTGAATCGAGGCCACAAGAAAGAGGAAGAAGAGATAAATTTGAAGCTGCTGTGGCCTGGATTCATTGAGAAATGCAAAATGCTTTAGAACATGTGAAGGAATAAAACTGATCAACAACGAACATTCAAATAATTTGTTCAGCAATAGTTTCACCCCACTTCCCAAACAGTACAGTAAGAGAATACACCCCCTTCATGCATTTCGGCATCATATTTTATATGGATATGGAGCAATGAAATGCTGCTGAAATATAAAGCAGAATAAATTCACATAAGGCCACACCAAAACATGTCCAGTTTCATGCCCTAACCATTTTCATGATGTTCCTCATATATCCATATTTTAATATCCATATTCATTTATACTTTAAAACTGTGAAGTATGTAAGACCTTATTCTTAAATGTGTGTACAAAAATACTCCCAATGTTTGGAGCTACCGTGGAATGAACTCCTTTCAAGGACTTGTGACAAGAATTCCTATATACCCAAATAGACAAACAAATTCTTTGAAAGAAAAAAACAACATGACCAACACCGGAAAGCTGTCTACGTCCAAACAAACACACAGCTACAGCTAAGATTTGACCTAGATGTCATTAACTGAACAACAACGGAGAAGCACACACTAACACTTGGACTTCAGTCCAGGGACAGCTGAATGGTTGCCGCAAATGAAGATAACAGAGTATGGAAAATTACAGCAGGAGAAACCCGACAGTGATCTATGTGCAGTGTGTGTGTGTGCACATTGTTGAACTATCACAAGTTTGTTGAAAATCCAGTGCGCTGTGTGTACCTGCATTAGCTAAGAAACGCTACTGCCTGCCCTCCGGCCAGCAAGCGCAAACTGGTCATGCTGCTGCCCCTAAATTCTCTTACTCTTGTATGCAGGGTCAGATCTAAACTCTTACACTGGGCACTGAAACCTCCTTTGGGAATTCACCCTGGCCAGGCAGAGCCTGGCACAGCACCAGCTGGCTCAGGCCAAACGTGCCTGCGGCCAGCCCGGCAATTAGCAGCACAGATGATGGCATTTCAGCGCCTGGATCCATGCTCTGTGACCATTTAATTACTTACAGAGATGCAGCTAATTTTTACCAACAGCTACCGCGGCTAATGCAGTAAGGCACAGCGCAGAGCGATGCTCACTGTGCTGCTTCTAGCACTGCCGTGGTGCCACTGGCCTTACGCACCGTCCCCACAGCACATGCACGGCACCTGGCTGGTGCTGCGACTCCGGCATGGCCACACACAACAGGGAGCACGGGCTCAGCATCTCCTCCCTGATATGCAGATATTTCAGCAATGTCCCTCTCTGGCCTGCTGTATGTGCTTTTCCTACCAAATATTTGCTTGTGTATAATCGTGTATGTATGTACTTATCAACAATACATCATCCATAGCTTAAAAATAGAAAAAAAAGAGAAAAAAAAAAGATGAAGGAAAATATTTCTATGGGCATTCCTCCAAACAAAAGTTTAACATTAGTTTAAGTGTGTTAGGCACCTACTCATAACATATCAGCTATTACAGCATAATCAATTAATGTTTAAATGTCCATCTCCTGGAGACTATTTAACTGCAGGTCAAACATTTCTACATCACTTTTTCTTATTATTTTTTTTTTAGATTAAATAGTAACAAAACAAAACATGTTCTTCATTTCTATGCACAGATTAAGTCATTTACAAAATATAATGATTGCATCAATCTAACACAAGAGCAGAAAGCAGTAATGACAGCCATGTGAGCTACTTAATCCAAAAAGCAAGATTCTTAAAAGATTCCAGGAAAACCGTGTTACTATCATCTTTGCTTTTTGGATTGTGTATAGTATAAGCATGAACTATAGGCAAAAGCTAAACCAGGAAAAAGCAAGGAGTATTATTAATTTATTTTGTAATGCTGGTATATGCTGGCTATCCCATACTTACTTTCGGTAGAGGTAGCTCTTGAAGCATTTGGTTTTCAAATTTAGATTTAGTCTGCAAGTTTAAAGTCATGCTTCTGCCGGCATGCATTGCTGAAAACCCTCCAGAGTGCAGCATGCCAAGGCTAACTGTGTTGTGTTTGTAAGCAGCGGTCTGAGTAGAGGAAACAACCACGTGACAGGATATGAACACACATGCTCCTTGAATCAAGTATCACACATATATGGTTAATTTCACAAAGTTTTAGTTTAAGCAAACAAACAGTACCAAGAAATAAATAGCTTTTTGATGCATGCACTGAGTCACACGGAAGCAAATACATTGCTAGTTATACATAAAATGGATACCATAAAAGACTTCAACGCTGACAGCAGATGAAATATGTTATCTGTATTCTGAAAACTGCAGCATATAACATGGTACAAGTCTTTATTTTGCAAATATGGCCAAATTTTGGTATGTCTGCACAACCACGGAAGGGCCAGAAAACATCTAGCATAAAGGAGTATCAATGTCAGAGAACAAACCCTCTGCACCAAGACCCTACACCGCTGTGAGCGCTCTGTGGGGGCTCCCAGGTCCCCCAGGGCAAGCCCCCGGGCGCAGCACAGCACGGCATGGCCTGGCACGGCAGCGTGAGGCTTCTGCAAGGCAGTGCCTGGCCATTCGTTCCCTGGGCAGCCCCTGCACCAGGCAGCCCAACTTTGTGGAGCTTTGCCGGTCCGTGCCGCAAACAGCTAGAGGCCGGTTCTCTGCCTCTGCAGGGATCACTGGGAACTCGACTTAACCACCGGCATCAGCTTTCCACGAATTAAAATACTTCTGAGGCATATACACATTGTAAACTACGTGTAAAGATGTTTCTAAAACATCTGGGAAGTGTTTGTTTCCACCAGAAACTTCTCTACGTGGTCCGCTCTATTTCGGCTAGATATTACGCATATTCGCATCAGTTTCACATAACTCAAGGAAACTAGCTGAAGCAAGGAAAAAGCTTCAGCCTTCAAGCCAGTTTGTAAAGTTTACCCATTTGATCCTTAATGGTATTTTAGTATGCATCACGTCGAGCAATTGGGAGGTATTATAAATATATTAACACCAAACTCATGAATATCTAGCATAAAATACGGATATGGACACATTTTGCAACTAACTTACGCATTAGACCACGGTAACTTTTCACGATCACTTCAGATTATGAAGTAAATCCAGATTTATGAAGTAGGCCATTAAATAATCAAAATCATTATAGAAATCATGCACTGTAGTACTTGTATTATGTTTTGTATTTATGTTTTGAGGGTAAATAAGCATAACTTTCTACTGCTAAAAGGAGTAATAAGCATATTCCTTGTTAAAAACAGTGGCAATATATATCCAGTAATATTTTTCAGTGTTAAGAGAGAGCTTTAGATCCCCTCCACTAACAGCAATATGAAAGCTAAAACACTTTTTTTAAAAAAAAACTTTTTATCTGCGATGTTTTCACTTATTTTGTTTTTCTGCAAAGATGTATCCAGCATCTTCTAATGCTCTCAAATCATTACTGAAGTGGTGGACTTCAGCAGCATGTTCACATCTGCTGATAAGGAGAGATTTTTAAATGTTTTTTTTTTTTACTTCGGACAGTGCTGCGACAGGCACTGCATTAGCACCATGTGCCGCGGTGCAATACCCGCGCGGAGGCCGTGTGCCAGCCTCTGCCTGGGAATGCCTCACTCCAGCTGCTTTGTGCACCCACAGACACCTTTGCAGGCCAGTTCCTCTGACACCAATGCAGGAATTTCATTACTGGGAATTCTGGTGGTTACCACTGTACGTGCAAATAGTTTGAAATAGCAAAACACACAACTAAAGGCATTAATTGCAGAGAAATGCCAAACATACCCTGTCTAACCTTCTAGCTTCTATATGTCTAAGTAGCTGTTGTCTCCAGTCAGCAGGCATTTTAGCACAGCTCTCATTTCCCTTCACAGGGGTAGGCCTTGTCTTTATATCACTGTTATCGGAAGGCTTGTCGCCATAGTTACCCAAGTTATAGTCTGACGGTATCTTTTCCAGCAGAGCTGCCATTGTAGGCCTCGCTGAAACTGGCCTGGTTTGAGAGGTACCATAACTCTCTGTACTGTAGCTTCTTGCAGACAACGGCCTCCTTTGTGTAAGGTTTTTAACTGGAAAGCTGCCAGTCTGGGCTTTCACTTCTTGGTAGGAAGGATGCTCGTCTTCGTACCTGCCATTCCTCTTGAGGAACTGAGACTCGGAGACCGAGATGCTGCTTTGGCGCTCCACAGCTCCTCGGTACGGAGGCCTGCCATACCTATCGCCTGGGGGCAGCTCATGGGGCTCACTGACCCTCCTGAACATAGACATCTCGGTGGAACTGGCCAACGAATCCGCTCTCCTCAAGAAGCCTGGCCGAGAGCCCTGGCTCACGAAGGGGGCACTGACGGCCTCCTCGTTGACCGATGGCTGGGAGAAGGAGAACATGTGCTCCACAGGGGGGTAGCCGCGGTAGGCCCTCGGGCTGACCAGCTCCTGGGGCAGGTTTTTACTCTGCTGGGGAATGTACTCAGGGTTGAGCTGGAAAGGTGGTGGTAACCTCTTCTCGGCTGTGACCTCCACTGCTCCCTGCGGGTTGAAGCTTTGGTCAAACTGGTAGACCTTCTTTGTCACGGACGACTTCTGCTGTGGCTGCACCTTGACGCTGCCGTAGGTCAGCAGCTCGTCATCCAGCATGGGGACCGACTGGCTGCGGGACATGCTCAGCATGCCGTGCTCCGGGCCCAGGAGCTTGTCCACCCTCTCGTGGGCTCCTACAGTATCATTACCAGATGCATAGTTTTCTAAAGGTATATTATAAACTTTGTATGTTCCAATGTCTATCTCATCGATACTCTGTGACTTCTTAAATTTGTTAGTTTTTAAATCCCTCATCATTGGAGACAGCCTTTCTGTGCTCTTGCTGATCGAAATAACACTTTTAGAAGGGTCTGGGCGACAGTGTATATGTGAAAAGACATTTGTGAGACTTCTGTTAGCATTTGAATCGTGATATTCCCATGCTATTCCTGGAGTGAAAGTGCTAGATAATTCAGGAGACTCTTTGATATGATCTTTCCGCTCAGGCAAAGGGCTGGTGGTGGGGGTGTTTTCCAGTTTGGAAGGAAAAGCTGTCCTGTCTTCAAAAGGACTAGGGGTTCTGGTCCAATTTTGCCAAGGATTGGGAGGAGGCACTTCAGATTCATGTGTGTTTCTGAGCGTCGGCTGCTCCAGCTCCAGAGGAATGCCAACTATCCTGTCTTGTCTAATTAACGGCCTGCGCCCATGCGCAGATGTGCTTCTAGATTTCGTGCTTAGGAGAGGGTTAGCGCTAGGGTTCTCCACCGTGCTCTCCTCTGCAACGAAGCCGGTGTTATCGTAGTGCGAGCTATCATTCCAGCTGTCGGTGAAGGTGTCGCTCAGGGGACGCCTGTCGTTGCGCTGTGGCAGGTTTCCTGCCGGAGCAGATTCCCGCTGGCTCAGTAATGGCTTTGTTTCAAGGGGCTGTGGAAATGACTGCGCCAGCCTGCTGAAATAAAACACAATTAAATAAGGTAAATGCCCTCTATTACAGCACAGAAACAGTCAGCAGAAAGACAAACTTATAAAGCAATTTAATATTCTCCCATCCATATTCAGGCTTTGGGATCGTACTATGAGATGTGCGCTTATGTCACTGAGCTGGCATGAGTGTCCGCAGCAGTTCACTGCACTGGAGCACAGATGCTTTAAGTGTGTACACAGAGAAAATAAGAAGTGAGTCAAAAGTCCTGGATGGCTCAACACCAAGTTCATATATAAATCCAGCTGAATATATTTTCTTACTGTAAAAATAACCTTCTATGAGTTGCAAATTGTTATTTTTTTAAAACAAAACTACCAGATGCAGCTTGTGCATCTTCTCACCACCAAGATGCTATGCATCTCCAGTAAGCAGACTCCAGCCTTTGTTAACGGGGAAGAGCCTGTGCATTTCTTAAGACGGAGCTACATTTACGTGACTTACAGCAGGAACAGACAGGGCAGAGAGTTCTTGTATGGTACAAGAGTGCTTTCAGGTTGCTGATGGCCAGTGCAGATTACAGCTTTCAATGAACTGTATTGCAATTGGAGGTCCAGGGCAGAGCGATGCTCAGGACAGTATGAATACGAGACACATGCACTCTGTTAGCTACGCTAAACTATAGCCAGCTGCAGCTCAGGACCACACAGAACAGAATAATTGCAGCTCAATTACTAGGCGCTTTTAATGCATGGCTATAGCACATGGTTGAAAAGACAGCTGTAGAATTACTGACATTTATAGAGTACGAATGGGTGGCCAACTCTCCACAGCCTGGGCTGTGTATGGCTATGTACACCTCAGGACAATTGGGGTAAAATGTTATGATTTTGATCTCAGTATCTTAACAGACAGTGCACAATTACTTTGAATGTGTATGATAACATAAGACAAAAAGCAGTTGGAAGCTGTGTTAAAGAAAGAGGATCACACCTGTTTCCCCACAAAGAGTTATTCACTGCGTCTTTAGCTGTTGTCTGCAAGGACCCCATTTTAACATGCGCATTGGAGGACCCTGAGGAAGCCTGGGAAGGGGAATAGTCTGAGTAAGTGCCTGAGGAAACGCTGTTATTCAGACAATGGATCTTATCTGCTTCAGACTCATCTGTCGACTCTGAAACAAAACACAGCACATGTTTTCAGGAGGTGGTGTTTGGAAACTAAACTCCAGAAAAATGCATTTTCAAATAGATACTATACACATATATGTGTGTGTGTGTGCACAAATACATACACAATATGTTTTAAAATCAGTGAAGTGCAGAATACGTTAAGTAACACGTCTATCTATGTGCATTACATATGCTTCCATCTAGCAGGCTGTAAGTCAAGTTAGTACCTTTCTTCTCTTTACCCAGAAGAACAAGCTTGGGTGGGTACAACGGAGTCTCTGGTATGGAAGGACGAAGTTCACCTATCCTCATCTCACTGGCAGGATGTCCAAAGGCATCCTGAGGAATACAATAATGTAGAGTAAACACAGGAAACAGAAACCACTTCAAACTGCAACGAACAAATATTTCAAAGCTTTTTTTCATGAATGTGACAACACACCGAAACCCCACCATACGGGCAGAGATTGTCTAATTATGATGATTTGTCAGCTGAAAATTCTAATTAGTCCTACAGAAATACTTGTAAAATTATGGTGATGTGTTCATTCTGAAAATGTGTACAAAACAGATGGAACTCGTAAGATACACCAAGGCCGTGTAAACATTTTTGATCAGGCAAAGGTCACAAAAAATGCAAGCTGCCAGCAGAAATAAATAAAAATTTTGAATAAATATTTACTTATTATTTCAGGAATAACTGTTCCTCACTCATTTGTGGCACAAGTCTTTCCACAGATTCAGCTCTCCTTATAGCTATATTTAATTCAATTACTTTGTCTCTAAAGAGTTTTTTGCTAAATTAAAACGATTCAGATTTCAAACACTTCTCATTGAGAGTTTAGCAAATCTTGACTCTCTAAGACTTCCTGCACAATTGTTTTGCTGTTCTAGCTAGCAATAGGATACAAACTGAAAATAACAGGAGTTGAAAAGTGGAAAGAAAGCTAGATGCGGTCTTAGAAAGAGACGTTTTAAATTAAAGCTTTTAAATCGGGCTCATAGGATAGCTAGAAGAAGGGAACAAAGACACAAATAGCCAATCTGTGACATTTCTTATGCCATCACTGGAAAAAAAGTTCAGAAATAAGAAAGATGCTACACCCAAAGATAGGTGACATGGGGAGACAGGGTAGGGGAAGACCCTAACTGGAGGAAGGACAGAGGTAACCCTGCTCTCAGGAAGGATGGGCAACACAGGAAACCCACGCTGGGGGCATTAGTGCATGGGCTCAGGGGAACATCACGGAGAGAGAACTGATGGAGATGGGCACAGCAAGACCGGACAGTCGTGCTAACTAACACCAATGAAGATCCTTGTGGGAAGGGGCAAGAGAAACACACGTTGTCTTGGAAGCAGGAGGATGAGCTGTGATTTTGTAAAGAGGATGCAAGCTGGGGAAGGAGGGTATCTAGTAAAAACGAGGATGTGTCGGAGAGGTACTAGGAGAAAATCCATAATTAGCAAAAATTAGGAAGGGAATAGTTAGGAGAAATATATTTAGGAAGAAACTTTCACTAATGGAGACAAAATGAGGATTTCTGTACCCTGACATTATGTTGTTAATGGTACTCCAGTGATTATGGGTCATATGGTTTTGCAGAGAGAAGTCAATAAGGAAAGAGATGCAACATTTAGAGAAAAAATTAAAAATGGAGTACCAAAACCAAAAATGCATTACCAAAAAGTAAAATTCTACAACATTTTAAAACTTTATTTGATTTTACTCATAGGGTGAAAACTTTATGAGGTGTAGCTCCGTTAACTACTTTTGAAATAACAGTGGAAACAAATATTTGTTAAAGCATTTGCCGTGTGATTTATCCTTGAAGAACATAATTGGATTTAAGAAACAGATATTTTAATCCTTCTGCCTTTGGTGTACTACTGGAGGTAGCACCATACCAAAACAGCAAAGAACAGGCATCTTCACAGCCCATTTAATTAACTCTGTCAATGATAACGTTTAAGTAAATACAGCTACATACTGATTCTTACATGATGTAATATAGTCAAGACTTTTAAACGCTTTGATACCCAGAGCTCCCTTGCGGTGTATGGTATTTCTCACATAACAGTATTGATGTACATACAACTTAAAGTGAGCGATAGTGCAATAGCGTTTTTTCAGTGCAACACAATCATTTCTACTGCAGTGTAGCAAACTTATCATGCAAAACCGTTTTTGAAAAATAACAAAGTGCATAGCATTCACAGAATGTGAAATTCCCCACTTTTGAAGCATAGTGTATGCTTCAATTTTTATTTTATTTTATTTTTTTCTTTTTGTACCTCTGAGCTTTTTGTATGCTCTTCTTTCTCCTTCCTGTCTGGGATTTCCACAGTCGATTTATGAGTGTTGTCTGTATCAGACAGGTGACTCTTATGGAACTCTTTACTTTCTCTATCTTGCACCTAGAATCCCAATATTGTGCCATGAAACTTTTAAAAGTTATAAGCTTAAAATAAAACTACTTGCTGTAAGATAGGAAGAACCAGCAGTTCCATATTTGACATAATGGTGAACACAGGTTTTTATTTTAGTTGCATGATTTCATGAAGTTTTCTGCTATTCCTTCTTTCTTTCTTTCCTTCTTTCTTTAATTTACTTTAGCCTCTAGTCTAGCTATTCCAACAAAAATCTATACACTTTTGAAAGAATTAGTCTGGCACTTCTGAACATACCATGAAAGTGAAAGATGTAAAAAAAACAAAATCATATTCCATTTACTTTTACTCTGCTTAACAGCACCCTTTTTCTTACAAGCCCAAGAACAAAAGGGCACTAATAGAAAAACAATATATATATTTTTAATAGGACCACTTGCAAGAACAAAGGAAAGAAATAGACGCAATTGTGTTTTCTGAGAAGCTGTTCCTGAAGAGTAACCACAGAAAGATACAGGCAGAGGAAAGAGAAATATGTTGAGCTGTTTCCCAAGAGAAAATACACGGTAAAACCCAGCAAAATAACTGGGAAAGAGAAATATTGGCAATTATTCATGTTGACAACACAAAAACATCAAATTAAAATCTAGAGAGCTGTGGTTTTCAAAATAACCTAATTCTGAGAGTCTGTTTGCAAAGAATAGAAAGCTTCTGAATAGAGCAGACCTGGGCTCTGTGCAGATGCATCATGCATAAGGCAAAGGCATGGAGGACCATTAAGGATGGATCTATTCCAAAAGAACAATTAAATATACGTAGAGGGTTAGCAGCACTTCTGAACTGGAGTAGGCTAGGGCAATCTGAAAAATGACAAGCTGTAAAGAAATCAAGAAGCAAAGACAAATAAACAGATTCAGGCTAATATTATTTGGTCCATAATTTAGTAAAATTTTAATGAGAGACTAAAGAAGATCACAGAAAATGTAGCAACAGATGTAACCAGATAGATTTCAGAATATCTTCAGATACAAGCGAGACTAACTGAGACATAAATATTTTTCCCCAGAATCACAGTTAGGTCTAGAAGTGCAGGCTTAGAAAAAAGCCTCACTGAGCCACTTACCCATGTCACAGTCTCTGCACGTAAAATGGCAGTTCTTCGATCTCTCAGCCCTGTATGTGGATAGCTTCAAAGTCCCACTAAAAAGTCTTCTCCTGACAAGATCACAAACTGCAGACTGCCTGAAGCTGCGTGTGAAAGTCAGCCACAGTTCTGAATATGTTGCTAAGACAGCAGTTACCAGATTGACCTAAATAAAATTCAGTCGCTGATCCCGAAATGCACTGAGAGTCACCCAAAACATGGAATTATCCCAGAAGAATGTGGAATGCAGGGTCTTCCACCTGCTCCCACACCTCTCCCACTCTTCTGCCTGCAGAGGCAGCTTCCAGGAAGGCCATTTCAGTAGCCATTGGATCTGAAGGCTGTCCTGTGTGTACAGGGTGTAAAGACAAGGTGTAAGTCCCACTAAAGAACTGAACTTGTGTGATGAGAATTTCTGAATGCGGATCTGGAATCTGAAGGTGGGAGAATGAAGGAAGCCCGCTACACGGCCCAGCAGCAGGGGAGGTACAGCAGCCAGCTCCCTGTTACAGCATTGTCGCAGTGAGCTCTCCCCTTTTCAGCTCCAGCAGGCATTCCCAGACGTACAGCATGGCTTTAAAAGGAGACACAAACTTGCTGATCTGGTGACATAAGTACACGAGGAACAGACTGGGACAGGGATAGTTTTCGGGCTCCACACAGAAAGACGGAGTAGATCCTGAAAAATAAATTATTACGGGCAGGTAGGGCTGTTTCTGCCACGTCTTTCTGCTTTGCAGTCCTGTGGACTGGCAAGCACTTGGAGGAAAGCACACTTTAACCTGGCCTGTTAGCTGATCAGAAGTACAGCCCACCAGATGCATCCAAGCACTGACCAGAACTTGCTACTACCAAAGAAGTCAAAGTCTACAAAGATGCATTTATTGTGAAAACTTCAATTTCCAGTAGTTCTATTTCAAATGGCTAAGCTTGGTTTGCTGACATGGTCAGAACTCTGGAAAGACAAAGCTGCAGGTTCCTATCCAAGCAGTTGTTCGTCATGTACCGCAGAGGACGGGAGACCCTGTAACGTCATCCTCAGTTATAAACCACGGAGATGGTCTTGCTCAGTTCTGTATGTAGTCTTCAGTGTGAGGACAGAAGGCCCAGTACTGCTCTGAGTTACAACACCCTAACATCCAAACTGCACTCCCTGCGCTCTCCCATCTCTGGAGGAAAAGAGCTTCTGCCATTCTCAGTCTAGATGGATATGCACCCAACTGCATATATTTCACCGGGGTGAACAGAGACATTCTCAGGTCTCTTGAAAAAGAGTCACTTTATGGTCCATCAGACATAATCCAGGCCTACATGCCCCGCGTATGTGAGCTTGTACAGAGTGCCATGTCCAGACGTGTGATACTGCATCTCCCGGGTCCTCACTCAAGTGGGGACAGGCGGAGCAGCAGCCTCAGTGGGTCCGCTGGTGCCTTGGACTGATTTTATGGAAGGTCGGCTTTATCTTGGAGACAGTTCTGAATAATGCCTCTCCAATCCAGACACACAGATAAGGGCAGGCAGAAGTCAAAGTAACTCAAAATGAACTTTAGGACATTTGACATCTTATGTGGAGAAAAATCTCTTGTAAGCCAGACCTCCAGAACAGCAAAGCTTTACCTCCCTTCTCCTTTGACAAGAAGTCACCGAGGTCATAACCTCAATAAACATCCTTTGTACTATGGAGAAACCATATGGCAAAACTCTATAACGAAGATGTTTCTGCTTCCTGATTAAATATAGGTAATTCTGTTGCAAAGAGCTTATCATGATATGGCCTTAAAGCAGACACAGACTGAAAACCTTTAGGACATATTTCCCTCCCAGTCAAGAGAGACTGCCATTGTGCATCTCATTAGGGGAAAACAGTTCCCACAAGAGACACATCAGTTGACACCACTGAAGCCAGGCAACCTGGGGAAAACAAGTGTGCAAATCCTCCTGGAAAGGCAAGATGATCTTTTAGACAGTCTCTAAAAGTTTCACTAAAAGCAAAACAAAAAGAACACCTTTCTCCCTCTCAGCCGCCGTTCCTCCAAAACAACCCAAAACCACGCAAGTAATGAAGTAAGAAGTTAAAAGGATTAACGTCTTATTTTGATTGGGATGAGATAAAGGTCTCAGAAGAGCCAGTGCAGCTGAGGCAGTATTTCCCTGGCTGTTAGCACTAGTAGCAGCACCAGCATCTGGACCAGATTACTCAAAAGACAACGATCTCTCCTTTTTACACAGTATTAATAAACCTGCTAGGAATTAACACAAAGGATGGAATGTTGCGTGCTGGACTAGAAAAGACTTTTTTTTTTTTTTTTAAACAGAAAGCTGACAGTTATACAGAACCCTTTCAGATGATTTCCTCAGTCCATACATACCAAGAATATTAACTATAAAGATCTCAATTGCCTATTTGTGATATTTCTCAGTGATGCTCATGGAAAGGGTACAAAATGCACTAAGTTATCCCAACCTTCTTTTTGTCTAAAATGCACATCTTTCGCAATGACACAGGACAACAAAAAGGTTTATTTTAAATGGTGATTAATTAAGAAATTGCTTATTATTACCAAAGGTGGAGGATAATACAGGGGTTTTGAAATGTAGCTTATTACTCATTTCAGATTCTCGTTTTAATTATTTAGGAGCAATTCTGTGAAGACACATGTGAGAATTAATTGCAAGAGAACCCAAGAGAGATCAGAAAAGAAACCAGCTTATCTGGCTTCTGAAGATGAAAAAGTGAGCACTGCATCTGAAATTAAATTACCTTGTTATAAGAAAACTGTCTTCAGTCTAAATCTATATCAGAACACACCTGCATTTTCAAACTGTATTTTAACTTGAGGCTTGAGATCATGTCTCCTAATTATCTGAAAAGCAAATGGAGCTTAATTATGTTTTATTTAATGTGTTACAACTGAAATCATGCTAATGTTATTCACAAATAATTCCTAATTTTTCTACAGTTTCCCATACCTCTTCTTTATCATTATGCAGGAAGCCAAAGAGAGGAAAATGTGTACATGATCTCGCTTTATTGCCATAAAAGCTTCCCAGTAATGTTATTTGCCTGAATGACAAGAACGCTTTTTTTTTTTTCTTTAGTTGATGAGATAGCTGTGCTACTAGTCTTGACTAAGTACTAGGGAAACTAAAACCTGGAAAAAGTCTACTATCTTCACCATTGTAATAAAGGAAGATGAAAAATATGTTTATATTGATATGACGGAAATAGCTCATGCACTCACATCAGTTGCTTGTGGTAGAAAATCAACTAGGAAATTGCAATCACACTATTTAATTTCACTTCAGGAATTACTGCAGGGTCTTTAGCAATTCAACTATTTTTATAAAACACTTATTTTGATACTCTTGGATTAAACAGTTCATGTACATTCACAGAAAAACTAGGTATGATTTTTTTTCCTGTTGCAAAAGTGAATGTGTTTTTATCAAAGAACGAAATGCAAGAGATCTGTCTCTATCTTCTTCTGTACTAAAATTCAGTATGCATTCTACATACTGGCGAATAACGGAGGCTTTGCTAGGCTTTGGGTACTCTCAGAACTCTGCCATGGCTGTTAGCTGGGACATAACTCCCTGCTAAGGGGCTCCTCTTGGGCGACAGCAGCAGAACCAGTACTGCCACCTGTATCTGAAGCACCGTGTTGCCAGACACAGAGCCATGAGACCTAACACCCAATGGCTTTGTCAGACAACTCTGATTCAAATTCCAGATAGTACATATGTGGTCTCAGTAGGGTTCATTAAAAACATCAGAAACCTGTTAAGAATATTTAAGTTCAAGGTCAGTTGATGCACAATAAACTATATGTATTCAGCAACAACAACAAAACACGTAAACACTCATGCCACAAGACATAAGTTTGTTAAAAGGCCAAATTTACACAGTGCGATAGAGTATAACTGGTAAAAAAGAATAATGGTAGAATTTAAGATTTCACATTTAGATAAAAACATTAATGATTTAACTTAAGTTTGAAGTACTAAGCAAAACTATGCATAGATTTGAAGAAAGTTTTCTGAAGCCATCTTAAGTCAAAAATAGATATTCTTTTAATAAATGGAAAGGTTTAACTTTAAATAAAATGCACAGTGCTGACAGTGCAGCTACAGTGACTGCTGTATAAGTGTGAACAGCCAATCTGTTAAGGGTTCAGAAAACTGAGGAAGAAAAAGTCATCCATACCCAACCAGCCAGAGACAGGGATATTTCAAAGACAGTGAACTTATCATAATATTTAAATAACAAAGAGGTGAAAAGATAATTTGATTTTTTTCTTTTCTCATTTATTTATTTTGAGTATTAGAGCTTCATAAAGATTTGTAAGAATTGAGGTATTCCTGCAGATCTGTCCAAGCATTTTATAAACTATCAAGAAATACTGCCAGAGTAAGAGATTTCCCCTATTTATAACTTGTGGCTACACAAAGTAAGTCATTAGTATAAATGTGTCAATGAGTAGACATCCTCTGAGATCAAACTTCAGCTAATTACAACAGCTTTGCACAAGACTGTGTAGTACTTTGGAATTGATCTTTTACTAACTATATTTATGTGAGAATAGAAAACTTTGTCACTATGCGTACTGATCCACTTCTGGCCAAAGTATTAAGGGCTAGATTGTGCAACTCATTGAAAAGTACTGTTCGGGGGGCACCTGATCTTAAGTTCCCTACAGTCAAAGAATCACTTCTGTTGGTTTCATTAACTTTCGACAAGGTTTATTGGCTATGGGGGATTGGACTAGATGATCTTCCAAGGTCCCTTCCAATCGCTAACATTCTGTGATTCTGTGATGTATTACATTCAATGGGATAGAAGAAGCAGAACCTAACGGCATAGCAGTGTCAGACAGAACAAACTGACTTGTCATTTACATATTTGATGCAGAGATAAACTTAAGTCTGATGTGTAAATCAAGATCAGGTCCAATCTCCCACTAATATGCAAGTCTCTCATATCATTAAAATTTAGGAGAGTGCTGGTGTATATCAACACAAAAATTCAGATCCAGCTAGATTGAAAACCAAAAATTCAATCTGATAATCTTAGTAGTATTGAGAAAAAGAGCAACTCAATAACTCAATTTAAAACTAGACTTACTTTACAGTATTAAACTAGAAACTCTTAGATATGAAGTTCACAGCAGATGTAGCATATAACTTGAGGGAGTTATGTTAAAACCCCATCTTGAACTGTTGAGAGGAACAACGATCCTTTTACATTACCTCCACTGAAATCTCCTTTGGTGCCATGGGCCACTTGTGCTCATACTTTTCTTTCACAGTTTGTTCACTGTTCGCAGTTGGTGCTGTGTTCTCAGGCCGTACTCCATGGCTTGTTTTGCCCACCAGATTTTGAACTGATTTTACCATATTCTTTAAATCCTCCGGGTATGGAGTGGGATAACGTTTTAGATTTATTTCAACCTGAACATTCATAAAAAGAATTAAAGCACAAATACAAAATGAAAACAGCATGCAAACTAAAACCATGGTTACAGTACTATGCCTAAGTGCAAATTCCTCAAATTTTGAGTTAATCTATTTGAGGTAATTTGTTACATATAGCTACCTTCATGGATTTTTAAGTTCTTGGACTGAAATTTGCATTCAGTTACATTATGGAAACCTATAATGGAATTTCAGTGACATAAAATAATGGATGGGAATGCTTCCCTATAAGCTTATCTTTCACCCTGTGAGAATATTGTATTTTAATTCTACACTTGACTTGAGAGTACTAACATATTAAATCACACTTTTCCAAAACGATACTGGTGTAAATGAAGAATTAATTTAGCTACGTTCAGTGTACTGAATTAATCTGAATTATCTATAACAACTGAGAACAGAATCTGATCTACTGGGAGCTATTTGCTCTTTGAGATGGATAATGTACATACATACACTCAAGTATATGAATACTCTTAAGTATACAGAAAATACGGAAAAACAGACTCAAACCACTACAGAGAAGTCACCCAAAGTCACACTGAATAGTCCTTTGACTGAAAGACCTACTGTTTTGTTACAATCATCAACATCTTAAGCTTATATTTTTTTATCACTCAGAAGTAAAGAAACATTGTATTCACCCAAGTCCAAAGCAACCCTAATTTTAAGACAATTTTACAGAATCTCGGGGTTGAGTGAAAGGGGAAGAGGGACATGACATGACGCTACCAGCAAATCGCTCAGAGGTGCTGCAGATTACCACGTCAGGAGAGATCTGAGCAGGAAAGAAGACATACATGGTGCTGGCCTCTCCTTAAACCTCCCCATTGTGTTACAGACGTATTTTGTCTGCTGCACATTGCACCCCATCATGAGAGGAGATGCTGAGGAACCAGAAGAGCGCGTCCAAACAAAGCACGAGCTCAGCAAGGCTGCTCGGGCTGTGCAGAGTGGGCATTTGGTAGGTTTGCCCCTTGCGGCCAGCCCGTGGCGGAGGCCTCCCCCTCAGCGCATGGCCCTCTCCTCCATGGAGCATCTCCTGCCCTCCCGGCTCCGTCCTTCCCTCTGCAGACCTGCGCTATCTGCACTGCCTGTGTCCCAGCTGGGACGGGTGGGTGAGAGTCGAGCACCAGCTCCGTGGCTCACGTGGTGAGACAGAAAAGGCCTGCAGAGCGGCCAGCCCACTGCCAGGAAGGAGTTATGGTCCCCAAGCACGGCCACCTGAAATCCAAAAAGTGCTGCCTGAGCCTGCCGCTCTCTTTGGGCCTGGACTTGGGGTGGAAATGCAACAAAATCCTTCAGTGAAGGAAAATTACAGCTCCCAGGGCAAGCTCTTTGTGTCAGGATAACCGTTGCTGTATATGAGGCTGTGAACTTTGAAATTACTCTACATTTGCCATGTGATAAGTAAGTATTTAGAGGCATTTACCACAAAGATGCTTTTACCTGATTGTGTATGTGAGATAAGCAAAGGGAGCTTGCTTTTAATAGCTCACTATACAGCCACTGAATTTTTGTAGGTAACAGGTAATTTTGGATTTAAATGAATATGGTCTATTGATGGGAATATTTTAGAAGCAAGAGCATGATCAATTTGGAAAATAAAACTATATGAAATACTAGCTTATAAGTCTGAACCACAATAGAATAAACATTACAGATAATAGATTCCGACATGACCTTAACATAAAACGTTAAAATGTATGACTATGATGTCATATGTTAATAAAGAATTTCAACAGAAAAAAGAAATTAAGTCTGTAAAGCTTTACTAAAGCTGTGGTTGATTTGCGGTTGAAAGAAATCGTATTTGGAGGTGGCCTAATTAGGCAATAGCTTTTTCACAAAATCCGAGCCATGATTTAAATGCAGGTTGTACAGACAAACATAGCTAGAACTCAAGTCATAGAGCAGATCCTCAATAAGTACTAGTCAAGGAAAAATTAACTGAAAGACTTTCATGCGATAGGCAAGTCAGACAGGGATTTCAGTAAGAGTCTTATATCACTATGCATATAACTATTACACAATAAAAATACTGGCAGCTGTGGTGGGTAATATCCAACAGAAAGCAGGCATTTTCATCACCGATTTAGAATTATCATTACAGTGGAAATCTGCAATCCCTGTCGATGCAATTCTTTAATGTTTTAATGCTACACCAAAAGTACCATGACCCTGAGAAGAGAATTTTCAAAGTTCAAAATTCTTTATGGAAGAATTTATTGAATAATTAAAATAATCAAATCAATGTTATATAGTTTGGCTGAGAATTCAGTTTTAACTGTGAAATATAGAAAGGAAAAACTATTTACACTTTTATAAAATGCTAACATTGTTTCTGATTACCACCTATTGCTAATTGGTTAATCTTCAAATTCATCCCATAAAGGTCTGATGAAACTGCTGAAACTGCAAATGCAAAATACTCCGTACAACCAATTGCAACACATGGATGGACTGACACACATTAAGTTCACAAAAGGTCCCAGAAATTAGCTTTTAGCTCATGTGCATGCATCTAAATGAATGCTTGTGAACAGTTGAATCAAACAACTCTTTATGGCACTTTTAGGTTCATTCATATATGCAGATGAATTAGCCTTGCTGGAAAAGAGCACACACATACCAGAAGGATGCAAGTAAGTGTTTCTACCCTATTAATTAAATATTAGATCTTTTTTTTTTTTTTTAATAGCTTGGGAAAAAAGGGTGTTTTCCATCACCCACATACCTACAGTTTTCCTTTCAAAGTCTGGTAAGATTTCCTTGTTTTGAGCAGTGTTATTTCCTCACTTTCCATTTTTACAAACTTACAGGTATTTATGGGTATCTGGTGTACACACAGTGAGATATAAGAAAGGAAAGATGCTCTCTTTAAGAAACACAGATGGGAGGAAGTATCCGATCAGCTCCTAGCTCCTTGCTTAACTTTTCATTTAATAATTCTTCTCTGTATAAGCAACAACTATGGCATCTGCTGCAAAACATAATGGTTTGGTTTGATGAAGAGATACTAGGACCATTATAGAGAAGAGGAACATTGGATTGGAGCACCTCTCCTTCGAAGACAGGCTGAGGGAGCTGGGGTTGTTCAGCCCGGAGAAAAGAAGGTTCAGGGGAGACCTCATAGAGGCTTTCCAGTACCTAAAGGGGGCTACAGAAAAGCAGGGGAGGGACTGTTTGTCAGGGGGACAAACATAGTGACAGGACAACGAGTAATGGTTTTGAACTAAAAGAGGGTAGGTTTAGATTAGACATTAGCAAGAAATTCTTCACCATGCAGTCAGTGAGGCCCTGGCCCTGGCTGCCCAGAGGAGCTGTGGCTGCCCCATCCCTGGCAGTGCCCAAGGCCAGGCTGGATAGGATTTGGGCATCCTGGGCTGGTGGGAGGGGTCCGTGCCCATGGCAGGGGGTTGGAACCAGATGGTCTTTAAGGCCCCTTCCAACCCAAATTATTCTCTAGTTCTAGAATTCTGTGATTCTATGATTGTATATAGGAATAGAGAAATCTCATGCAGAAACAGACTTGTATATTACAGCATTGGTATATCCACTCTCTATGGATGAGAGGGAGAAGAGGTAAGTAAAAACTCCAGAAAATATATTTTAGTGTTGGACTCTTCCCCCCACACTGATACGAAGGATGAAGACTGTCTCAACCTTCATCAGGCCAAGACAAAGCATTAGGGAGACCTGCAGCCCCGGGGACCACGGGTCACCCACATGGTACAAACCGCTCCTCCATGACCAGCTGTGCCACGGCTGCCCTCCTCAAGCCAGGCGTGAGCAGGCAGCCCAGGAAGGAAGCACTGCAATCGGAGCATCCACAGCATCCTGAGCAGCTCTGGTGCTGTGTGCCCAGGCCTGGCGTCACACCACGCCATGGCAGCTGCTCACAGCACGGCACAGGCCAGCTCCTATCTTCACTAAATGCTGTTTCTAGGAAACCTGAAAATATGGTGATAAGTCTTGGCTGTGTTTGCCTCCCCATTTTCCATACAGCAGATGGCAGCATTGGAACTCAAGTACAAGAACACCATTTAGTGGATGAAGGATATCATTTTTCTACAAAAACAACTTACTCGAAGGAAACATTTGTTTCAGTCATTCATAGAGTTCAGAAATATATTAAAACCAAAATGGCTAAGTGACATTCTATTGCATTTCGATATTGAGAATAATGCTTGCAACTAGCATATAATACAGTTAAATTCTTCTATGATCTTAGAAACTTATATCTATTTCCCTGTTAATATTTCAGTTATTTTACATATTTTGCAGATTTGGACAGCCATACTGTTAACAGTTAAAATTATGATAAGAAGTAGTGCAACAACATAAAACTCTCCCTGATGCTCTGCTTTCCATACATGAGCCATAAATCTGCAGTTCACCTGGGGTAAAATTTCAGTTTCATCTATTTATCGTGAGTCAAAGATTGCTTTTTGATTTCGTTTTTCTGTTTTGCTAAGTAGTTTTTTACTTTGCTAAGTTCTGTTTTGCAGTAGAGTCAATTATCTCTAGTTGCAAGACTTGGATGAAAATTCATAATTAGGGAAAATATTAAACAAAAAATCCAAAATTTCCAAAAATATCTAAACCAGTTGTTAACTATTTATTGCTAATAGTATTGTTCTTTTTAAAAGTAAAATATGATTTTAATATCCTCATATGATTTTTGTCTCTGGCAACACTTGTTAGGTTGGGTATCCTACTGCAGTTCAAAATGTGCATTGTAAAGTGTTTGATCTGGGGTAATTCCTTTATGTTATTCAAAACATAGACATTGACATTTTGAACTTTTTGATAGGTTACAAAATTGATGAAGGATACCCCCTCTGGTGCACATTCCTGCATAACTCCAAGAAGTTGCAAAGTGCTCATCAACATCCACATTGAGAGGAACATGGAATATAGGGCCTAAATATTTCTAAAGAATTAGGTGGCTGGAGGGTAATTCTAAGTCCCTAAACATTTTGTGTTAATTTTGGCTTAGTGGTAAGACACCTGTCACATTAGAACCCAACACTAGGGTTCCTAATTCGAAGTTTTGCTGTCTAGACAACAGCAGACTACCTGGTACTGTGTACTTCAGAGGAGAGCAGGTATGTTCTTCTTTCGTAACTGTTATACTTGAAACACGGTTTCAAGTATTTTCTGCTTATTTATAAAACAGAAATAGTTCAAGATCAGTATATTGGACCCTGTCCATAACATATGAGTACCAGAAAAAAATCAAACAGAGCTTACCTTAACTTTCCCTGCATTTTCCTCCTCTTCTTTTTTATCTTCGAATTCAAAGGCAACAGTCATACGTTGCTGTCTCTGCTCCTCCCATAAAGTAGGGTTAAAACTATCACTGTCTGACTGGAAATCTACAGTTAAATTGCAAACAGCAACGGAACAGAACAAGGGATTAGTGCACTCAGCAAACGATTGGAAATGACCTAAAAAGACAAATTCTTAGTGAATCCTATAATCTTGGGTGACTGTCTTAAAACTGTTGTGGGGGGTAATGAAAGTATTAACCGACAAACCACTACAAACAAGTTTTAATGCTAAAATCAGAAGGAGAACGGTGGAAAGCAAGAGGGTTTCAGGGCAGAGGGGAGTGGGGTACAGGGACTCCAACTTAACGGGGGTATGTCAGGAGCCAAGCCCCCAGCCGGGCCGGGCCCAGAGCTCCGCACCCGCACGTCTTGGAGGTGCCCCCACCCCAGCTCCCTCAGGCCGGCCCAGCGTCACTGCAGGCCGAGCGGGCCCTGCTCGGCTCCAGCTAGACCCTCGGCTTCTGCCCCATACACACTTCATGACCAGGCTGAAATCATTTATACGAGGACATTCTTCTGAAAATGTAAAAGAAAACGTAAATCCTGAGATTAATGGACAGGAGCCCTTTGTGTGTGACAAGATATGGGCTGTTACGTGTGCGCTGCTGGCTTTACGTGTCAGAAGAGAGACACTCATACACAGAACCACGTCTGAAACCCCTCCCTCCCTTTTATCTCCACTACCTGAACAAGCACTCTTCCTGCCTGTGTAGGAACTGCTGACGATGTTTTACCTTCATCACTGCGGGGTTGCTGGGGAAACATGTAGTTAGTCAGCACTCTCTGCTTTGTTTCTGGGTGAGCCTCCGTTTGCAGTGGAATGAGAGCCTTAGACTGTACAGGAAAGGCAAAACAAAGGACTGGTCACTCAGAGCATGTGTGTTAACCGAAACAAGATTTTAGTATGTGATAAATAGATAATACAGGAAAAACTAAAATTCTGTGCAAAAATAATCCTCTCCGTGGACTAAAACAAGTGTTAGTTTGATGGAAATTCTTACTCTCCCATTTCTCACCTCTAGTCTGCCTGTGATTCCCACCAGGGCCACCTGAAGAACACTAAACATCAGAAATATTGAATGTGTGTTCAGAATGGCACCAGTGAGGAAGCTACGGGATCAGAACAACTGAGCTGCAACTGCACAGTAGAACACGCACATTACGGCTGCGAGTTGTTTTAAGCCAAGGTTAACGACAGATAAGTTCATGATCGCTGTTGGTTCAGCTGAGCGTGACCCTGGCACAAGCTACATGGAAGCACCTTGAATATTCAGATTTTACCATTAGGTTTTACTTCAATTGATTATTTTTATTGCCTTGCTCTAATGTAGGAGTGACTGTCACGATTCACAGAATAGAAGTTGATCTAAAATTCATCACTGAAAAGTCAAAATGCTGAAAAAATATTGTATATTTAAAAAGAAATATATGTTCTGTGGCTGAGTGGAGGTGTCATGCAATGTTAGTTTTTTGATGGAAATAAGAGTGAACAGGAGGAGAATCCTAATTTAGCACTATAAAATTTACTCATAAGTTTCTATTATCTCTCCCGATTAGTCTCCCCTCCCTTCAGCTTTACAATTCTTTGATTAGCTATACAAGCAAAAAGTAAATTTAAGGAGAAATGCAATAAGCAAGCGCTGATGTAAATCTATTGGCTGCAGTACACTCGGCTTTGTCTGGGGGCCCAGCTGAGTGCTACGTGCTGGGCAGGAGCCCGGAGGTTTGCCTGGTACCACTACAAAGACACAGCCCTGTGTGTGCTGCTCTGCACGGTTCTGCCCTCAGCCACGCTCAGCATGGGCGGATGCGCCTGGTCTGCAAACAGGCAGCAGCAGAGCCAGAGTCCCTGTGGCTTCTTCATCCAGATAAAAGGATGGATTCATTTCCAGTAGCATGATAATTACCCTGATCAACTTCAGTTAAGGAGGTATAATATCTGATGTTGGGCATTATTGTAAGGTGAGAAAGAAGAGATTATGAGAATTTATTGCAAGTATTAAAAACTGGTAGGTATGTTGAACATTTCTAGCATGTTATTAATTGAGATTTTCTCCACTTAAAGTCACATTCTGGAACCGCAAAATTATTTTATCCACCAATACTGGCCAAGATCGATGGGGGGCTTATTTTAGTGCTCAGATGCTGGCTAACTGTTGCATTTCTCTGTGTTCGTGTGACAAAATTTCTTTAAAAATAGAATCCTAAAGAATGTATAGTAGTGACATGTAAACCAAGCCCCTTGGAACTAAGAAAGGCATGCTTAAATTTAAAAGGAACTTAAATGAGAATTTTCTCTAAAACGAGATTAGGAGTACTTGTTCGTCTTCTACATTTTTAAACTCCCACTGACTTTAATGGAGTTTAAAATACACAGGAATGGAAGCATGGACAGGAAAAGGCAGAAGACAAAAATGTAGGCATAGATGGAATATGGAGTGGGACAAACTAAGAACAAGTCTAATAAAAAAGTCTTACCTCTTGATTTTCTATTTGAAAAACATTCTCTTGATAATTCTGGACTTTATTTACTACTATATATTACTACTTTAGTCAGGATATAGAAGGTTATTTAGAAGCAAGAGGTAATAAATGACAGCAAGGAGAATCTACACCTTGGCATGAAAGCAGCAAGCTGGACCGGGACTAAACGCTTCTAAAATTCTACTACAGTCATGTATTAAATTCTACTACAGTCATGTATTAAATTATAGGCTTCATTTATGGCCCTTGCTTTACTAAGTACTTTACCTAGTACTTTACTAAAGAAATTATGAATATTGAAAGCCATTACCTGGTTGTCAGAAAGCCACAAAGCTGCAAGTTCTTTAAGTTTAGTAAAAGTGAATGGTAAGTTCTTCAGTCTGTAAATGATAATGGAACAACATGAATACTTCATTTCCACAATAGTTCCTTTTTAATCTGTATGCCGAACATTTTGTCTCGATCATCCAGAAATTGCTATCATATCTTTATTTTCTCTCACATTTTATTAAAACATAGTAATTTACTAAGGGGATTCCCCTTAAATTGCTTCCACATTAACAGAGACTTTTGGATTCTAAAACTACTGACTTCATTCCCTAGAGGTACTAAGGAGATACCAGTGTTTTGCCATGGCTGTAACATAACCAGCTTATAACTTATAACCAACACAAGTTACAGCTTATAACACAGAAAAAATCCCGGTGAGAATTATAGCAAAGTCCTTACAGTTTTCAGTGTAGTTAACATAAACCCTTTTATTTATCAGTTAAATTTCTGAACACAAATTACTCAAAGATAACTTAAAATTCACTTTTGCAGAAATGTTAGGAATGAAATTAAAATCAAGTAAATTAAAAAAAAATTATATGCATGAACACATTTCCTAAAATAATCTGCATGTGGGAACAGGGAAAACATGACTAGATGCTTGTGGAAACTTCATTCATGTTTTTCCCAGTAAGTAACTCATTCTGAACACATTATTTTTACTTTGCAGCCTGTACTAAGCCAGAGAGGGATGTCCTAGTCACATCCTGATATCCTCCATCTTTGTGTTACAGAAGGTTAAAGAGCTGGAGGAGTGTCGAAAGAAATGGACCAGCCAAAGGACTGACTACAAAGACAAAATCTAAATGTGATTTAACAAAAAGAAGAGAGGAAAAGCCCTTCTCTGAGAGAGTCAGACAAACTGATATTGTGGGGAGGACTGACAAATATGTTCATTTGCACCTCAAATAAAGACAGGCATTCTACTCTAAGGGACTGCACCTGCACAGCATCATCAGGAGAATCCTTTGTCCCTCTACCATTAAACAACTGATAATATTCCTACAGTCTTCTTCGTACTAAAAATCTATCTGCATTTCTGGAAGATACGTAGCTCACAAGCTTTTGTACCATTGCCTCTATGCAGCGTTTTGAAAGTGCATCCACTGTGGAATTACTTTGGGTGCATTTTTTGCTACAAAGATACTACTGTTAAATATTGTGTTATTTTTGAAAGCAGTGTCTACTTACTGCAAGTAACACATTTTAAAGACTGTGACTGTAATAAGAATACCTTATACTAAAGATGACTTATCTACAGAAGAGAAATAAATTGACGTGAATATATACACACACACGGTGTTGTGAGATAATCTCCAACTGAATGCTTGTATAGATTAGAGTATCTTTACATATGTGTGCACGTTTAAGTCTATAATTGATGCCACAAGACAGGAAAGAATTCCTAAACTTCCTGATATTTAACTTGCATTCCTGTTTCATTCCTATAAAATGCATACTGCAGTGTGTTTAAATTTAAATCAACACTTTTCTCTGGAATAGGGCAGAGTGAGATATTCTTTATAAATTAAAGTGACAAGATTAAGCTTTAACAGTTAACAAAACAATTCTTAAATAGTGTTTATCTAGATGTTTTATTCAGGGATTTTTTTGTTGTTGTTGTTGCTTTCTGTATAAAAAGATAAAAACTTTGGCTTTTCAAGTGATACCCTTATTTCTTTACACTTTAGGATTCAGTATCCGTAGGATGTGTTTCAGAACTACATAGAAAGCTTTGTCTGCAGAGCATTACTGGTGAAGTTTCCAACTCAAGCTGAGAAGTGTGTATCAAAGGGAGAAGCAAAATTGGTAAGCACTCTTCAGAAATGACGTGTGGCAAGTGGATGTCCAAGCTGGTTTTCCATTTCCATATTCAAATAAAACACAGAACTGTTCATTTTTCATTCTTCTTTGCACATAAGCCTGGACACCTAGCTTTAAACATCTGAAGCGGACTGATTTTAAGGAGCCTTTAATAAGAAAAAATCTCAAATTAGAGATCAAAGAATGGAGGCACCCAAAATCAGTACCATTTTTTGAAAATTTTCCATCAAGATAAGACTCATCCTCTTTTCCTAACTGCAATTTCTTCTGTCAATTTTAAAACTGCTTTTTAAACTTTATGGAGTTTATGAACATTTCTCCTTATGTGCACTAAAAATGCAAATGCAAGCACTCTGACTTTCATGAACAACTGAATTACCAAGTGATTTTGTATCTTACCCATTTTCAAAACAAGGCCTGTTATACTTGCCATTTACACTACATTAGTTTAACCATGAAAGGTAAATACATAAATGTTTTTATAGCTTCATCAGTCAATATAAGCTTATGCTACAGCTACAAAGCACCTCAAATGTTACTTACGCATAGTTGTAGCTTGATTACTTTCTACAGATTAGGAGTTGGATCCTATTTGGTATAAATCATCATAACTTTACTGATTTCAAAGAACTAACTCACAGCTTTCTCAGTTAAAGATTTGGCCTCCCCCAAGGAAAAAACTGTCCTTCAGTAATATAAAAAAAGTGATTAGTTTGAACTGCTTCCATTTATCTAATATAAGCCTGCAATCAGATATTAACACAAAGAAATTAAGTGTTCATGAATATGCTATTCAACAAATAACTTTTCTTTTATGCTTAGATGCTGAAGCATCTCACTAGACAGCATGGAAAATTACATGTATAATTGTTTTTATAAATCTAAGGAAAATATATTCACAATGCTAGATGAAACTTTAATAGGTGCATCTTCTTAATTATTAAGAATAACCAATTATTAATTATTAATTATATTAAGAAGATGGCCAAATTAATCAATTTACAATGAAAAGGCAAATTCTGCTGTACCAAAATAACTTATTATTACTATGGCTGAAACTCTGCTCAGCCTGAGTAAATAACGTTTGCATGAGGCCGTTTGCCTACTGGAAGCTGCTGTAGGATGGTTTCAGAGCAGCCATAATCCAGAAGTCAGGATTGGGAACTTGCTAACAGAAACAGAGCCATAGCTCCTGCGCCCGTTCCCTCAGGCACCAGCTGAAGGGCAGCCAGAGGCTTGAGTTCTGCGGGAAGGCAGTATCTCTGAATCTTCACAACAACTACATTGCTTCTAACACTTGGCAGCCATCTGTTGCACATGCTTTCTTGCATGAACAACAGTTGCATTCCTGTACAAGTTTTAAATCACTAACTTGGTTTTGCAGTCTCTTAAACCGATTTGTAAAAAGAGCTAAACATGTAATAACAAAACAAAGAAATCTTCTAGTGCTACAGACATTTTCCGTATTCATATTAGTTATGTTAAAATATGTATAAAATCATGTATGGCTTTGGCAAATGTAAAAGTTTAAAGGTTATTAATAGAGATATTTTTTAAAAGGAAAACGCTAAAGCACCAACTGATTTTTCAGCAAACTAACTCTCCGCAGTAATAGTTCAGAAAAGCAAGAAATGCATATGTTCTTTATTGTATTTAATTTTCACACATAAAATGTTTTCATATGAGAAAAAAAAAAGGGGGAAAAAAAAAAAAAGAAACGTCCTGTGAATTCCCTTAGGTGAATAAAACCAAACTAAAGCAACAACAGCAACAACAGCACACTTTTTGAAATGACATCCCTGAACATTAAAACCATTAGCACCCAATAGCCCACAACCTCAAAGAAACTGTATGTCACTGTGTTACACCATGCTGGAATGAGGACTTTAGAGTAATTTAGAGTAGACCAGTCAGTCCCTCAAGCCCAGAGGCAGTTGCTACTTGTGACAGTTCTCTACAGTAACACTCAGCAAACTGACAACAACAGGGTTTTGGTAGTGTGAAAGTTTAAAAGAACATAATTCATATTAACTCTTCAATATACTGTTCACAAGAATGCCTGTGGATACTAATGGACAGAAATAATTACCTCTTTGGCAATAAGCAATATTGTACAATTAAATAATTGAACAGAAAAGGAAAAGATACACCAAGGAACAGTCCTTTGTTTTGGAATGGATCACATAATCTTAGGATCTTTTTTCATCTAACTTCTGTTCATGAGATTCAGAGTAGTAATTGAGTTCAGACCCCAGGACAGAAGCAGAAGCAGTGCAAATACAGAAAGGTAATGATTCTTTCAGCTCTTCTGCAAGAACAATCTAAAACTAGAAGAAAGGTTACTTACCAGTAACCGATGCTCTTTGAGAAGTGTAGCCCAAATGTACATTCTAACAATTCTACCTCTCAATCACAGGACTCATACCTGGAAGGACTCTGAGGAGAGAGGAGAAGCAGATGGAAGACAAATGTATATGTGGACTACACATTGTGAAGAACACCGGTTACTGGTAAGACATCTTTTTTTTTTTTTCTTTAAACGAATCCCATGTGCAGTCTTAGCAGTGAGTGAATCCGAGCAGCTACCCCAGTGTGTCATTATGTGATGGAGATTTCAGTATCTTTCACACAAGTAGTAACTGCACAACCACTTTATCAAATGCTGCATTGGTTCTTGAAGCTTTGGAGACAGATAGTGTTATGCCTGGCAAAGGCAAGGATGAATCTCCAGGTAGCTGCATTGCAGGTATCTGGATTCAAAACTTTCCAGAATGCACAGGGTGAAGCCACCTAAGCTCTGGTCAGGTGCACACTAACCCTCATTAGACTCCACTTTAGCTATGTGGTAGCAAGTCAGGATTCAGCCCACCATTGCCTTTTATTGTGTAGCGACAACCAAATACTGTGTTTCCCAGTGGTGTAGAGTCTTTAACAGGGTTGAGTAGGTTTGGACCTGTAAAGATAAAAGGGAAGAGGACTCCCAACCACGGAGATGAGAAGTACAGATACAGTCTTAGAGTGTAAGGCTTGGGAAGGAAAAGCTGGAATCTAATTCCCTGGTTAAAATGGAGTTCTAACATAAATGTCTGTAGAAAATCCTGGAATCAAAATAGCTTCTGGTCAATTGAAATAAGAAAGGTTCATCTTAAAATGATGAGGGCCTTCAGAAGACAGAACAAGAGCGAAAGCCTGCAGTAGCTGAAACCAGAGTATTAAAAATGCACTAGGGAGGGACTCCAAACACTGACCCACCTTTGAGCAAAATGCGTCAACTCACAAAGATTTGAGATTCTTGCTAGCCTAAGTGGCAAAGAAGTCTATGCCAGGTTTGTCTCCTTCCTGAAAGATATCCAACGAGGACTTTAAACCAAATCTGCCACTTATGATACAGGAGGACATGAAAAATGTAGATTTTTGACATTTATACCCAGATAGGCTCCAGATAACACAAGGGAGAGAGGGCTTCTTTTTAACTCGTTACATGCTACTTCACAGTTAGGTTGTCCATCACTCCTTGAATGCATGACCATTTGGAGAGCAGACAGTAAATTTTCCACGCACTTGAGCATGTTCCAGTCTAAGAAACATCACACCGCTGGGATGCTGGTCCCACCATTTACCCCACAAAGGAAATCCCAAATGCTCCCTTATCTCTGGGCAGCCGGGGAAAAAGGCAAGTGGGCAGGACTGCTGTTTCAGTTGCAGCCAGCTGTCAGGTCAGCTTTGTCAAGAAGCCTTGCATACTCTGACCACCTCCGCTGCCTTCTGCCAGCAGTGAGCCACTTCCTCCCTCTCACCCCAGCAACAGCACTCATAAGCAGTAATTACACGTGTAGTCAAAGCCGGAAATATGCAGCTGATCTGGCTGAAAAGTTACTTGGCAAAAGGAAAGAAAAGAAGAAGAAGAAGAAAAAAGACTAATTTTCTGCTTCCTCAACACACACTCACAGCATGATTACAGGTTTGAAAAGGGGTCAGAGTGACCCAGCTCAGATTGGATTAATGTGCCAGTGAGGGCACTCTGCAGCTGCAGCTCCCTGGAGTCCCTAAGATGCCCCCAGCCAGCGCCGTCCTGTTGCCTCCCCAGCCCCGTGCCCACCCTCTGCCCTCCTGCACGCTGCTAGAGCTGGCTGGGCAGCAACACAGTAGAGCAGCCACCAGAAGTGTCCACCTGAAAATTCACCATGTTTCTGATATTTGCTGCTTTCATCTGTATCACTTCTGTATTCAGGATCACCATACACCTGGATGTGCCAGCCTGAGGGAATTTAAAGTTAAAACACAGCTCCAGTCTGTAGCTCCACAGATAAGACCACGAACCTCTACTACTGTGGTGACATACTGATGGGAGAGTCCTCCCGTGGCCCTGTGAAAGCACTGGAACATGAAACCCAAAAAGATTTGACTGTGGGACTTGGACAGTTTCTGCACAGATTGGAGATCAGTTTAGCTTTACATTCTGGTCCATACATAATGCACTTTATGATACACAACTACAGTGAGGAAAATGATCTAATAGAATTAAGTAAATAATTTTGAATAAATATATTACAGGGATATCTTGATTTTATAGTTTATGATCAACCTTAATTTCAACAATGAAACTGATGACAGTAAATCAGACACAGATACGCAAAGTTTTTCCGCTGATATTTACTGAGTACAGATGATAGCTACTTGGAACAGAATGGTATTCGCACACCTTTTTTTTCTTGCATTATTAGACAAATTTGTATTTCTGTGGTTGTACTGAAATTAACATATTCTTGGAACATATGTTTCTTTAAATTCCATGGAAAAGTCAGTCGTTTCTGATGCCTATGGGAGCACAGCATAATACCAAGAAAGTATTGTTTTAAGCATTCCATTTCTCAGAGGAACAGTGAAGTGTGTGAGAACAGAGAATCTGGTGTTTGGTTTGTGTTTTTGTTTGACAACACTTTTGCCCTGCTGAAGGAAACAGAACATTTTCTTTTGATTTCAGTGGAGTCAGGGTAACGTGTAATATGTTTGCACTTACTGATCTCCTATATAACAGCTTGTCACAATTTTTCAAGCAGGGCACAACACTAAATATTATAAAGTTATATACAATTTTAAAACCAAATATCACACTTTCATGTGGAAACAGCAGGTGATAAAATAAGTAAACAGTCTTTCATCTCTGAAAGCACACTGAGACCCAGATGCTCCCCACATTCAAGTTTTTCTTTGGAGGTCATGGAATTGAAACCTGAACCATAAAAATTAAAAAAAAATCAAGAATTTTTCCATATAGTTTAAATACTCAAGTATTCATAAATATAATTTCTCTGTATTTCATATGCTTTCATGTATTTTATATAAATGTATTTTAACAATATCTAGAGAGAATTATCTATTCTTTTAAAACAAATTCTTATGAAGTGAGTTAGGAAAATTATGTGAACTATACCTGTTATCACTCAGATTTAACACTCTCAGCTTCTGCATCTGACCTATTTCATCAGGAAGAAATTCCAGCTTGTTAGAGCGCAGAGACATCACTGTTACGTTTTTACAGCTTCCAATCTATAGGAATGGAGAAAAAACAAAGATGTTAGGATTTTGATAAAATTTATTATCACTAATTTTATGTCAGAAGGTGGCCAATTTTTTTTTCCTATAAATAACAAAGAACAGAAAATACAGAATCCAAAGTCAGAAAATATCTGTCAGAAATCTCACGGAAATGCTCTACATTACATTACCTGAACTACTGGTTTTGAGTGATATTCTCATCTTTACATGAGTTTATTAGTTTAGTTTTTATTATTTTACTATTGAGTATGTAAGAAAGATTTGGTATTCAGCACTGTGCAGAAATAACTGCTTTAAGAGATAATTTGTCATAGTATGGATGAAGTCTTAGGCCTACCACAAACCATTTCAATCTAATTTAGAAACAGAATCAGGTTCTCACTTCTCTGGGCAGTTCAGGAAGGAAATTCTCATCCACAGCCAACGTCCTCAGGTTGTGAAGGTAACCGATGGTTGAAGGTAAGGACTCCAACTCATTACAGCTGCAGTCAAATTCTTCTAATAAAGATAAACTGAAATTGTAAATGTAGTCATTAGATGCTGTACAAGGGTTAGGTAATAAAAATTAACAATCTAAAACCTTTGAAAGTTTAAAACCATCACACTTCTACAGATGCCATACCCTGAAGATGGAAACTTTATTGCAAATTTCCCTAGAAGTCTATAATAATACAACTTTAAGAACTATTAGGAACACTGTTTATCAGTCATAAGTGGTAGGACAGTTTAAGACAGACCTCTGAGCTTCCCATATTATCATTCTTACTTTTTGCAGTGAGCAAGTTTTCCAAGTATTCCAAATTCACAACGATCAGGGCAATTCATACTAAACTGAAGAGCCAAACAAAAAAATTATAGTCTTAACACACAAAGACATAGAACAGGTAAAGAAATATCAGCGGTGAGCAAAATGGAAAAAAAATAATGCAGAAATTGCCTTCATGTACATTCCAACTGATGCACTTGACATCATTTCTAAAACAGATCAGTAGTGAAAACAATGAACTTGGATCCAAACTCAGCAAAGTAATCTCAGCCTGCTTTAGTCACACACAGCTTCTGTAAAACTACTTATCTTTCGCATGTTGAGAATTCTGGCTAAACAGCGATCTTAAAAGTATATCTGTATGGCAAGGACTGAAACAAAGTAGACCAAAACAAGTCATCTCCTAAGATTCAAGTTTTCCCTTTATAAAAAATGAAATAATCTCCATTACTGTCTTTTAGTCCTTTTCTTAAATTGTTGTATTCTGTCAAATTGTGTGAAGAAAGAGACTTGAACATTCCTCCATGCAATCATATTTTCAGAAAAGGATGAAATAGAGACAGATTTCTCTGCTGAGCTAAATAGCCCAGGTTATCCATAGCCCATTGTACGACCAAGATTGTTATACACAGAGAAACTCAGCTTTCTAGTGCATAGAACTGGCACACGGCATACTTCTGCATTTTATTACCATCACTCCCCACTTCTGCTGTCCCTTTTTTGCTCCACATGTACTATGTTTTTCTCTCAAGTTCTATAATTAGCAACATCTCCCTGTCCACTTACGAAAGGACTAGATGCCCAGAAGCATTTTCCAAATGTGTTGGTAGATCCAATAAAAAAGTTTACCTCTGCTACAAGTCCTGTATATACATATACATATACCTGTACATATATGTATACATAAATGTACACATATACATATACAAGTCACAGCTGCCAGACTAGACCTTCATTATATGTCTAACTAACCTTTACCCCAGTTTCTTAATTTAAAAAAAAAAAAAAAAATGTCTTTTAACCTTCAGATTTTATGAAATGTGAAACCAGAAATAGATATGCCTTACAAGGAATTCTCAGAACTTTCCTATAATTGCTGTGTTTCAGTAGACTGAAAAGCCAAAGTGAGTCATACAGTGATTAGCGCAAGAGATGCATGGAATATATCCAGAAGCTCTGCTAGGTTTTAGCTTTTCTTTAATATAAGCTTTGCATCTACCATAATTTATTTCAAACTAGTTACAAACCAATTTTTTAGCTTTTCTTTAATATAAGCTTTGCATCTACCATAATTTATTTCAAACTAGTTACAAACCAATTTCAGTAAAGGCATAAGCCAGACATGTTTACCTACTTCATACGGAATACATGCTTTGACAAATGGAAGTCCAACTTGAAGACTTGTTAAATTGAAAGATGTGCACATTCTTCCTTTTACTGAAGATAACACTATCAGAAAAGCTTGAAAATAGATAAACTAATTTTGAACAACTATGTTTCCAATGGAAATCGGAAGCTCTGATTCTCTGAACTGTAAATGTGCAAGTTTCTGTGACAGCGAAGAATGACTTTATCAGACAACAGACTTTTATTTGAAAGATATTGTCTGGCACAGACATTCCCAGCCTCTTTTCTCCCTGGTGACATCATCAGTAGACAATTGAAGATGGCCACAATAAAAACAACAAAGTCCCCATGAAACTATAATTTATCTCTGTAACTACTGTTGTTAAATAATATGTAGCTCAGAAAGTGATTTTTCATTCACCATGACTTGATGAACAGTATGTTGAGAATAACAGCTATAATTACAATCATGCTAATTTAGCTAAAATGTCATTAACTTTAATGTCTTCTTGGGCTAAATTCAGATTGTTCTCTGTAGATTTAAAGAAGAACAGGCAATAATCAGATATGAACCTGCCACTCAGTTTGGTACCCATTAAAATGGGGTAGTTCTCAGTATGTGTCCTAAGGTAGATGAGGAATATTTTTAGGCAGATTAGTAAAGAGACATTCATGGAGAATGAAGACTGCCATGAATAGAAGAGTAGTTCCAGCCTGTCTCAGCCCCATTTTGTACAGTCACGGACTTTTTCTCCCGACAGCCACAGCAGCCTAAATCCCAGGTATTACACACACACACCGCGATCTGTCCAACAACAAGCAAAAGGAATTCTGTGGACCCAGGAATAGAAATTTGCAGTTTCATTTGCAGCATCTGATACTGTCAGATATGGTGTTGACTAGAAACATACATGAAACACTCATCTGACACAATATGCTGGCTCCTGAGTTACTGCACCATTACCTACGTATGGGGCACAACCTTCCTCGTGACCTTCCTACCCAGAAAGTGGGAGCATGGGCACTCGCTCAGGTCCTGTACATACAATCTCCAGTCCCTGGGTCTGATTTGTAAAGTACTTAATCAATACAAATCCTCTGATAAACACATGCTTAAACGTTTTATTAAGCTGGGTCTACTGTGCGTAGTATACTGCAGGGTCCAACTCTAAATGCCACTTACAGGCTTGCCCTTTGAACAAGACTGCCAAAAATGAGGGTGGTGGCTCACTGCTAACAACATTGACTCAGGCAGTGCTGAAGTGCTCTGTGTCTCATCATGAAATTGGTCCCTGGAGGGAGAATTCCCTCCTCCACATCGCTACTCTTTGTGTGACAATAATATACTCTGCAGTGGGTACTATGACTATCATTCAGGAGAAAGAGACCCAGTAGGAAACTATCCAAATGGATGAGTCAGAGCAAGGAAGTTCATTTTGATGTGGGAGACACTGTCCTCATTAAATGAGGGAAAGTACTTCATTTAAAAGAAACAACCAGTCATTCAAAAATAATGTGATAATATTACATGATTAACCTAGTGTTCTGCAAATACACCTTTTAGAGCAGCAGTAAGCAACTCTTCAAATATAATTACGGATCCACAACAAACAATACTGGACAGATATTAAAAAAGAAAAAAAGAAAAAAAGAGGGAATCCTCTTCAATCTAAACCAATCTGAACAATTCACTCAATAAGAAAGCATTGTCACGACAGGTTATAAAAATGATCCTCAGAACTGTTAAAGATAATGTTTGACGTTATATCAACCTTTTTGCATATAACTTTGAGCTCTGTGAGTTTTCACAGTCAGAAGTTATTGCTACACAATAAGATTTTCTTTTTGTCATTCATTTAACCAATTTTTACTACACATTGTTAATATCACATAAATCTAAAGGCACTGCAAGAAGTAGAACATAGCAAGCCAAACTCGAGCTTTCAGATGTTACAGTCTTCATAGTTCACAAATTTGGATTTTCTTTTCCTGAATGTCATATAAATAACTAAATTATTATTGAAAATATTACTATAAAATGGCTGCAGGTGTAGCACTAGCTATAGAGGTTAGAGATTATTTCTATTCTAGAGACCTCACTGTCCTATCATATTTTTGAACAAGTTCCAAAAGCTTTCCAGGCTTTAATTTTGGAAGGCTCACAACAGCACTGGCTTAAGAAAAATACTCCTAATGAAGTGGTTTGTTGAGCTAGAACTCGCTGAAGAGAGAATAGTTTTTGGACTGTACGCACAGGCACAGAGTCTCAGAGCAACTCTGCACACAGATGCCAGAGACATCGCCTGCCCCTTTCTCCACGTTCTGTGCTGACAGCACGGGGTTGGTGCAGCCACGTGTTCAGTCACACCAGACAGACAATCATTTCTTAGGCTGAACTCCAATTCTTCTGCATGAATACTAGTGTGAGGAGGAGGAGGAAAATGCAAGAGCTATGGCTGTAAAAGGTGGCCAGGGACCCTGCATTCTGTTTTTTCTTCCTAACGCCAGTTTAGATTGAATTACAGAAGTAAAATATGTAGAGGAAAGGGGTATCCTACAAAAATGCCAATGTTAAAGATATCTTATGATAGAAAGGGATATGTGTCGTGTGAAACAATATAAAGAATCACCTATTTCTGTGTACGGAAGAATAGTCATACTTGGAAGTAGGTGGTTCTTTGCATTGTTTTGGAGACAGGCTTGAGCCTGCCTTGAAGTTTACAATAAATTGTGGGTTTCATTAGGCAGTAAACTCAGGACCATAGAGGAAAGCTCTGCACAGCAACACAACAGAATTTTGTACCGACGATCATATAATACCTGACAAAATGATATCTAAAGGGCATCATTAGTGCTATTCATAATAAGTTTACTTATAGAATACTTTCACATTTTGATGTATACACCTATGAAACTGTCATGACTCTTCCATTTATTCTACTACCATTCTACTTCAATATTTTCAGACATCTTCATACATATGAGGTTTACAGCCATTTTCTTTCCAGCGTTAAGTCCTAGCTGTTGCCATGGAAACAGACATATTGCCCCCAATACTTATATTTCTTATACTTTTGTTGCTCTAATCATCCAAATTACAAGTGATTCATACAGAAGATACCTCTTATGTTTTTTGTCTTGAAAAATATGATACACTTCACCTTCCTGTCACTTATGCCAGTGTAAGTCCACAAAAGTAATGGTGTTGCTCCAAGTGTAAATGTTACAAGCTGCATGTTAGGCACACATTTTGAAATTACTTTGTAATTCAGTACATCTTCTCTGTCTTACTTTGATTTCAGAAAAAAAAATACATTCCACAAGCAGAAGGGAAAACAGATTTTTCTTACTGTTGAAAATCTTGAGACTTATACTCACTTTCCGATTGCATTTGGCAGAATTGTAAGCTGATTGTCATCTACTTTTAAAGTTGTCAGCCTTTTCAACAGTCCTACAAAACAGAAAAGAAGGGAGTAATAGAAAAATATTTCACCCTTTTTTGCTTTCTCCAATATGCTTAAATAAGCAAAGATGTCTAACTTAAAAAAAATTAAGTTCTAGATTTTAGAAAATATACAGTATACAAACACATTCTTGTCCCATTGAAAATATGTTTCATCAAAATGAAGCACAGATTAAACGTTCAGCTGGATGGCAACAAGTAAAATACTAGGTATATTTCTGAAATCTTGAAAAAAAAATGAAAAGACAAAAAAATAGCAATAGTATCCTATTTTTAGGAAGTGCAGTATTTCAGTATTTCTACTTGTCTATGAATTATCATGAAGTCTCATCACTACCAAAAACAAAACAAAACAAAACAAAATTCCTCAGCTATAAAAACATGAGCTATGGAGTTCTCACCTATGGAGTCTGGCAGTTGCTGCAACATATTTGATGACAACAGGAGATCTTCAAGTCCTTCACATCCTGATATGTCCAAATCAACAGTTTCTATCCTGTTTTTTGACATATCCAGGTACACGAGCTGTTTTAACTTCCCTATAGACTTAATAGCATGTTACAAAGTGTTACTTGAACAGATAGAAACTGCTTGCCAATCTCTAAATTTAAAGACAAACGACTGTAATATGGATTTATATTTAGTTCTCTCAGCATGCTTTTTTATTTATTTCACCAAAGCAGTATCAGTAGTGGTCTAATAGCCTCCCCGTTCAGTAAGCCACAAAAAGAAAGGCTTAACTATGGGACAGAGCTGAAAATTAGTTTCTCTGTGACTTTTAAAGAGATCAGGTGAAAATTCTAAGGCCTATTAAGATGCTATCCATTGTGGTTAAACTAGCCTTTAATTCTGCAAGTCAGCTGTACCAAACTAAGTGACACACGCCGCACTAATTCATGTGTTCCAGATGCTTTAAATCTGCTGAAAGTTTGAGTTCTCCAAGTCATCCAGCTGTATTAATTCTTCACTTGGACACAGATCCAAGAGACATTTATTTGCAATTCACGCCTACTTGTACCAGCAGGCCACTGGAGCTAGATATGCAGGCAATGCTTTTCTGTGTCGTACTGATTGTCTACATTTGATAAAATCTAAAATTAGACTTCAGATATTCATAGTTCAATTATAAGAGGTTAATCCCAACAGCACACTTTGTGAATACAGTGTTTAATTGCCGCTATAACATCAATGAGCAACATGACAGAAATTCTTCCCTAATTTCTTTGAAAATCTGTTTAGCATGCAAGAGTTTAAGGCTATAGAAGTAATTTGCTTCTTGATTCATCACCACAAGATGGTCACTTCATTCTAGACATGAAATTTCACCAAAAAAAAAAAAATTAACATAAGAAGGTGCTGTTGTTTTTCCTATGCTAAAACCTACAAGTGGAACAGCACAGAGATATCACTGCTGGGTTTACAGTGACTGAGCTGGATCTACAACCAAATGGCACAGATATGATTGCAAAGGAGGAGTGAGATAAGGCAGCACAATACCATTACCAGAAGTTGCCATCTGCTTGCAGTGCCTTGCATTCACATTAACACTTTGTGATACACAAAAAGTACAGACTTGCTACAAAGAAGTTAAACGAGCAGTATCAAAATTACATTTCAAAACAGACGAATGAACATTTATGGTCTATAAGAGAACTTTATAGATTTGGGTAGACCATGGCAATTGCCTGTGAAATTGTACGGATTCTACAAAAGTTTTCTTTTTTCTTTTTTTTTTTAGGTTATTTACATATACTTTTAGTGGTTATTTACTGTACATATGAAAAAGGCTAATAATTTTAGACAGCTTTATTTGTTAAACAGTATGAATACAGCTTGCTTTTCATCTCCTACCTTGCTGACACCTGCTCTCTGCTTCTAAGTAGGCAGTTTCTTATTATCATTATTCAGATCTGAGTTGTTGTAAAAAGGGAAGAATCTCCCTTTCATCCCAACCTTTGCCATTCTAACAGTTGAATATAATCTTTGTTTCTAGCACAGACTACTGTTTTTTAAAACCAAATTATCAACACTGGAAACTTGACAAATTTCTAAATCTTAAAATCAATTCCCATTTGGTAATTCCTTTCTTATTCTAGAAGTCAAAATTTAAGGCTAGTATTAACTGTTTTAAACAGCCTGTCTTGGAGAATGTTTTCATAAAACATAGGGTCTTACTAGAATCAGATTTAGTAGACATAAATTATTCCCTGAAAATAATTAACTTTCTTGGGACTCAGTTCCAAGATCTACAGAACACCTTCAACTCTGAACACCCTCTCTAGGGATTATGATAGCTCAGCAGGATTGTGTCTGGAACACATTTTAGCACTGGATATATTAACCAATTTCATTGTCATCAGAAAAGAAATAGAATAATGCTTAAAATATTTATGCCCACAACCTCTTGTATAGCTGATTTCTTCTACTCAGTTACAGTGCAGCAATAATACTGTAATGTTTCTGTTCTTGATCTCCAGTTGATATCAGAATCAACAAATGGTTTCAAAATCAGCCTTTTTTTTTCCCACTAAAAAAGTTCTCAAAAAGTGGACATTTGTACAGTGACTGAAAATGACCATTTGGTCATCCTGCCTAACACAAAATGAAAAATGATCATAAATTATTTTAGATTAAAAAGAGTCCTTGCTCAAAGCAGAAAATTGAATTTTGATTAATAAATGTTCAAAGCTGAAAGAGGATATACCACTTCTCCTTACAACGCCTAAACGTTTTTATGGTAGGTCTATTTCTAAAAGTTCCCTGCACCAGTGGAGCATCATTATGTGAAACATAAGATCTGCTACCTGTGTGGAAAAAGGTTAATGACTGGGATCTCTTTCCCCAGTCATTGTTTGTTAATATCAAATTATTTACGTCAATAAATACTGAAAAAAAAAATCCGAGTTCTACCATGGGGTAGCAAGAACTCAGAAACAGCACTAATATAGATCCATGAGCCTAATGGTTAGATTTTTAAATATATATATATTTTCTTCTGAATGGAGTGCTTTTAGAATGGAATGCTACCTTCATTCCACTGTCTCAGTCACTTCTAGAACAGTTGAACATGTATGTATCACCTGTTTTCTTTAATTTTATTTAGATTACTTAATAATTCCTCTTCCTTCTTAAAAGTCAAGTAGGGTTTTATAAAACTGCTAGTTAATGTATGGTGTCTGAGAAGACAACAGTAAGCAATTTCCCTTCACAATGAAAACTACACGAGGTTTAAATAAAACAGGCACATTCCCATTTAGACACTATCATGTAATAACACAACATTTAAAAGGTCTTCATATTTATGTCTGCTTTTAGGGTATGGCTACTATATTATTTTTTGATAACAACTAATTCACTTTAATTAACTTTAACTAGGAATATGCACCCATTCAAGAAATGCACATACATTCATTTACTGCAGGGTAAATAGTTAATTATTAGCTTAACAGATTTGATTACATAAAATAAAATTTCATACCCCAGGTAGTATTTGCAAAGAATTATTGTCCATCCACAATTCCTTTAGATTTTGTATTTGTTCGAGAACCTCAGGCTGAGGAAAAGAATAGATAGTATTATGGACAGTTACAGAAACCTGTTGGTTTTTTTTAGTTAAATAAATCAGTATTTTCTTACAAAAAGATTCCCTCTATCTTTTTTTTCCTTTTTTTTTTTTTTAGCACACATCACACTCTCAGATAGCTAATGAAACAAACAGTATATTAAATGAACTGAATTTACACATTATTGCTCTTTTTAAAAACTTGTAAGAAATGTAAGAAACCTTTAGAAATGAAATGAATACAAAGAAGAACTCCTTAGAAGCTCTTGTTCTTAACAGCTTATTGGCAGTATGCAATTTATGAACAAGGCAAATAAGTGAAGTGAGAAATGTGGAGTTTTAGAAACAATCTGCTGAAAAGAAAGACCAAATCTCATCTTGCAGCACATGTTAAACTCTGCCTTTTACATAATTTATGGTCTCAAAAATAGCTTAACAAAGGCTGATTCCTGAATGCTTTCCTGAATATACCACATTTATGAACTATTTAACGTCTGTAATTGTCATATTCAGTAGTTAAAACAGCAGCATGCAATGATCAAACCTTAAAATTACAGTAATATTGAGCTTTAATCGGATGTTGTATTATTTTCAACATTATAGATGTCAGTGAGAGAAACAGAAAAGGGCAATTCCCGTAAATCATTTCTCATTCATTACAGCTGTGAAAATCGAGAATTATCAGGTCACCAACATTTCCATGTTTCAGCCTAAGCAGTATTTTTCTTTTTGATGAAACACAATTTTCACAGGTAAAACAAGATTTTCAATTTGCCTTAACTCTGTAAAGTTGTAGAGATTTTTTTCAAAGTCTGCCAGAAACTGATAAAACACTTCATTTGCTTCAGAATGAACCAGATTCTAGCATATGAAAAGCCTGTAGTACTATTTCACCAGAATTATTTAAACATAGCTAGAAAAAATGTATCTGCCTAACATCTTAGGACCTCACACGGACCTCATACTCAACAACCTCATACTGTTTCTGAGAAGTGTCAATTCCTACAGACACTGTAAAAACTTCCCTGAAGGGAACACCAACTTGATTATTTTCTACACTAAGACTTGGGAAAATTCCTGAAAGCCATTCTATCCCAGGGAACCTGCTTTTGGTGTAAAAAAATTACTTCTGCTAATAGTAATTTCTAATACATTTGGGATTTAATGCTAGATTTAAGAACACGTAATTAACCCAGGTATTTACAATAAGATCACCAATTCATCTCACACTGAAGTAGTCCAACAGTAGCAGCCGGCTGAGAATGAGAATCACTTTGATCTGAGCTGCAGAAGCTTGACACAGATGAAGCGTACTACATGCCGACCTCATGGAAGACAACAAATCTATTTTACAGGTAAATGTGACCATAACATGTGGCCACAATATCGTAACGCCTTCCAAGTAAAAGTTTAATCTCCCAAGCACAGAACATCCAAAACACGCCGGCATTCTATTACAAAAAAGCATTTCTTACCAGCTCAGAGAATTCATTATTGCCCAGATCAAGTCTCTCCAGTTGAGTCAGTTTATGCATTGACCTGTAACAGATTAGGAAATTTCTAAGATGAAATTTTTCCTTGGGAGCAGTCAGTCAAATTTTGCTTACAGAATAATAAAGCTCAGATGATGTTGTTGTTGTAAGAAGAGTTACATCAGACGGACATTGTTGCAAATGAGAACAAAACACTTCAGCTTCCCGACATTAGCTGAAGTTCTAGAACTGCTAAGATAGCAACAATTATTTTAATATAGAAATGAACATACAATCTCAGTATAATTTTGCACAGTTGCTCAAGGAAAATGACTCATTTATAAGCAATTGAAAATAATATAAATCATGACATCTATATTTGTAATTTTATGATCAATTTCTTTATAAACTCCTAAAAGTGTTTAGTCTCTTTACAGCAAAAGTACAATGGATGCCTGGTACCTCCTGGAAACTGCATCTAACTTCAGCCATGATACAAGAGCATTTTTGTGACAAGGAGAAGCACAAAGCCTGCACACTGCACAGCTGGAGCTGAGGCTTGTTTGGGGTCCTTGTGTTGGCTTAACAGACCGCACTGAGCCCACGGGGTCCTCTCCTCTTGGGGCTGCTGTAGGGGTGACCTGAAACAGGGCTTCTGTTTTGGTGGTGAGGAAACTAACTCACACCAAGAAGCAATGGTATTCAGTGGTTTTTAGTGACGCTCACTGTCTTCCAGTAGCTTAGGAAAAATCTAGCATCGCAAACGGATGAAAAACAGAAAACAGCTTTCTAATTAAACGAACAATTTGAGATTCAGGCCTTTAACATGCTGCAAGGCACGCCTAGGCAAGGATTCCTCTCTGTGCAGTCGGCGGCCGTGCAGCGCCGTGCTGCACTCAGCTGGCAGCTCCCGCCTGGGACCCTGCTGGGGCGAGAGGGGCTCCACGCAGCCGCAGCTGCAAAAGCCAGGGTGCAGATGACAGCAAAATAACCAAAGCAGCTTATCCTCTTCACAGCATTATGAAGGAGAGACAAGTAAGAACTTATCACGTGAAACTGAACCAAAAGTATCAAATATGCATGAGGTAGTAAAGGGCTTTAAATGACAAATAATCGGGATTTATGTCTGCAACTGATCACCACGTAACGGCCACAAGGGCGCTTTCATTGCCTGGGCTCAGGTGACTCAAACAGTGAAATAAGAGGAAAAATGAAAAATGACTAAAAATGACTTGATGAAATTCCTGATTTATTGAAGTGAATGGAATAAATCTCCCAAGTTTATCTCTGGATTTGTGCTATGAGGAAAAAATGGTTATTTCTAGTATAGCTTAGACCTATAAAGGCACATGTCACACCATATGTGGACTGACTCTGACAAGTATTTAATGTACCAGTTGTCAATATAGGTAAGCTTTTAAAAATACACGGAAGTTTTAAAAACTATACTGAGACTATATCATGGTTACTGATTCAAAGAAGTAATCCCGAAGCAGCAAAGATATTTTCAAAATGGAAGGAAAATTGCTAGGCAACTTTTTAACATGAGCTGAAGGACTGAATGTGCCAGAAGGGCGGCAGTACGGTGATTTCTTTTATTGGAACGGATGTTCTGCTGTACAGTAATGTACAACTTTGCTTATAGTGGACAAAAAAAAAAAACAAACATTTTTCTAAGGATGATTCACACCCTGATAGATATGAACTATTGCTACTTCACACCTTCCCAAAATGTTAGAATCTCATAATTGTATGAAATTAAGATCATGAAGTTGCATTCAAAATTACTATGAGATTAGAGAGTAAGAGCGGTGTCCTCATTTGAATATATCGATCTTCATGGTTTACGATGGTTGACTTTTAAAGTAAGTAAATGATTTCAAATAGTGCACTCAATGCTTTATATTTAAAGAGGTTATTACATTTAAACCAAATAGCTTTATAAATATTACGTACAGATTTTATTCATTTTGAAAATAAAACGGAATAATGAGATTATATTCCTCCAGGCCTGATAATGAAAGTTCTGCACTAAACAAGGCATTTCAGACATTAAGGTTTCCAGGGCCACAGCAGCTACTGCTGTGCAAGCGGTGCAACATGCCAGGGAGGGCCCTCGGGTGCTGGCTCGCGGCTTCCCTTCTGCTGCCTCAGCACGAGTGCTTCCTCGCCCAGCTTTGGCTCCTACTGGTTAGCTCTACCCAAGTAATTCCTGGACGTATCTGGGAGGCAGCCTGGCCAGGACCCCTTCCAAAAGGCAGGCAACGTGGCTGCCCTGGTCTGGATAAAGTTCAAACTTAATAAATTAATTACTGCCCTTATTTCCGTGAACAAAACTGGAACAGGATAGTATCGCTGCTGTAGGACTTCTCTTTAAGCCCTGGTAGTCCAATGTGCACACAGTACTACACTTTGGTGGTGTTAAACAGAAAAAAGAAAAAAAAAAGAAAAAAAAGGATAAAAGCAATTATTTAGTATTAACCTTGAAATTCTATCTAGAGGCCATCTGAGGTACTCAGCATTCATCCTAATCCAAAAAAAAAAGCACACTCTTCCTTGATGGGATCAACAATATCAACAAATTTTCTCTGCAATTTCTATCAAAAGTAAAAATGATTATTAAAGACGCTATGGCTAAAAAATGGAGACCTGTTTTGACATTTGCATTATGGAAAACGAGGTTGCGATGAGGTTATATAGAGAACATTGATGCATATTTATTATGAGAAAACTTTACTTCATGTTTAGTTTTCTAAAATAGGAAAAAAATTATTTCACAAGAAATATAAATGCCATGTTTCAGTAGTAGAGTGGAGTACTTTCTACTACGCATATAATATTAAAATGAAAAAGCAGGTAGATAAACAAATATTTAGCCCTCGTTTAAGAAGTTATGTATTTTATTAGATTTCTTTAATTAAACAGTCTCTTTGACTGACCTACTGCATTTCTCCACCTTTCATCTTAACTTCAAGGAATGAATGTTAGGGTCATAACTTAAGATCGAGTGCCACACGTGCTTCTGTGCTTTATAGAAATTAAAGATCTGCAGAGAAAAGTTGTTAAAAGACACCTAGGACTCTTAGGCAAATAGTTCACTGCTGCACCAAACAAGTAATTTCTTTGATAGGACATCCTGTATCTAGCTCGTTATTGTTCATGTAACATAATTTCCACTATTTTCAAACACAGAAAATTTAAGCAAGGTAATGTATAAAAGCCAGTGCGTTTACACTATGGTTTTGGGAAATGCACTGCCAAGTCCTTTGCAGCTGACGCCATCAGTACTGTGAAACTACTGGTAATATCGCTGCAGGTCATACTCCTATATTACTGATTTCTTCAGTGCCTTCTTTGTTCCTGTATCTCTGTTTCGACCTTTGAGGCTTTCTAAAATGTTCCTCTTTTTTTTTTAAAACGCCCCCCCCCCCCCCCCCCCCCCCCCCCCCCCAGTTCTGCACAATCTCTGTCTCCTGCCAAGTCTTTGAGACTCAGCAACTAGGTTATTTCTGCTGATCACATGGTGTTTTGGAAATACCTTAAAACATTCACAGATTACTTTCAAAATCTTTTACTCTTTCCATGCTGAAGTCACCCCAATGCAGATTAATTCATGATAACATCTCCTTTTTAATGCCTTCTGATAGTTCATCTATTTAGTACTCACTTGAGCTCACTGTTCTCCATAGTTTCTCTATATTTTTCTTCTTCCTGTCCCACATCTTCCATCTATCTGATCAATACTCACAGATATCTTTGAGACAGAAAAGTAAGAGAGACCTTTTGTTTGTTTGCTAGAATGAGTGGTAGTTGCCTGCACAGCTCCGAAGGGGTTAGCACCTAAACTGAATGGAAAAGTCACAGCAAGTTTTTGACTACAAGGTGCAAAACGAGATGTTGTAGTTTAAGCCTAAAGCATGGAGTGGTTAAATCCAACACTGTTGACTATGATTAATCAAGACTGAGCGCACAGATTATTAAACAGAAACGACTTTTTATATACTCTACACTGACTCCCCTTTTAAGTTAGTAATACAACTCTTGATTCATGCTCCCCAATTCCCAATCTGCTTCTTACTGCCTTTTTGCACTTAAAGTATTTATTACTTTGAATTATTATTGCTATAAAGCCAGAAGGAATAATGAAAATATTTTATCTTTCAACAGTAACTCTTCAACATGTAAAAGTATCTGGAAGACAAGAAGCCGTTCACAAAGCAATAAGCACTGCACTGGCACAACAGATGAGGACACTAAAGAAAGATAAAGATGTCACCTGGACAATGTGAGTATTTTCCCCAGAGGATTCTGTTTTATATTATGCTCTCCATTAAAATTCTAGCAAAAACATGGTTTTAACTCCTCTGGTCCTCCAACTGCACTGTAATTCTCTTTGGAAATATCTTGCAAGACAGAGAAATTTTACAAAGCCAGACAAAAGCTAATTTTTTAAAACAAAGCTGCAACATACTCAAGTCAGCTCATTTACAACCCCTTTCTCCTTAAATAACACATAAATCCCTGAAAATGTTTACATTTGGTCTAACTTGCTCCTTCTAAAACTTTCACCATTGTGTCTTAATTGATTTAATATTAGCCTAGTTTAGACTTCTGGCGCTTAGATACAAGTTGTAAATTTCTATACAAATTTTTAGATTAAGTCAAGTTAATGGAGAAAGTAATTACACTGGTAATTGCAAACACTTGATGACTAAGGACAGTCTTATTACCATAAAGAATCTCATTAACTTTATGAGGATTCTTTACACTAATGTGTGCAACCCCTGGCAGTATGTGCTTACAAGACTGGACTCAGCTTATGAAAAATGATTCCAATTACTCATCTACAATTTACCAGTTGCCATTTTGGAAATCAAAGTATTTCTGCTTAAAACAAATGAATCTGACCCTTCTGAAGACCAGCCACTTGTTCAGCAGTCAGGCAGTACCCACACTTTCAGCCTGAATGATTAGGTTGTGAAAAACAATTAAAGATTACAAAATCTTGACTACAGGTTTCACTCCTAAGTACCATACAAAGGTTTTATACCCTAGGAAACGTCTCGGCATGTTAAGTGAGCATTGCAAGTTTATCTTTATTTACACTTGCAGACGTTAAAAGTTTTCCAGTTACAGCATTGGCTGCATGCACGTTCGCAAGTACCACTTAGTACACTGGCTTTACAACTAAAATGAGGAAATGTTACATATGTTTACAACAGACAGTTCTAGCGAAAACTTTTCTCTCAAAGGCAGTATTACTTGTGGCTTTACCGTTCTGCATTAAAGTTAATAAAAGCTTCTAGTGATTATGTTTCCCCATGCCCATGTTAACAATATGCTCCAAGAATAATCAGCCACAAGGCTGCAATTACCTGCTAACTGGAACTGGAAGCTGAACAGCAGCTTTTCTCTGGTATTTACATATATAATTACTGTTTATACACACATGGAATTATGTGTCTTGAAATGTAAAACTCCGAAATTCGTCAATGATGAAATGAAGGGTAATTTTAAATTACAAACAAGTTTGGGAAAACTTGTGCATTTCATACTGTCTTGTACCTTTGAAAAAAACTTCTACTTTAAAGGGTTTGTTTGCAATACTGTAAGTTCGTTACAAAAAAACAACTTCTAAATACAGCTTTGAATCATGATTGCATAATATCTCAAGACAGTCAAATAAATAGTTTCAGAAACTGCAACATTTGTATGGAGACAGATTAATTTCATTTAGCTGATGCTGTATTAAAAGATAAAGCACGCTGCCAAATGTACCCAAGGGAACATCATATGAGATTTTCCATTATCTTGTGATATTTTTGTCTCTTTCATGTAACTACTTATATTTTTCTTCTGCAAGATCCATTATATATTTTTTTATGTGGGGTCATTTTATAAAGATGGAAGAGGAAAGGTGCAATTATGAGTAATGCTCAGTTAAATATTCATTGCTTAAATGAGGTAATGTAATTTAATTAATGTGATAATAAAACTTGCAGCCAGAATTTTCACATCAATCTTTACCCATATCACATTTGGATCCATTCTTCCACTCTTAACTAACTGCAGGAGTTATATGCAGAAGATCTAATTCTCAGCTGTTGAAGTGGACCTCACAGTAGGGTCAGAATCCCGTGCATTTTTCTAGTTCTACACACAATAATGGACTGTAGTTCTTAAAAAACAACAAATGTGTGAAAACCAGTGTAAAGAGTAGCTCAGATTACTGAATACTTGGTGGAAAATCAACATTGCTTATAATAGTTTTTAATAACGTTTGCAATCCATAAACTGTAATTCATATTACAAAATTCACTGGTATCAATTATAATTCATGGTAATTACATACACTACCTAACATATCTTTCTTATGTTCTTGGATGTTTGCTTTAGTTGCCTTGTTTAGAAGTTACATTTCTACACATTGTTAATACTTCAAATAACCAGGAAAATACCTTGCATTAACAGTTTCATAATAAAGAAAGAAACAAAAGACTCAACTACCACAACTTATTTTAAAGAAACCATGGCGTTACCACCAAAATCCTGGTCGGTTTTCTGACAGATGTGAAATGGTGATTAAGTGAAGGTTTATTCAAACCTTCAATCACAAACTTCTACACATTTCTGATTTTTTTCTACATACAAAGAACTGTACTCATTAATAAAAATAACTCAAACAGGTAAAAAGTCATGAGTGAAAAGTGATTGTGTCAGAGACATGGTTAGATTTACATAACGATAAATACGATCAAAGATGCAGTACAATACTGCTATACAACAAATGCATAGTTCTTTTATGTGGTAATTCTACTAAGACAGGACTGATAAAGTTACAACAGTTACATGATCTATTTCCTTGTGGGGCAACATAAAGGATTATGTTTATACAATTTTATGACAAATGGATACCCTTATTTTCTGAAGAAATAAAAAGCACCTAAAAGGAAATATGTTGTCATTACTGGAATAACTGCTGTATTAATTTCAAATAATATTTTCTCACACTTTTGTTGTACACAGTAACCTTTATTTCAAAGTTGTTAAAAATGTCACATTCAGGAGTCTCTTCCATTTCTGCTATTTTAAAATTTACAATATAACTTTAAATTCATTAATTATTCAGTTTAGAAGTTGCATTGTAAAATTAGTACCTAATGTTAATAGTCTACCTGTTGCAGAACAGTTAAATTTTAACCAGAACTACAACATTACATGATACAACCACAGAGAACTATTTACTTCTACAGCACTTAATGGATTACAAAGAAATCTCACTATTAGTTTTCAGTGAATCTCAAGACAATGTATATCATTGCTAGAATATAACATATGTGGCATGGAAAGCAAAGAACTACAAGTATAAATTAATGTGTCATAAACGATTTAATCTACATTTTATCCAGACTTTATAATAACAGGATACGTTCAATTAAAAACTTATTTGGAGGTTACCAAATATTGTTATACATAGACTGAAATATGTATATATTTATGAAGTAACTATCAAAAATAGCATTTATTTCAACTAAAGTTGTAAATGATATGTAAGGACTTACATTTCTGCAATCTTTATCAATCCACAAATCAGAGAATGTAGCAGAGACCATGAAGAACAAATAACTCCAGAAACCCCTGATCACAAGTGGCACTGTGTTGCTTTGTTGCTTTCATATGGTCTCATCGTTAACACAAACAGTTAGGAGCAGCTAGTCCACAAAGCATGCTGTCACCTTGGCTGCATGGCTCTCAGAAATACTACTGCAACATGCAGCACCGTGCTCAAAATTAACACGAGTTAAATATACGGGAAAAGCAGACAGCATATTAATCTGCATTAAACGTTCTGGACTAAGAGGCAGCCTTCATCAGCCTTTATATACCAGAACTGTTTGGTTGCATAGTATAGTTTGGGAGAACTACCTCAACACAGTCTACTCGTGCTGATGCTCCTGATGCTGCCATTTCTGGTGCCCGAAAATCTGCTGACTCCACATCCTCTGCTGTTCGTGCCACTGTACACACTCAGGCGATGGGCAAGGGCACGCTCTCCATCTTCAGATGCTAAGATGAGAAAAATCAATTTCAATGCCCAAAAGATGGAACTGCTGGTGCAGAAGGTGTCTAAACACAACCCATTCATCTATGGCACTGGAGACTTGTGAGACTTTATCTAATTCTATCAAGGGAGTAAAATAAAAAGCACCACAAAAACAAAAGTCCTACATACAGAAACTGGAAATCAAGCTCTTTCATGATTCAGTCAGAATAAAAACACATAGGAAAACATTTCAGGAAAAAACACTTGTGTACAATATGCAAGGATTTTAGAAAGACACTTCTGACTTAAAATAATGTATAAGAAACAAATTTCCAAACAATTTTGTTTATGGTATAAATGGATCAGATCTCTAAAATCAATCTCTCAGTTCAGGACCAGGTTTTGAATTGCGTTATAACTGGAAAGATTTGCTTGATTAATTGCAGAGAAAGGTGAACTCTTCATAATATTGACCCTTGTTCACACACAAAATTCTTTCCCAATACAGTTTATAAAACTATTGGGAAAGTGTATTCTAAATTTCAATTCAGATCTGCTTCTGCTTACCTGATTACATAAATAAAGAGAACACACAGTAACCTTGTTATCCATTGCAATACTCCTAGCAATATCAAGGCTTTGCAAATAAGTTTTTATACTTTTTTTTTCTTTACCATCCTTTTTTTCTCTTTTCATTTTGTATCTGCTTCCTGGATTCTTCTACTTTCTTTGTAAAACAGGCTTTGCATGGTTAAAACCAGGGTTAATGAAAGTTTCCACTTTCTGGACTGAATTAGTCGAGTCAGCCTCATCTGGTGCACAAGGTTTTCCTCTGCATGTGCGGGTGCCAAGGGAGCCCTTGCGTGCAGCGAAGCCCCTCTGCAGCCTGAGCAGAATTTTAGTAATGCCAAACTTGCCTGCTGAAGCCAATGACGTTGGATGTCTCTTACATCACCATTAAAAATTAAATTTATCCCATGACCAGTAGTCATCCAAATTCATTATTCAACTGCATTAATGGGAACCTTAACAAACCAACCATGTTACAAAGTTATTCACAAAGTTTACATTGTTCTTATCATATTTTTGAAGGTATCTGAAAAGTATCTTACAGGCCTATTTTCCTCTTTGTTGGAGCCAAATAATCCTTGATACATCAATTCACAGCATGACCCTGAAATACCCCATTTTGCTTATGAATCACTACTTGAATCACTACTTTCCTTTGGTATAGAAAATTGAAAATTTTTTCTTCACATTTGGTATTTTCTATGCCATGCTGTTTATCTCAGAGAAATCTGGAGGAACAATTCAGAAAGTAAAAGAAAATATATCCCCGCTTGTGGGATTAAATGGCCTCATCTAAACTATTGCTCCTCTTCCAGAAAGTAATCCGTGTTTCTTAACCTTAAAATGCTGATTGCAATGAAAAACTTGAACATATGAAATACGTTTGCAAAATTTCTATGTATATATATTTAAAAACATTCAAAATACCAGTAGCAACAAACATACAGTTATTCTGCCTGTGAATTTCAGAATTAATATTCCTGGAGATAAGTATGAGGTTTGGCACATTTGAGTTACAGGGTAAATACAACCTAATTGTCACTAAACCTCTGTGCCAAATTTACATCCACTAAACTCTGTGGTGCTGATGACACCAATGATTTAATTCGTCAGTCTATGATGTCTGCATTTGGACAAAGAACCAATCATAATTTTCACATAATATATACATAACATAGGTGGCATGACGACAATGAAAAATGCTCAATAACAAATACACCTGTCTTTAACAATTATGAACTCAGGATCCATTGTGGACATCTAAATTCAAAACCATTGAAACAGAGCAAGATTGACTGCATCAATCACTGCCAGAAAGGTCACCTCCCCATTTCAGCCTAAAACATTAGATATTTGGTAAATGATATATTTGGCAACTTATGTTTTGTTGACAGTGTAATAATACATTGAAAAGTAAACAGCAGATCTGTAGACACTACAGTACTGATCAACTTGAACATTTTAATAATTTTAGTCAACTTTCTATATACAAAATCACAGTGGTATTTGGGATCTGGGTCTCCAACATTCTGAAGACAGAGGAGAAGCAGGCTCTAGGTTTCCTATTACTAAATGCCGAATAAAAATTTCCTATATTTCATCAGGATATATAACGTATTATTCACATCTCTGAAGCATTCACCACTTGATTTATACCCTTATGTGCTAGTTTTGCATGGAATGAATGAATACAAGTTACAGAGAGACCTACTTCTGGCATGCAAGACTGAAGATGCAGTTTTGGCCCTGCTTTCCCATTTACTTGCCAGAGAGCAGGAAGAAGGCCTAACTTAAGGTGCTGAATAATCAGCCAGGAGGAAACAAGTTCAAAGGGCATTAATGAATACCTTAGGAGTAAAAATTAACTGAATCAGCTAACCCAAAAAACAAGAGCCAAAGAATTTTATCCTCAACGCATTTCTTATTTAGTAGTCCTTTTGATTCCTATTTCTACTTAAATATAGCCTGAAGACAGCATCAACACATATAAAAACCAGGAATATTTCTACAGCTAAAGCCAGAGCAATGAAAGGGGAATGTGCTAGAAAAAGACAAGGATGAATTGGAGATGAAAACTGATGGGACGCAATAACAATCTACATGTTAATCAAGGAAGAAGGATGAAGGAGTCAGAGACGTAAAGGAGCACATGATAAAATGTGAAAGCAGAAGGACAACTGCTGCTGTAGCACATGAAATATCTGTATATAAGATATGTGCATTATAGTCAAGCATTCTCAGTAAAATGGCTGATGTCTTCTGTAATCCCCAGTAGAGTTTTAACTGGGTGTATCATTTTTAAGATCTGGAAGATCATTACTGACGAGCTCTCCACATTAGTTATGTTGCCACTCACTAGGCAATGCTTTTGGCTGCAGTACCGATTGCCAGCAGGGCTACGGCAAACATCACAAGAAAATTAATGCCGTCTGATATACACAGCACTTGGGAGTGGGTGCCAGACACTTGGCAACGACTTCTATCCAAGAGACATGCTTAAAAAGAAAAAAACAAGCAAGTGCAGGGCCATGACGCGATCTTCCTATTTGGTTATTAGAGGGCTGTTGGAGGTAGACAAAAAGATAATATTCCATTTGGAAGTATGGCAAATGTGCAAGACTTGTTTCATAGTCCAATGACAGGAAGCAAGCTGCAACACAGAGCTTGTACCGAACAGGTCCGTTGGAGACACCGAAATAGGAGAGGTGCGGAGCAGCCACGAGTGCTAAGAAGTCAGCTACAAGGCATAAATGCTGGGCATAACTGGTATCTTCTGGACATTTGTACAAACATATTTCAGTAGGAAATATTTTAAATATTTTAATATATAAATAGTTAATAACTCACTGACCAGCTACAGAAAATAACTGTGATAACTGTGATAATAACAACCACTGCAATCTATTCACACATACGTACTCTACAGTTTTTCAAAAGGAAGTCAAACACTTTTTATATGTTTAGAAATATAAACAGCCGAGAGCCATCATGCTTTCCATGATTATTTTTTATTTTTCTGATTATATAAATAAAATGCCTCATGGTACAGTGAATTTTTCAGGGCTTGAGGGAAATGATCACACCAGGTAATGTGTCGAGTACCTCGAGTCGATCACGGGTTAATCGCTGTCTGCACGGTGCCCTTGCGACGCGCTGCCGGAGCGCCCTTCCGAGGCTGTCCCGCCCCTCTCGTGGGACATGGGACAAACGGACGCTGCTGAAGTTCACAGCCCTCAGCGGCCACAGGTGCAGTTTCTACAATTTGATAAAGCAACGGATGGCAACAACCGACGATGTCTTTTTACGTGCGTTTATCTCAGAACCATCAGTCCTTAATCTGACGATCTACTGAATGGCAGAGACACGCTGTCCCAGGGCATCAGGCCGAGGTGTTTCTCAAAGCTGACACCGGAGAGCTAACACAGCGCGGGGCACGCAGATGCTCCGAGGTGGTAACATGTGCCTCTAGTGGTCTCCTGTTCCAGCTGGGAAAAAGACAAGGTCTGCGATGGCCATGGCAGGTAAAAACCCCGTCCTGTTCTCAATGCATTCCGTAGTCATCTTCTCTAAATTTAAATTGCTGTTGTCATATCAACCGTACACAGGTGTCTTTATTCTGCAGATGTTTTTCAATCAAGTAGAATTAACACTGACTTAAGGTGTCCTGAGTATACTGAGCAATTTCCTTGCATACCATAAAACAACCATACCGGAGAAAGCTGAGCACACAAATTAGATCTCATTAATAACAGTCAGCATGAACCCTTTGTGTCTTTAGCTTCAGTGTTCTGGGAGGAGCTCAGGGTTCTGGTATAATTGAGAACAAAATGAGTGTGAGGTGTACCAGGGTGATTCTCCATGGTTAAAAATGTTCTCCCCTCCTACCATTTTGTACTGTGAAGTCTCTATCTGAAATTTAACCCTACTAGTCAGATAGAAAATATGTCAGTTCTGGATCTGTTAAATGGAAGTTTTTAGACAAATAAGTGATAAATACATACAAAAATATTTGGTATATGAAACAAGCCTGCTTATAAAACTCTCAGTTCTTCTGTGTCCTTCCTTTGCCCATTTGAAACATTAAAATTGCACACAACACAAACACTGTCAGATAAGAACCACTAATTCAAAAGCTAATTCATTAGAACCATTAGTTCATAAGCTGAAGTATTGTCAGGATTATCCTGGATGACAGGAAAAGTACCGGAATATGTTCCATGAGCTACATGTTCTGGCTGTATCATCTCTCAGACTGTCCCTTACTGGAGATATGGCAAAAAATTGCCACTATTACCTTTAGGCAAGAATAATTATGGCAATTTTTCATATAAGCTTGACCCACTATATATGTTGGAAAAGCACTCTTGTAACAGGAAAGCAATAAAATGCATTTTTCTGCATCTTCTCTGAGTAGCAAATATATTTAATTTAAAACAGCCTTATGGGAAGATATGTAGTAGTAGTTTCTTAACTACTTATTAAAATACCAGCAATATTTTAATAATGTAGTGCCAAAGTACTAAGTCATTTAGAATATGATTTATTAAACTCAGCCAGAGTTACCATTAAAGAAAACAGGTCATCATGAAAGATGAAAACATTTGTAATCTCAAAGTGCAAGAAACAGTTTACATCTTTATAATGAACAAGGAAGAAAGTGGAACAGCATTTCAAAAAATAGCAGTCTAAAGTTATGCTTCTAAATCTATATTTAAATGTTCCTGGACATATTCTCAACTGATATAAATAATTGGTTCCATTGACTTCAACACACTTCACACAAACTGTGGTTTTTGCAAATCTACTTCCTAAAACAGAATTTTGAAGGTGGTAAGGATCTTAGGTGTATAAATGTTATTTAAGTGAATGGAACTCATGTTCATAAGTCACAAGAATGCTTCCAACAATTCCACCTTCAGGATTAATGGAAATAATAATTATCAGTTTTATTCATCAAATTTAATACTTGAAAAAAACAAAATGGATTGTGGTGTTTTAGATAGCTGAATATCTTTCAGAATCTTTCATTGGCTCACTCCAAGCAAGACCATATCTGCAGTCTTTCAACATGGCAAAACCTAGAAATGATTGTGCTTATCTTAAAGTCAAAGCAAAGTGGTATTGAAATAGGGAACAAGAACAAAATAACTTTATCTGACAGTGTTTCAAAACTATGTTTCTATAAATCACCAAAGATACTCATGAAAGATATGTGACAGTTTCTATACTAAAATGATTACTTATAAAGGAATGCCAGCATTCAACACATACAATGTATTTATATAAGACCTGACTACATTATTCTCCTTATTTTTTCAATTCAAAACAAAGTCTTAGCTACAGAAAATCATAAGACCTTTAACTCTCTACAGGTAGATACTTCCAATTTGCAAACAACCTCTGCAAAATACCTGCCATTATTTTAGATTTGTTCTGCCAAGGCAGAATCTAGTCTATACCACTTTATATTGTTTCCTTACCAAGTTACTGTGTGTTTTTTATACATTTCTTAAGATGCTGCTTAGTAGCCTTGATCCTTTGAGTCTCCTTATACACAGCCTCAGTACTTCTAAGAAATGAGCAACAGGAAGGAAGGAAGGAAGATAAATATCAAACTTTCACATTATATTTATGGAAAAAAAACTACACTAGAAATTCAAAAGATAGAAAAATCCATTAAACTTAATCTCATAGTTAGACTGAACTCTTCTGGGTGAAAAACAGGATTCTCCCCCCTGTACATTTTGTGATAATGTATTTTCATCTTTGAAGACAGAACAGATACACTACATATGCACAAAAAGATTAGTTGATTGGTTTCACAATTCCATTCATTACCCAGAAGGAAAAAGTTAATGGATGGTATCCTTCTTGTTTCTGTTTGAAATATCTTTCATGGAAAATTTCAGATGACAGTGACTTTCTGTGCTTTCAAATTACTGGAAGAAAACAGACCCTTTGCCCTTTATCACATAAGAATTTCAAGCATCCATAATAAAATATTATGCAAAAATAGGAACTTGTATTTTCCACAGAATCTTTGAGAACTGCTCAATCGTGGAACTAGAATGCACAGAAGTACCGTTGGAATGCAAAAAGTGGCAGGAAAAACCCAGAGATTCCCTTTAGAACTTGGGACATTTGCAGAAAAAAGCAAAACAGAAGATTACCAGCTTTATATCACATTGCCTACAATAGGTATGTCTAAACAATAATTTTACAAGTGAAATGTGAATTTTGACAGAAAATATACTTATTAGCCTCAATCCTCAGAAATATGACTGTGTGGCTAAAACATACTGCCAGTATTTTTGCATAGTTACATTTTATTACAATGAAAACCTAAAGCTGTGCAATCAAGACTAGAAACCATCAGTTTACATTTTAAAACTGAAAACACATGAATACGAAAAGGTTAATTATAACAACAGGAAAAAAAATACCCTTCACCATCATCACTTCCCTAAGGTCATGATATTCCTGACTCAAGATGACAGGTATAAAAGATACGAAGGCTGCAGTAAAACAACTGCAAACTGATGGCACAGGTATTTAAAAAATAAGTATCTTTCAGAAATGTACTTTAATGTAATTTAAAACAACTATAAAGAGTAATAGAATAATGCATGTCAACTTCTTCGAAGGAATATAAAATTGCTGATCTACACAAAGAATCTGACAACGTACTTGTATCACTTGTGATAAAAACTTACCATTTCTGGTTGATTTCAGACAGTGTGCTTAATAATCAACAAAATTTGCTTTGCACGGGGAGCAGATTTCACACAGCAATGCACCAAGTTCAAACCGGCAGGACTGCAACAGGTGCCACCAGAATTTCATCTTTCCACAATTTTCTTGTGCGAACGAAGACTCTGACAGCAGGAGGCCGGAGCGGCCACCCGGGCAGGCCGCATCCCGGCCCTTGAGCCCGTCGGGACGCCCGGGGCCAGTTCCAGCGGTGGGGCAGGGGCCGCCCAGCCTCTTCCCACCTTCGCCCTCTACTAGTCTGCAAGGAAGAGGTTCCCAAGGCACAAGCATTGCTTTCGTCTTCCAGCAAAACGCAAAGGGGTGCGTGTCAATCTTAAAAGAAGAGAGACCTTGGGAGGTGGGGATGGCTCTGAACTCAGAAAATTCTCCTTCCTATGTCTCATGGCCAGCTTGTTCTCGTCTTTCCTCTGCCAAACAGATGAACCTGTCCAGGCCAAAGATAATCTCCTCTTCCAAGTTGCCTCCCCTGACTGTGTGTAGAGACAAACACTAACATATTTCCCCTCAACTTCTGTTTTCACGGCAATATGCAATTTTTAGAGCCTTGTGACACTACACATTTTGCAATCATTATTTTTCCCACAGGATTTGGACCTTCTTTAGCTCTTCCTGGTCCTTGTTGCATTTGAAACTTTTCCTAATGAGGTCTCCCTTATTTTTTGTACAGTGCCAGAAATGCTTCTTTATCTCCAGTGGAAAAACTTTGTCAAAGAACATGGGGTTTAGTCTGGGCTCTGTTGGGTTGATGACTCATAGACATTTTACATCCCAGTAATACACTAATGTCTTTCTTCTCCAGTGTTTTCTGACTGAAGAACCCCTAATTTATAGCATAATTTCATATTAGTCCCTCAGTACATGACCTTGCACACCGTATTATTAAATTTCACCCAGTTTTAATTGCTCATCTTTAGAATTCCACAGTTCTTCCAATTTTAGAGGCTGTTCTTGAGAACTTGATCTAAAACTTTTACTCTTCACACAGCAAATTAATTCTGAGCACTAGCTGAAGGCCAAGACAAGGCCTGTTTTTTTCCAAACATTAGCTGCCAAGGACCCATCCCTTTGGTAATGTCTTCATTGTATGTTATTTCCTAAAAGCATGGTATTGTAAACAACAACACAACCCTAATAGCTCTAATACCTATTGTCAAGAAAATCAAAGAAGAGATGAGAAGCCACAGCTTCAGGTGGGAAATGGTGAGTCATTAAGATGAGTGCAGCAAATACAAGTATTTTCTCATCAATTACCAGCGCCTACAGTTTCTCAGACCCTAGTGACTCACCATTTACAATTGCAGTTTCTACAGTTTTTCAATTTCACCAGTTTCTACTGAAAGATATCCTACAAAACCCTGAGAAGGTGTTTTCCTCAGCTCAAACAGCTCTAAAAGCAAAGACCATGCTAACTACTTCAATTTACTCCAAGATGTTTGAAAAACCCCAGGCAGGCTGCCTGGCTGCTCGGTGCAGGTACTGTTTCCAGGTTCCTTCCTGAGCTATGAAGTACCCCGGACTCCTCTCAGGAATTCAACATGATATTAATGTCCCCACACTTTCAGTTTAGGAGTGTCAAGTCTGCTATGAAGAGCAATGAATATTTATGACAGAGCCTAATTTCAGAAAATATAAATTTAAATGCAAATTAATGAGCTTCCGTAAGAGTAGTAACCAGGCCAGGTTTCAATGGGACTGTTAGACAACTTAATTTTTGTTGTTACAGAAATGTGCTCAGAACATTTCTTTCCCACTAAGTTGTAAATTCACGTACCAGTTTTGAAGAACCGAGGGAGATTTACTTCAATCAATGTAATAGCACTATCCTGAAACAACCAGGCATCCTCAGCGTGCAAACAAGCAAAGTGATGAACATTAGGGAGGGGAACCATCTGAGTTTTGTGTATGTGCCACTGTTCCTAAAACATCTGGCTAAAAATATTAGGAAAACTGGCAATTTAGACTTGGGGTAGGGTTAATTTCTGGATTAGCTAGTTTGGTTTGTTATGCCAGGTTAGTTGCTGTTAATTATTTGACAAGAGAGAAAGAGAGACAGCACATGCATGTATGTTTATATGGCATATATATGTGGATATGTATATATAAATACGTACACATATTTTATCTAACTACGTAAATGTGCACACAAACACACCAAAGGCATATTTATATATGACTCCCACATGTTTCTGCTTTTTAAACATGGTGGTGTAGCTATGTTACATGAGATTTTAGGCTTTACGATTTCCTCTTCCATCTTAAGTGGGTACTTTCATCAGCCTGAGTACGCTGGTTCCTTTGAGCTCCAATGCATTTGAATGGGTCTTTGGTTTAAGTTATAAAAGACAACCTGTATGTAACCACAAACCAAGCTGTACTCAAACTCCTGGAAAAAAGTCAAGATAGATATAAAAATATTGCCTGTGCTAGACATGTAAAGTCTGCCTAACAGATCTACCTTACCACTTATAAAGAAATAAACAAAACAAAAACCACCACCACCACACCAACAACAACAAAACAACCAAACAAAAAACTAGGAAAATAATGCCAGAATTTAACCAGATGCCCATTGGTAGTAGGGCAATAGCAATATATCCTTTTCAATAATCTAGATTTACATCTAGTTTGAACACAGAAGCTTTTGATTTTTACTCTTTTAGGGAGAATATCAGTCTGTATTTGGAAGGTCTACTGCCCAATAGTACATTTATTGAAACTAAACATCCAGAAAATAGGCACCAGGACTCAAACTGTGGTCAGAAATGAAGCAATCATACCCACAGGCTGCCTGCAGAACCCAGCTCCTGCTGCGTGATTTAAGGTTGACTCACGTAACACAGAAATTGTTTCCTACAGTGTGGGCAGCACAAACACGACTTCAGTATTTGTATCCACTGGGAATTTTCATTCAGCTAGTTTGAGGGAACTTCTCAGAAACAACTAACTGGTTGGAAGAGGTGTACTTTCTAACAATGTGTGCTAACACAAACAGAAGTGCTCTGCAGCTGAAACTCACAGACATCAGTAAAATCCACTTGCTGAACAGCGAGAAAACATAGCGGTACTTTTTATCATTTACTTAAATCCTCAAATAAAATTATTAAATACACTGAGCACCAGAGTGGTTGGATTAATCACACAGCTCAACCCATTTCATGGTTCTTACAGAAGTGTCCAATACTCAGAGCCATTCCGATAGCCTCAGACTGAAGTACAGGCCTTAAGAGTTCACAGTCCCAACACAAAATGTATTTGGCAAATGGCTTCAAAAACATCAACACAAACACTGCTAACCTAACAATTTTTTAACCACTAGGTTAGAAAGGGCCTCGTTGTGCACTCATACAGAAAAACAGCACTCCAATTCGTTTGTATCAGAGGTGAGACAAAGCCAGCTAAGCTGAAGCTGCAATTAAGAGTGGGAAATGGAGAAGAGGGTAACAGAGGTGTGAAAGCTGTTTATCCGGACTGAAATGGGAATATTGCAACAACAACTTGAGCACCTATTTCACGGTCACCAAGTTACGTGTGCTCACACACTCATACACTTCATATTTGTCAGAAAGACTCATTAACTCCTGGTTCACCATCATGATTTTAAAACAGCAAGATATACTTGCACCTCTGAGGCTCAGAGATGCTGGCGCCCATCCCTCCCCGCATCGGCAGGGTCGGGCCCCACGTGAGCAGCCCTTCACGAGCAATGTCTGGCCTCTGGGGTCAGCGGTGCCAGCTTTTGTCAGGATGGCTCTGGGCAGGTAAGAGGAAAATAATCAAGTCCCTCCTGTCAGCTAAGCAAGCTAAATTGCTGCTGTGAGAAGACACGTGCAGGACTTAAAGCAGTACAAAGCTACCTGTGCAAAGGACCTGAGAAAATCCAAAGCGAACATGGCTAAAAAAAAATAAAATGGGAGACTGAGAAGACATCCTTCAAAGAGATGAAAGCATGTCCAAATAAGGAAAATAGAACAGAACGGTTAGCTATAAAAGGCCAGAAACTATCTTCAGAAATATTTGAAAAAAGGCATAAAAAGCAATAATAAATCTTTCTTCAAGCACCTGAGGAGCAGGAAACCTGCCAGAGCCTATGGAAAGGATATAAAAGGAATGCTCAGGAAAAAAGAAAAGAAGGTCACAGCAGAAAAACTAAATTAATTTTCTGCATTTGTATTCAGAGCTTGGGCAGGCTCCCATGCTGCAGTGCTTACCCACAGAGAATCAACTGGGGGATTTGTCTTAAGCAGAAGTCTCAATAAAGCAAACCAAATGAACAGCACAAAATTGCTGAGATGAAATGGTACTCAGGTAAAGAGCTCTAACAATATGCACGTATGACACACAAAACCTCTCATACAGTGCTTCAGTGCTAGATGACTGGGAAGCGTATAACTACTGGCACAACAGCTTTTGAATTACTCCAGGATAAGTCTAGGAAACCACATATCACTGGCTGGCATCTGTACCAGACAAATTAACAGAAAATCTTCTAAACAATAACGTAAGGGAAATAAAGTAAAGAGAAATATGACACACTGGGAAAAAATCAAGTTTTTCTGATGAGAGGGGGTGACTCAGAAACCTCCTGGAGCCATTTGAAAGAGTCAAGAGTACAAGAGATTTGGACAATATAGTCTACCAAAGTGGAAATTCTTAACCTAAGCATCTATGTGATGAGAGAAGGTCTTCGTGTAAGTAAATAAATGGCTGCAGATTGGAAAAAAATAAAATTAAATGAGTGGGTGTAGGAGGAGGAGCTGCCAACAGAAGTCAGGCTCTGGGCTGGGGCACACGCTGCTGAAGTTGTTAGTAAATGACTCAGAAAAGGATGTTAATGAAAAGAGGTTTTCAGTAACCAAGTTTTTCAGGCCTTGCCAGGTGAGTGTCAACCACTGCCACAGACAGGACTGAGGGCGAGACAGGTCCTTGTAGGCACCTGAGGGACTCTGGAGGTCTCCCACCGCAGTTCTCCAAGTGGCTCTCCCTTGGCAGCCTCCTGTTCTCCCATATCTTCCCATCCAGGTTGAACCAGAGCATTATTCAGCAGGACAGAAAACTGGGAATTACATCCCTCCACTCTGAGAAATAACTCAAACACAGAATAATTAAACACTGAGGCACAAATTGCCTCATTCAAAACCCATTGAAGCTAACAGGAATCTCTCCACTGAATTTAATTGCTTCAGTTTGGGTGCAAAATGCCTGAAAACATCACTGGCAATTGAAAGCCTTGCCTCTAGCTCCAAATACATATTCAGTAGGGTAGCATTACAGAACAGAATGCTACACAGCTATTGGGAGCTGCGGTCTATTAAACATCGCCCTGAGCTATTACACTGTGATATTACATGTCACTACAGCGACTAAAGACCAAGGAGACTTTTATCCAAACAGAATAATATAAATTATATTGCTTGATTCTTCAGGTCAAAGAGGGCCTTGTGATCAAGGTGGTAACATAGTTCAGGCTTAGGAAACTTAGTCAGAATATCACAAATGCTCCAGAAAATTAACAGAAATTAAAGAGAAGAAAACACATTTTTCTGGTTTTGTTGCACAAATTAATGCTTAATAAAATATTTGCAATATTGGCTAGAGATTTCCAAACACTTCTAATTTCCCCAAAGCTCTTGGAAATAGATATCCATAACAATCTTTAATCAAACTATTTTCAGTATATAAAAGTAGCAGTAAACCTAAGAGGATTTTCTGAAGAGAAAGTACTGCTGACAGAATACAGCAACATGCTGCAGCATGTTCATTTGAAAACTACGGTACATCTCCAGACCACTATGATACAGCAAGACAATGTTGTTTTAAATGTTTGGTATGCTTGTCAGAAGAAATCAGAAAACTCTTCAAAACGTTTTATGAATAATGCTTCACTAATTTCCTATCAGGGAAATGCTGGGGAATACAGTGATATGTTTAGATCTGTTTTAAGTGCTGTAAAATTATGTTGACAAATCCAACGGTCAAATGAGAGCTCTCATTTTTTAATGCAAGATGTATTAAAGATTGACATTTTTGAGATCTAAGCTCTGGTTAGAGAGCTACCTTTCAGCCAGTGGTCATTAGTATTTACTTAATCTGAGGATTTTGTAAATAACTTTTGAACATTCTGCATTCAGTTGCTATGGATACATTTTACAACAGTCTTGACCCATTGACTGGGTAGCAAAAATAGTGCTATGGTAAACACAAAGCACATTTAATTGCTATTTATGCCAAAATGATAAAAGTTTCCTTTAAAAATTCTTTATGTGCATATATCTGACAGCACAGAACAGGGAAAAAACTTGATCTGCTTTTTGATAACTTTTTGTTCCACATTTTCTAAGTTGCACTGAGCATGGTAACAGTTCTGAGCAGAAGTTACTTGAAATGGTCTTACAGTACATTTCAAAACTGTTTAAAAGCCAAAGTACACTATTAAAATTTTTATTTACCTTCCTTTTCAGGTCTACTCTTACATCAGAATTACTGAACAAACTACCAGCATAATTAGGTTACCTTATCCACAGTACGTCAAATAAACTGTAGGATAAGAAAGAAAGCCTTCAAGCGCCTAGCCGAAAGACCTCCATCACCTGGTTTATCCCTAGAGCGTAAAATGCATTCCGCTTTACATTACTGCACTTGTGTTCCTAACTGCAGGTTGTTCTCTCACAGGCACAGTGTTCTTGTCACAATTACCGTCATACAACCCCGTGCCGAACTTGGAAGCCTCCCTGGTTTCCCTGTACAGCCCAAACGTCAGCGTTGGTGCGCCAGCTCTGCCTGCCGGGTGCAGGGACTTGCGCTCGGCCTCGGCCTCGCCGCTGCTCCGCAGCCTCCAGCCCAGCCCCGGCCTTCCCAGGCCCACTCCAGTGCCGGGAGCGGCAGCTATGGCCCGGCAGGTACGTCTTTGCCTGAAAGAGGGCAAATTCACCACTCTAGGAAGCGGGGTGTGTATCCTCTACATTAGTACTCCATCACAGGCATCAACTTTTGCCCATCTATTACACATTTTTGTTTGTTTGTTTTGTTTTGTTTTTTGCTTGCAGAGAAAATTGCTCCAGAGGACAAAAAAGTCCAGAAATACATAGATCTCTCATTTTTGTCTCAGCTCATGCAAAAACGACCTTGCCATCTTTCTTCCCTCTTACTTTATCTTTTAATACAGCTATTTGACCAACAGTTTTAAGGACAGCGTTTGCACAAGCAAAAGCTTTTATTTCCACTCTCAGTAGTACACAGCAAAGCCTTCTGCCACGGCGCGGAGCAGAGAACAAACACACCTGCGAATAATCTTTCCCTTGGTTACAGGAGCCACGGAATTTCCTCACTGTCAGAATCACGCAGGGGGAAAAGTCACGCCTAGCCACCTTAGCAAACCTAGTGCTGCTGAAACCAGAGGCTACTACCCTTAGGTAGGAGGTCTTCCAAACACATGCCGAACTTGACAATCGCCTGGTAAGCACCATGTATCGCAGAAGTAACAGAGCACTGATCATTTTTATCAGTAATAAGTACACGCAAGTCCAACCTTGCTGCCATTGACCTCAGTGAAAATGTATCACCTTCAGTAGGATTATCATCAGACCAGAAGTATCAAAATATTCCATTTGATTAAAATTATTCTGTTGTGGAATTCCAATTCTTCAATCCTAGCGCACACACAATCCATTTATTCTGACAAGTACCTTCTGTGCACAGAGACTTCCCTTCTAAACGAGACCGGTATTTCAGAGCTGGCCTACATAACATGCATACACTGCAGCGTATGTATGGCATTTCAGATGTTAAAGGCCTCAAAGGCTACGGATGTGCCCTCCCAGCAGGTCTTATTTTTAAATGCAGATACACCCTTTGGGAGCAGACTGAAGGGGCTTCACAGGAAAAAAAAAAAAAAAAAAGTGTTTTCCAATGATATCAGGAATATATCCTTTAACATAAAAAATAGCTTTCCTTTAAAAAAAGAAAAGTGTTTTGCCTTTAGTTAAATGCCCACAGGAAGTAGTGAAAATATCATTATATCCCATGTAGGTGTAAAATGCCTGTACATCAGGTTTTAGTAAACGCATGGTTGCTGAACAAAGTGCCCTTTTTAAATGAATTAAATAACAAACAATTTTGTATCAGCAAAGTTGCATAAATACAGTCGATTCACCATCATCATAACTCTCATTTATAATGGGGACATATGACCTCCATTTAGAACAATTCCCATATCCATGGATATTTTTTCATTGGTAAGGATCCCTGTCACATAAAACATTTATATAATGTTGGTCTGACTGTAAAAATGTACTCCCTGCTTTATGCAGTGGTACTTCCTATATTCAGAATGGGAACCCTCAATTTTATTTTTCATTTCTTTACTATTTCCTTTTCAAAATACCATTTAAATGTTGGTCAAATGACTGTAAAGCCTGGAGACATACTTTTTTCTTTTTTGTAAATAATTCAAGAAATGGTACCAAATTCGACATTTCTTCAATATTCTGATGTTACAAGTTTCTAAATAGTATTGCAAATGACCAAATACACTTAACAACTGTACGGATCATATGGGGAGATTTTTCTACTGAGGTTATACTGAAAATGTTTCCAACAAATCAGATTACTTGTTGATGAGGAAAATACTGTCACATAATCGCTGGCCAGGGTTATCCCATATTTTGTTTCTCAATTCTGTTTACATTTAATATTTTAAAACGTTACACTGTAGAGCTGGGGTATGGAGTTACAGTCAGCTACTGTACCAGTCTCCATCTTCCATTATATGCTTACTTTTTGCTAAAAACCTTCAGTAGAATTTCTTTTAACAGTAGAAAAAATAACTGAACACAAACAGCACCGTTGCATTGCTACAAATGAAATTATTTTGCACTTTTGGAAATTTCAACTGAAAGTTACATAAATATTCAATCACTTACTTTGGTAGAGTTTTCAAGTGATTCTCCCTTAACTCCAAAATTCTCAATTTGACAAGTCTAGGAACATAATAGAAAATAATTAGTTCATTCTATGAATTAGTTCAGAAATCCATAAGAATGATTTGAAACTACTTATTTCAACAATACCAAAAAAATGAATCTGCTTAATGCATAACAATAAGACGTCTAGCTATTGATGGATTGAATATAAAATGCATTCAGAAACAAATAGCTTCATATGTATGTAATTTTGCTTTTATGTTCTTATCTGGACTGTTCTGAAAAACTGTCATAACAACTCTAAACTATTTTTACTGATAATTCAAACAAGGCAAACAGAGGAAAAGTTAATTACTCTCAAACATTTCCAAATCTATGAAAGGATAAAAACCTGCTATTCAGTTCACAACTGTCGTTTGCATCTTTTAGCTTTGATTTCTATACCTCCACACAGGCAGACTAACACTACAGAACAGATCTCCATTTAACTTACTGTACTTTATGCAGAAGTAGGACATATGCCTAAGAGTTGGCGTGAATTAGAACCTATATACAACAGTGCTTCACAATTCCATGTCATTTTGCAAACTCTAATTGGCATTATTTAAGCCATGTGAAATCAACTGCTTCTGCACAACTAGTTTGTAACTGTGTCATTTCTAAACAGAGATGTCGCATCAGAGTCACACCATGTACGATTTTAGGCTCATAACATCATTTCTAAATGTCAGGAAAGTTTATTGAGGAACTTTATGGGGAATTTCAACAACTCCATTAATATTGCCTTTTATTTTACTCTACAGTGCAGGTCCTTTAGCGCCATAAGTATATATTTGTATGTGAGGAAAGTTAAAAAAAAAAAAACAACAAAGCTTTAAATAGTTCTCTGTTGAGCACAATACCAGTTTTCTCTTTCTTAAACCCCAGTCTTCCCAATAATATGCTTTTCTAGAAAGCTATGATTTTCCCTTTTTTCTTCTCCAAACAAAGCAGAAAACATTTTAAATCCTACATTTGCACTTAACCAGGGCTTAAGGGAACGCCTTTAAATGAGAACTGTGGAGAGACGTTTATGTGATGCTCAGGAAGGCTCCATTCCTGACTTTATTCACATAGCTAAATGAGACTATAAGAGATTAACTGACTTTTTCTGTAGCAGAAGAGATAAAGAAAGCACTAAAATTTGGAGAAGAGCAATAACAGAGATACAGTTAAAGCGCCACATGTGGTTATTAAAAAAAAAACAACAGTGTAATTTCTGTACGTTAATGTTGGAAGCTTCAGCAACATGACAAGGATTTGTAAAGGCAGGATACCAAATAGATGATATAGGAGCAGCATAATCATAATGGAAGAACAACCACACCTGGAACTAGTGTCATTTCATTTAGATAAAATCTGCATTTGTAACAAAAAGTGCTTTCTGCTAAGAGATTTAGAATACTAGAAATGTCCTTAAGCATCAGTGATCACTAGACAAAGTACCAGCAAAGCTTCAGAAGAGAATAATGAATATAAATTTACCATGAACAGAAACACTACACATCTGATAAATTGCAGGGGTGTTTCATGCATTTATTTTTCCTTGACATTTGTACGTGTTGTCTGATTGTGAACTGCAAAAGCAGTCTTCAGATTTACTCTGATACTCTAAACACTCATCTTCAACTAGGCATTTTCTGCTCCAGCATAACACCTAGCCTGAGCCCTGGGTCAGTGATGGGTCCACCAAGCAAATGCCAATAAAGTAGCACATTCCACTGCTCAGTGCCTGAGCATACCAATGTCATTTCCAACACAAATTATGTCACTTCAGTGTTAATTTTGGAGTGCTGTGATGATATTCCCAGGGGAACAGTGAGATACACATGTGGGTAGCTAGGTGGACCAGTAAAAAACTACTACTACATGAATTCTGTTAAAGCATACATTTTGTCCCTTAACCCTGTCTTCTGGACAATATAGTCTACCAAACTGGAAGTTTCGTTACGCAGCTGGACAGCCAGACGGCAGAAAGGCTGCCCATTCCCGTTCCCTTAGCAGTGTAACAGAGGAGGGATAAACTTCGTGCTTCATCCAGACTCGAGCAGTGGAAGGATCCACTCTTAAATGGACACGTCAAATTGTCTTAACTTTGCTTTTTCTGCCCTTTGCTTCATCCTTACCTAACACTTTTTGGCTCAGTTTCTACTGTATTTATTTTTACTCTCATTCCATATTCCTTCTGCTCTGCTGTCTTTTGAACCTTCTCCCTTGTTCTTCCTTTTATATTTTTGCTCTGGTTGCGCCACCATGCTCGGTCATTCCTTTTCTACTGTTCTGATTCACGACATTCTTTCCGTTCATTTTTCAGTAGGTATAGGCCATATTGTTATTTTCTGCCCTTCCCACAATTTAATAACACATTTGATCAAGGACAGGCCTCTTCTCCAATTTCTATTTCTCTCTACTTTTTCCCTAAACCAGCGAAGTGCTACACTTCATCATAAAATTCTTGCTGACATAAAATTTTCTCCAACAACAATCATTCATCAAAATAGGGCTGAAGAGCGAAAATCTATACCTTCTGCTGTTTAAAAAAATAAAAACAAAATAAATACAGTTTTTAAATGGTCCCTTAAAGCCTCAAGTGAGTTCATACGAAAGAGCAATGTGCTTTGATGACTAATTCTTACCTTCCAAAGTTAGCAGGAAGAAACTCCAAAAAGGCATCATTTAGATAGAGCTGGGTCAAATTTAGAAGTTGTGTAAAGCCATCTGGCAGCCTAAAAAACAGTTAGAAGCTTAGTGCTCACACTGAAGTTGCTATGGAAACAATAACAATGTATATTTAGAAAGAGAAAGATGACTTTCTCTCTCACCTTCTTTTTCTACCCAAATTATCAAAAACTTACTGAGCAACTTTTTACAGACATTTTTGACTGTTCTCATCTTTTCCACATTGCTATAACCACATCAAATTCAAATACTTTGCACATTCAAGTTATATCAGCCTTTTCTACATTCCTAGCTGAGGCTTTTAAGCCAAAGGTGTTTTCTTTCTTGCTTGCTTTTTTAAATATTTAAAGTTTCATCCTTTCATTTCCTTCACTCCATTTTGTAAATCATGAGATTATGAAAGGGATTGATTGTGGTTACTATCGCAAGTTTTTGGCAAGAAAAAGGATTGCTAAAGTCCCAAGCACGAAATTATGGGAAGCGAGGATGCAGCACGGCTTACTTCCCAAACACATCAATTGCCAGCCCCGTGTTTAAAGGCTGCACCACACAGACTGCTTTGCCAATGCTTTCTTCACCATTTGTTACAGAGCACAGAGATCTTTTCATAGGTACATCACCTTGGATTTCAAACAATTAAAAAAAAAAATGTAGATTAATCCTGCAAATAAACTTGACACTGGGTCTTTAAATTCAGTTCACTTTGCATACATTTTCTGCACTTGCAGTATACAAACACAAGCTACTGATACTCACTTAGATACTGGATTGACACTGGCTTCAATAATTGTTAAACACTTACAACATTTAATATTTTCTGGAAAGTCTTGAATTCCTAAAAAATATTGAAAGTATTATTATACACACATGAAAACTGTTCAACTTGTTTCATAAATGAGTTCTTTTGACATTTTCAAATCAGACTTAAGCTATAACAGGAAAATAAATATTCTAGTATTACACTCTAAAAGATATTTAAGCAGTAAATAAGTGTACCGCAACAGCCAATATACCCTGTACTAAAAATACTGTGTTAATACGTGGTTTATGTAATCTTCTAGAGTTAGAGTGACATCATTTGTACTGATATTTGTGCCTTTCATTTCTGTCCCAGCTGCTCATCTTTTTCTTTTTTGCCCCCCCCCTGGAGTCTACATATATAATTCTGAGAGTCTCTAGGATTATATTGATAATAAATGCTTCAAAATTTCCAAGAGTGCCTAAGTCTAATTTTCAAAACAAAAACACTTAAGTTCAGACATGCAAATGTTTTTAACCGTGTAAATATGTAAATATCTATTTTGGAAATGCATGTCAGCAAATCGGTCACTGGCTATATAAATCCAGGTAGCTGTTTATCTGCACCTTATATGCTTACATACACTAGCAAACCTGGTCCACAAGAGCTCACTCAGTACCAAGCCACTTTGGAAAGCGGAATGGTTCATAAGTGCAATGAAAATGGTCCCCTACTCCTATTTTTAATGCTTATCAGTCACAATTTGTCATGGTTTACTATACTAGAAAGACCTCTATTTTTTTAAAAGGAAAATAAACTAGGTAGATATCTGCCCAGACTTGTCGAGTGCCAGATACGAACACAGAACATGATCCAGAAAAAGAGCAAGTTTTCTAGATAGAAATCTGATAGGAATCAAAATTTCCTTATTGCTGTTCATTTATTCATTACAAATCTTTAAAATACTTATCTTTTTGATCTCTTACCATTTTTACTGATATCAAGTTCTCTGAGATTAACTAAGCTAGCAATAGTGGTTGGCAGACTGGAAAGGTCATTGTCAGGGATACTCAGTTTGCGTAAAGCTTGACAGTTGAACAGTTGCTGTAACATAAAAAGATACTTTACAGAGTTTCACGAAAAAAACAGTTTGGGATCATTACTTAAATACTAAAGTAACAAATACCACAAAACTGCTTTTATTACATAAGAATTCAAAAATACAATAATATTTTGAAAAGCCATTATTTGAGAAGACGTTCCAAAGGCTGTTCAGTATCACAAACACAGCTCACGCGTGGTTGAAAAGAACTACCAGAATAGTATTTGGTAGCAGAAATATTCAAAACCTGTGAAGCTTTCTGTTAAAAACTGCACAGTCATTGCAATCAACATTTCGAAGGAAAATGATATTTCATAGGTGTGATAAAAAATGATTTTTTTGTTTGTTTTTAAAACAATTGCATGATAAATTTTAAAATATTTTGAGTGCATGCAGACAAAATTTGCTATCTTCAAGAAACAAAATATTTTGTCATTATCAAAATGATGTTCTGTAAATCTGTAAATCCCCATGCCCCCACCCCAAATTGAGGATATGATTCTAATTTTTAATTCTAATTGCTAATCCAATTTTTATAGTGTCTGAATTTCCACTGTGAGAAAAAAATTTTCCTTTCAGCCTGAAGTAATCAATAAATCCTATTGAAAGCACCTATTCAACATATCTGCTTTCCTCAAAAATTATCATAGAGCACAACACGTACAAATTAATAAAACTCATATGAAGTGAAAATAGTCATGAGAAACTATTTCACATTTAGGTGCTTCGCATCGCAAGGTTATTGCTGCCTTGGACAAAGAATGGGCAAGGTGTATTTTTTAGATAAAGCAGAAATAAATGCCGGGCTGGGCTGCACAAGGAGCTGCTGAACGAGCCCGCTCTGTGCCCGCCGGGTGCAGAAGTGGCCTCTGCTGAGCTCCTCAGCGCTCCTGCAGGACACGCTGCAGATACGAGTTCGCCACCGGGCACCAGGCAGCTCAATTCCCTTTGCAGGCATCTCGGAAGCGTTCTTCAAATGGCAGCGCTACGTTTGTAAGAGATTTAGTCTTTCCTTCAGACTTCTGTATCAGAATAAGCACTCATCTACAGGCTATCTGAGAACGCATAACAATTTGATTGCCTCAGCCAAGTATCTGGAGGGGAGAAAATTAACACACAAATGGTGTGCAAATGCCAGCCTGGTACTTCACTCTAAGTAAATTCTAAATCATTTTGAAACTGCATTTTTTTCTGCAGTAACTTTCTATTACAATCCTTTAAAAAGAAAAGCCCCTGCTTTTTCTTCAAGACAATCTATTCACAGAAATCCGAGGGACAATCACACGAAGGGGAACCACGAGAACAAACAAGGCTCACAACAAGAAGTCCTACACCACAACCACCACCACCTGGTACCGGGCATGAAAGGGCCTATCGATTGAATAGCACCTTTCGACATGCCTTTTTATTGACAGTTCTGCTTGTCTGATCCCACGAAATCCACGTAAGAACCACGATTTCTCACACGAAATGCACTTGTTCATCCCTGGGACCGCGCCGCAGCCCCCCGCAGCCCGGCAGCTGGCGCCAGCAGCGGGCCGTGCAGCGCACGGTGACGGCCCTGAGGGACGACACGAGAGCTACTTCCATGCTGGGGGCCACTTCCATGCTCCCATGCTTCCCAGTCTGATCTGCCAGAGCAGCCTGAGCAATTACTGCATGTCTGTGAAGCAAAACGGGGTGACACGTCGCTGCCCGCAGGCAGCCTTGGTAAGAGAAACCTCCCGCTAGAGGATGAGGAGTTCCTCTGCAGCGCATCTGAGAGTACCTACTTTCAGCTTTCTTCAAGCATTTTGGACTGAAAAGCAAGGTGAGCTGTAGGCTCTAGTGTTTGCTCTTGATGTTTCCAGCCAGATTGCTGCACTAGCACAGCTGTAGACCCCAGCAACGTGCAGCACAGAGGACCTGCCGAATTCGGGGACACGCACAGAGGGCACTGCGCTGTTAGGCCTGCAGGATGAAATGCCCGGTGCCCATCCCAGCCATCGTGCTGGCGTCTTATCTTAAAAGACGAGGAAGGCTTGGAACTTGACAATAACTGAAGAGACACAAGGCTTTTGAACTGGAGAATAAAGACATCCTATAAAACTAGTTTCCATTAGGAAAAAATATTCCCTCTGGAGAAATACTGTGGTGTGCTATTGTATCAGCAATAATACAAGGGTGTGAATACAGGTACGCAGACCCCACAATTCCTCACTTTTTTTTAGGCAGTGGATTTTCAAAAGATGTCCTTGTCAATTTCTAGTGCTTTACGGCCTTGCCCTGCCATCAGGATAGCTTGATGTAATCATCAGACTGTATGCCCATGTTCTACTTTTATTCCTTTTAGACTGGGAACCGAGCGGTGTTAGCACTGCTATGGTTTGAGTTATAACAATGGGCTATTTCCCTGCATATCTCAAGTCCTCAGTGAGACAATTAAGCATTAAGTTGTAGCCTCTAACTTCAGTAGCATATTCAGCGTTACTAATATCTATTTTACCAACATATTTTATATTACCAATATATTTTATATTTTATACCATATTTTATACCATATATTTTATACCATATTTTATATTACCGTATATTACCAATATATTTTACCAACATATTTATTTTAATTACATTAATTTTGTCCATTAAATGCTAGTAAAGGTTTTGCTTTATATCTATAGGGAAAAGCTGCAGGGAAGAATTTTCATCTCATTCGTGCTTTTCTATATACTGATTGCCAGCGACTCCACCTGCATCAAAATCGGTTTTCTTTTTTTATTAGTCATTGATTCATTTGACTCATGCAAACAGGGACACACTTGCAGCAGCAGCTCATGATAATGAAGTCAAAATCAAGTAAAATAAAAGTCTTGGCTAGGTTTAGGGGAAAATAGAGATTAAGATTACAGAAGAATACTATAAATCATGAAAAAGAAAAAGGGGAGGGGAGGGGAGGAGCTAGAAATCCAGTTCTAGTGGACAGCAAAAAAAAAGCATAATTATGATGCACAAAATATAAGGTAAAATTTCAAAAAAACAATAGGCAGAATTATTTTGATATATGAGTTTAATGCTAAAGAATTTATTGTTTTTATTGGTTTCTAGAGTATCAGGTAACAGTGAAAGTAAACTAAGGTATATAATGATTTAATAGGGTTTTTACCTGTGCTTATTTCAAGAAACTTTTAAACAGGATTATGAGGTCTGATGACAGAAAACTTGAAAAGTATACTGTGAGTAACTTCAGAGGTATATAACATTTGGTAAATAACAAAAAACTGACAAAACAAATTTTCCCTGGAAGCAGTTTTTTGAATTCATGTTTACAGGGAGAGGAAAGTTCTGCTACAGTAGATCACAACATATAATACAAAAATTAATGTTAGGTAATACAGAGCCATTTTAAGAAAAAAATGGCATTTTGTCACCTAGAATATTAATTAAGCAGTGGAAAGAGCTTAAATACATAGCAAAAAGCATTTGAAGCACAAAATTTGAGAAAGAAATTATTTAGACTGTTTAATTTATGGTAATGATTAATAAAGGCTTAAGACAAAAATTGTGAATGGTATTAAGCAAGCAAACTAATGCTCCCATTTATCTTCTAATATTTATACAAGACCAAGACTGTTAATGATGTATTTACCCAAGCTCCAGACTGATCAAAAGGATTTTTTTCAATACCTGGTATTTGCTTCAAGTTATTTAAAAAACAATGAAAAATGAAATAAAAATAGAGTCCTATTCATTTAAATCTCTCCAAAGTATGTATTTATCTGCTGTTTTGTTTCACAAACAACACATACAGAATAGATGATACCACAATGCAATGTAAAGGTTTCATTAGCATGCACATTTCAGCTCTGATTGACACCACCACCTTCAATCCAATTTCATGATTTTGGACCCTTTACCTTAGGCCTCAGTTTATTCATATACAATTACGGCATATTGCTCTTTTTATATGTCCTGATATATTTGTCTTGCATTCTGCACTGCAATTTTCTTTAAATACCATGGTGATGCATGCTTTCAAGAAACCCAAGACAAATATATCAAAAATCCCTGGCTAAATTAGAGACTTTAAATATTCTTCAGTATGATTCTTCAGTAGCATAATAAAAAAATATGGTTAATCTTGTATATTTTAATTAAGAGAAAAATAGTCCTGAAGGTATTCATTAACAGTGAAACGATCTCAACCACAACCATTTTATATTTATGGGAACAGAAAAAATATCTGTTTCTCTGCTGTCTTTTCTAGTAGGAGGAGAGATAAGGCAGTTCTCCATATCATTTTTCTGTGACAGCTGAAGATCGTAGCTACCCTGTCTTATCATCTCTAAATAATTTCTTGACTGAGTGAGAGTAATCTTCAGTAACGAACTATCATATCTGAATACAGGAACTCCATGTAATGGAAAAAGAACGTTTTCTACATTTGTAAATAGAATTTATATAAAATCTCTATGCCGTGTAAGTAAGAAACATGTTAGGAGATGATGAAGAATGGATTACAGTGGAACAATGTTTAATTAAAAGACTTGTAAGCATCTTTCATTATTGTTGAGAAAAATTCAATTAAGGAATGGATTACATTACTTCATGCTTCATTATGTAGCTTGCACCTACTATTAATTGGTTTTTCTACTACCTTGCCCTCTTTTGTTTCCAGAACACTTAAATTACACTAACTTTTAATTCCTTACAGTAAATATTAATCAATAGAAGACCAAATTTAAAGATTCTGTAAGAGAAGTTCTGCACAGAAAGGATAACTGAAGTAACCTCATTGCAGGACCTCATTTACAGTTACAAAAATATCAGTCAGAAAGTGCCAGCCTTTCTCCCACAAGGAGAAACAGCTTATCCTGACAAAGAATTTGCTTTTAAAAGCAGCGCTGCTGATGATCCAAATGTGAGACCATCTGCCCTGTACATTAGTGTACTCTTGGTCTCCCAAGGTACCAAATGTCCTATTCATTATTTGTTGTGTGAGAAACTCTTCTAAATGACTATCAGTTTCCCAGTTTAAAACTTCATTGGCTGCCACCTGTTCTTATTTCATGAAGCAAGGAGAAGCAGGCGGCTCTGCTCCTCTCCATGGCAGCATCATCTGCAAGAATGGTGTCTCAGCGGTTTGGGCTCTTCAGTGAAGGCAGAAAAAATGTAAAAATGTGACTGAATCTCTCGAGTTAATAGCCCTGACTCTGCCCATGGCAAGCAGGTACTCAGTCCATGAACCAGAACTATTTCAGAGTCGAAGCACATGTTGAATATACATTTTAAGAACACAAATTTTAACATCTGTATTACAGGAAGAACACGGATTACCTTGGGTAGCTCTTCAATTTGATTGGCATCTAGATAAAGCTCCTCTAACGTCCGTTCAAAGTTAAAAACCTCCTTTGGCACCTGCTGTAGGCCACAGTGAGAGTAATCCAACACTGAGACAATCTCCTCTTCACCGCGAAAACAGCGGCATGGCACCAAGCGGCCAATAATTTTTCTTTTGGTTGTCATCTCCAAACAGGGCACTGAAAAGAAAGGGGAAAAACAGTTTTCTGAAACTATCAATATGCTTGGAACTCCCTCTTTAGAATTATTATCAAGATCGCTATTTTTTTTTCCTGAGGGGTATCTGTAATTTGCATGTCTTAATCTACTTTTCAACAAAACACGGGAAAGTGAGATTTGCCAGTGCAACCACAAGAAGCAATCTCAGTATATTGCCTGTTCCCCTACACTGGGATAAAACAAGCCAAGACCATCCACAATTCTTCCTTTCCTCAATGATGAAAATTAGCTGTGTAAATGCTACACGTGTGAACACATTCACCAGACAGAGTACGAAGTGACATCTTTCACACTCTGTGTTTTGATCCCTTGCTCGGTTTGACTGCGAGTCGGTGAAGTGAATCGGTCGTAGTCGTTTGGGTTCTGATTCTCCGTGACAAATGCACAATTGTACCTCGTTTCTCTGAAATCAACAGAATTCCTTGGCTTTCCACAGTTATTGGTGGAGTATATTGCTTGTCTTTTTGACCATACAAATAAAGAAAAGAATATGGAAACTTAATTGGTTACGAAACTACAATAACAGAAAGCCAACAGTTTGTTTACCTGGCATTCCTGCTTCTCTCCTGCTCTCTCAGGCTGTGGAAGCTCAGGGAAGTGACTTAGCAGAAATCCCATTAATTTTTCTGCAGCAGAACACACTGCTGGGAAATTTCACCACAGTCTGTTCCCTAGCTTCAAATCTAGGTGTCAGCTCTGCAGATTTTCCTTGCACGCACAATTTGTACATGCACATCTAATTCTTATGAGTAAGTTTCATCTTAGTATTTTTTTAGCAGAATATTATAACTACTTTTGAATTGAGAGAACACTCAATAAGTAGATTTTATACACATCAAGGAGTCTCAACTTCTAAAAATGTCAATATCTGTTTGAGATGTAATGTTAACCAGATTATAAATAAATCAGGCTGTTCTGAAACATATCACCATAGAGCCAAGAAGGGCTAAACCCTCATCTCCTGTTTTTTAAACTACTTACAAGGTTTTGAGTTACATTTATGAAAAGAATGTACAAAATCAGTCCAAGCAAAGCAAAGCTCATTGGGATCCTTTTTAATGGGATGCCAGTGAAAAAGCAACCATGTATTCATGCAAAAAATCCATAAACAATACAGTCACGCAACATTTCTTGCTAAAACAGCACAAATTATAGCACATAGTGTCAACTTGTGCTCTCCTTTGTCTTCTCATCAATTACAAGAAAAAGCACCTTCTCAAATGCAAGAAATCCAGTTTCATGTAAGTATAACTGAAGGGAAACAAGTCATTTCTGATCCTGGACCGCTCCCTGTTCACTGAGCTGAGCTATATTTGCATGTAAGTATAGATAATTTATGTTGTTGCTTAAGCCATTATTTGTCTGAAACGTAACATGGAAAAAAAAAAAGCATTGGTCAGATAATGCCCCTTTTGTGGTTCTCCAGGAATTTTATATCATGTAATACATTGTTATTTCAAAGGTAAGTAAAATACTCAAATGTTGTATTTCCTTGTTTAAATTTTATTAGCTCTTAATCTGCCTCTAGCAATCCCAAGGAGACAGGCATACAAATACTGCCAGAAAAAATACTGTTTTTTCATGTTTTCAAGGAGACCAAGACGCTGGAAGAACAGCAGTGAAATCAGAGTGCAGCTGGTTATTCACTGGGCAGTGCCAACACGTTTCTGTTGGCTGGTTTTGGCTCAAGGGTAAAGCTTAACACAGAGAAAAAGGTAATTTCGTAATTTAGCTTGACCCAATGCCAAGTTTGCTTGGATAACATAAAACTTAGCTTAATTACAGTCAGCTGATGCAATGAAAACATTTTCATAATAAAGCATACATAAAATTCTGAAAATATAAAAGTAGAATACTCACAGGAACAGAAAAAGAAGCAATTCATTTTCAAGCTAATAAATGACAATATCTTAACATTTTATTTGAGTTCTAGCAGTGGGATAGTCCACTGAAGAACACACACAAGAAAAAAAAAACAGTGAAGATTTTGGGATGTAACATGGCACTCAAATTTACTTTATCCGTGAACTTCAATTGTAAACATTCCTCATTTAAATTTCTCACACCAGGAGCACTGGATCCCCTGTCACATTTCATGCCCATCCTGTTTCTTGGTTGGCACTTATAATTTCCTGTGATAAAGAAATGATTATTTTAGTATTCCCCCTAATTTCCCACTTTAGCTTCAAATCTGTTGGGTGATTTCAAACACACAGGGAAGGACAGGTCCCAGATCCCTGCTCCAGACCCAGTCCCGGCGGAGAAAGGCCACCTCCCCAGAAGTGCTCCCAGTTGGGAGAGGCAGCACGCACACCGCACGCAAGTGGTGGCACCCGCGCTGTGCCTGCCCCCTCCCTTGTCCCTCTAACCCAGTTCCCTCTCAGATCAGGGGTTTCGCCCATTTCTGTGCGCCAAGCAGATGTCACGGCCGCAGGGAAGGCGGTGCAGAGGCCTCGCGGCAATCCACCTTCTCCACCTTGCCAGTATGGCCAGCATCCGTGCCAGGCCAGAGAGGGTGTGCCTGACCGCTGACACCAACTAGCACCGTGTCTTCGGTTCCAGAAATCATCCCAAATGGCTCACTTGGGTGTACAAGATCAAAACAGATGAAAATTGTAAAAGCATTGGGCACAGAATAAGTCTTTCACGAGAAAAATGAAATTAGCTATCAAGCTGCACAGCCTCTTTGTATTCAAGCACAGGAAGCAGCATTTGCAACTGCATATTTCAGACCATGACACAATACAAATAGATGCCCTTGGAATATCAAATTATTTGTAGCTTTTCAAGGCATTCGAAGATAATGAACAATTGAACAGTGACATGTACTTCAAAAACTATTCAGAAAAACATTCTTCCCATAGGCATTACAAAGCACTTAGCTTTGCATTATTCTCCTCTACTGTAGGCAAACACATAAAACAAACCTCACATTCCATTTTAACAGAAACCCAGAACAATAACAGTGTAATGGAACAGCTAGAAAATGTACAAATAGTGATGAAGTGATAGAACTGTACTAAGAATAGCAATTACAACAGCAAAAACATTTAAAAAAATGCTTTTTTTGCTTATACAAAAGTACTTCTATTATTATAGTCCATAAAAATCTCTGTAATTTCTTATTCAATAGAAAATTGTTTTTAAAAATTAGGAAATAAATGCAAACGCTAAACAAGAGTGATTTAATTACATTGCCTTCCTCAAAGGCTAGGATAAGACATGATTTTTATGTCAAAGTAATTTGTTGGGATTATTTGGTTATCTGTTGGAACTGTCATCTTCAGAAAACAAAGAAACAGAATGCTATTTGGATAGACCAGCAATCTCTAGAAATCTCTATTTAAGAAAAGATCAATACTAGAATAAGGAAGGTATTTGAACCAGAATTATGGTGCATTGCTAAGAATTTGCAGCAAAAAATAGTGTGAAGTAACTTTATTAAAGAAACCTGTGCTTACAGAACACTTTCTGGAAGAATGACCAGAGGAAAGCACAAAATTTATTATATTTTGGTGAGAAGTGATTTTGCATGTGCCCATAGTCTGCTCCTTTATATATCCTCTGTAATTAAAACAAACAATATTGCTGGAAAACCCTGCTAAAAGTCCCCTGGGGAAGGCCCTTTCACACTGTTCTTTGCAATCATTTCAGAAAGCATCAGTATAGAATTACAAGACCTGTGATACAACTGAAGGAAGTAAAATTTCATGCCCTGTGGACTAATGACTTTTTAAACCCTTCACAAATTTCAGTATTATTAATTTCTACCCCAGACTAATTCCAGCTTTGGTAATTATACTTTTCTTACCTACATTTTAGTTCTTCATAATTTTCACAAAGCTTTTCTTTTGTTCTGATAGTTACTACGAGAGGATTGCTACTTAAGGTCGTTGGGAACCCAACCCAAGTCAAGAAGAGTCAACAGGAAGCCAAACTCCTGGATTTGGGAGGTTGTCACCATACACACTGCTGCTTCATAAAATTCCTTAATGCCTGTGAGTGATAAAGAAAGTCTTCCTACTTCCTTAGAGAAATACTAGTGCTTAGTACTTATCCCCATTTAAACCAGTGAAAGAAATGTGATCCTCAATAGCTGAGTATTTTGGTCGTCGCTCAGCATGACCAAGTTTTATTTGGTAATAGCTGAGTATTTGAGGTCATTGCTCAGCATGAGTCGCATGCTATATATTAAGTCCTATACAATATAAAAGATTTATATTACAGTCAAAATTCAAGACATTTCAGGGATGAGGCAGTCTATTCAGTCGCACATGTAAGAAAACTAAGTTTTCAACAGTATTCAACAGACCACACAGATACCCTCAGCAACTTGGAAAGCTATGAAGTCTTTGTTCTGCAAAGGCAGTGCAAGCAGGTAGATTTTTCAAACACAGAAGAACTAGGATGACATGTACATCTTTTATTTTTATTTATTTCTTTATTTGGAATTCTGCTTAAGGAAATTCATTATCTTCTTAACTAATAAATAATTCTAAACAACTACATTCATAACAAAATATGATGCACAATTACTCAACAATTCAGAATAACAAAATGAAAAGCAAACACATTTCCACCCCCCAAAAAAGCTTTAAAATGTTATGGCCTATTTTCTAAAATCTTTTTTTAAAAGTACATCCTTTCTAGAATTAGATTAAAGAAACTATGAAAGAAGCATAAATATATACTGCTATTTATCAGCTTAAGCAAGCATCTCATTATTGTTATCTTCATTTTATTCTCTTATAAAGTGAATTCCTAATCTAAGGAAAATAGTAGTTTCATGGAAATTAATTAGAATAAAATCTAATCTCTTTTTAATTAATGGATCTTTTGTGCAGTAAACCCACTAATCCCTGTTTCTTGGTAATCATGAGAGAAGTTCTCCTTACCTAAATAAACAAAGAAAATTGTTGTATGGCTCACAAAACTTTGATTTAAAGATGGAACAAACTACCTTGACAAACTTCAGTTGTCTTGAAAGAGTAGGAGAGAAGTTTTTCCGCAAGACACAATATAGAAGAATTTTGTTGTTCTCAGAAACCTTTCCTGCTACAGTGGGCCTACACTCCTTCAGAAGGAACCATTTTCCTTTTTTGCTCAGGAAGTAAGTCAAAGTTCACTTAAAAAAAAAAAAAACAGCAAATAAAAGTAATTTCTCTGAACATATTTTTACCTAGTTGGTTTAGTTTTATCCTAAATGGTGCAAAATGGTATCTTCAATATGTTTTACTTCACCATTAACAGCATTAAAAAACCTTGCAAGTGGCAATTACCGGGCAAGCAATTTGAAAGATTTGTAACATGAAAACCAGTTTCAAATTGCCTTTGGAAGCCACTAGATTTCTTGTTAATAGTCCATTTAAACCAAGAATTTACAAATTGAGTATTTGAAAGATTTGACTGCAATTATAAAACGAGCTCTCTTGATCATCTTGGACCTACAAAACTTCAAATTGATACGCATGCTAAAAAAAAAAAACACAAAAAACAACAGGGTAGAAAGCAGTGGTAAACAAAACAGGGCAGAAAGCACCGGTAAGACAATTTTAAGAAGCTGTGGGATTCACATCTTTGCCTGATATCAGCCAGCACTGATTCTCTTCACCCAGCCTAAAGCCGGCTCTTCTAGAGCAAGTTCCCCAGGACTCCTGTGTGTTAACACCGCCGCTGCAGGGCATCTGCCCCACACATGCAGGTTCTTTAAGATCTTGAACATCTTCATTATTAATAATAATTTTAAAGCATTGAAGGGAACTTAAATTTTTAGAAGCCAACAATAGTTCTCTGATACCTTTTTCAAAAGTGCCAAGTAGATATATGAAAAAAGAGGTAGTAAAGTGTTACTGTAAAGAACTCCAGAACTTGCCTCTGTAACTGGTTATATAAAGCACTTTTTCTGTTTTCCAATATATATTAGAGACGAATTTATTTTACTTCCAAACAAGTGTTTGATGTAACACTCCCTTCACATACTTCTTATCTCAGGGAGGTCTCAGTTCCTGGTGCGCTGCCATGGTCTGTGATCTGAGTCCACGTTCAGAAAGAAAAACAACGGATAATGAGGACTGTAGGACCAGCCCACACTACCTGACAAGGTATCAACATAAAATGCTCTCGCTGTTGAAATTTCATTCAGAAAACTCTGCAAGAAATTGCAGAGTACAAGTAATCTGGTAGTGCTAGAAAGTTACTGAGAGATCCCGAGAATAAAGAACACAGAAGTGTGAATGAGAGCATTACAAGGCTGAAATGAGTAATAACGGTAACATTTGCCAGAGGGTTCAGAAAATATTAATTATATTCAAACAGCAGACAATTCGCTTCACTGAGTTCTTTGTCATACATCACAGATAAGTAATGATTTTTCTGTTCCTTTTCTTCCCCTTATTATCAGCATAATCAACAACATTAATATGCTAATATGTTGGTTCTCTGCAGTGTGTTACGCTGTCAAGCTTGGAAATCACAAATACGCCAACCTCGGTAGCAGGCCCAGCCTCCATCACCCCTTTCTAGCTCTCCAAGAAGTCACCACCACCAGAGGAGACGGAAGCAGAGCACGGTTCCTTGCGATACCCAAGGAGCCGGCCCCCGCACCCCATCCCACCTGGGCTACCAGAGGCAGGGAGCCAAGCCCCCTGCGACCCCGCGGGGCCACCCGTTAGGACCACCCCCGTACCCCTCACCTTCACAGTGCCAGCTTAAACCCTGACGGCACAGCTGGCTGATCGCAAGGGGAGGCTGGAGCCCAAATTCCTCGGCCACTATTTCTTTTCCTGGTGCCATTCCCTCCTCTCTACCACGCCTTGCAGATGGTAGTACCGCTTTTCTTTTCGGATCCCATAAAGCAGTTGTTCTGCTAAACAAAAGCATTTAGCCCGATTTCTGATTCTACAGCTGCTGAAGGCACAGACAGTACGGAAGGTACTCCTCTGACCCCAGGGGGACGTTGGGAGCTTTCCCATTCATACAGGGCAGAATTTCACGTTATATTTTCTCTGCTGAAACAGAGATTTGATAATAGGGACTAGGAATACAAAATGGAACAAAGCTGAGCATGTGGTTGGAATTAAAAAAGAAAAAATCCTTACTTTTCCTTCAGTCTTTCCTCGCTGATATTCCTCTAGCACTGGCTAGACATGCACTTTTCTTTTCTCTTCCCTCCTTTAATTAATTGTGTGCGCTCTTTAGGAGATTTACATTGTGTCCACTTTCAATCTCAATCATTGAAATAATTAGGGATCTTCAAAGCACTCAGAGTCCTCTTAATTTGCAGTACAACTTTTCATTTATAAAAACAGCACTATGAATAATTTAGATCTCTTAAAAACTGCAGAAAAATTATATCTGCGTGTACAAGCTGTGCCCTCTTCATCCAGCTTTTAGTGTTTAACTCTGCTGCTCGCCCTTCTATCACGTTCACACCACAGAATCACAGAACCATCCGGGATGGAGAAGACCTCTAAGACACCTGAGCTCTGCCTTGTAGGAAACTCAGCGTGAGTTTCATCCGAAATTCATGCCGGGGTTCTCCAGCGGCGCGCAGTAGGCACACCGCTCCTTCCCAGCCTCCCGGGAGGACGGGCGCAGCACCCTCCAGACGCCCCAGCAGAGAACCACGCACGTCTCGAAGGTGCTCGCACAAGACCGAGTGTCTGAATTGGCCCTGAAGGCTGGAGGTCGCAGCGTATTCGAGAGTCAAAGCAGGGAACCTTTCGAGGTCTGGGACCTCATTTCTGACTGACCGTCATGAGATTTGGGAGATTTTCCAAAAAAAATAAAATAAAATAAAATTTAAGGCAGAATTAATTTTGCAAATTTTCAATGAATTTGAATAACCAGAACTTTAAACGCTCCGTGACAAAGGATCAAGTCTGTACCTTTTCAACAAAGATATTCATAGATATCAATGAAAGTTTACTATCGGTCTTGCCTTGAAATTGATAATCAAGATTTTCTGAGGCAATGTTTATGGATGCGCTTAACCTTAGGCACCGATTGCACCTAGAAAAGGCAGTTTAGAGAAAGCAAAAAAGGTTTTTTTGTTTTGTTTTGTTTTTTTTTTTCTTTTCAAAACTGTATCCTATTCTCCCTAAAAACAGTTTTTGCATAACCTTATGGAAAATTCCAGTTTTGTTCGGTTTGATATTGCACAAGAACTGTCAGCATTTCAACAATTCATTGCATACCAGTAGCAAATGTTGAAAATTAATAATTATGCTTTTAACTACTAGAAACTACAGTCTGATGCCCCACTGTACAGATACTTAAGCAGGAGAGAATGCCAACAAACCAAGAAGAGAAATAACCTAATTTATAAAGTGTGCTTTCTGGAATCTGGGAAATTTACATTTAAGCTTAGATCTTTGATTTATTTCAGCTTTTACTTGAAGTAATCCGTTAGTTTAAAAGATGATTTGGTATGTAATTTATTATGAAATATGCTTTACTTCTTGCCTTATGGTTTTTGCTGCCAATATGAAGGCCAGAACTGCTATCCAAAGGAATAGTATAGAAAACATAATTTACCTGCTAAATACATTAACTAAACAAATTGCTATTTAAATATGACTTTCATTAAGTCTGGTTTTCTTCCTCATAGAGGAAAGGGATCGTACAGAATACCCAATTACTTTCCAGCGCTTTACATCACAATCTGTCTGCATTATTCGTGACATATTAATCAGCTTAGCAGGAGCTTACTACGGGAAAACTGTATTCGTTTTGCTGAGCTTGCGGAATGAAAGTTCCAGAGATAATAATGTGCAACTCCAAACTGCAGTTAGAAAAAGAAAGTTTTAATTAACAGGGACAACTATGACTCACAACAAAAGCTGATCTCCTGAAAGAGCCCAGGCAGAGGTGTGCTGGGACAAGGGCGGTCTCTCTCCCCTCTCACTGCCACCCTGCTCAGCATGTGTAAGATACAGTCACATCGCAGCAGATATTACCAAAGTCCAAAATAGAAGGAGATTAAGATGATTTTTGACATGTCCAAAACAAGGTTACATTTGAAAAACATGTAACAAACTGCCCAGAAAATACGGGTTGCTACCATGGTAAATGTTCAACACGTGCCTACAAACTTTTTTTTCAAAAACCTTTTGCTTTCTGAAAAATAGAAAATTGGCAATCCCCACCCCCCCAAAAAAAAAGCAAGAGGTTTCTTGCCAGCGTACTCGATCACTGAAACTCCACCTAGAAACAGTTTCCCAAATACCTTTCTACCATTGTTCATATGCAACCAAAAACTCTTCCCCCGCCTTACTCTCCCCCTTCTCTCTACAGACCTTACATTTTGAAAAGAAAAAATCCATCATTGCCATCAGTTCCTCTTTCTTTCATCATTCTATCCCCCTTCCCTGCTACAGATTAATTTTTTTTCGTTGCTCCCTATTTCTTTCACCATATCCACTAATGCTGTAATGTGCTTACATGTATGTTCATAAATCCGATTATCAAAACGCAAAAGCCTGTATACCAAAATGCCAGCACAAGTGCAATCTCAAAACTACCCATGAAAATTGGTTACTCAAATACAAGAATGCAATTTGTCATCTAAACAGGCATTCATCTCTACAAATACCTCACTACCTACGAATACCTGAGTACATCTCCTTTGTATTTCAACGCGTATAGTAGCTGCCACAATTCCCTCTTGCATATTTTTAGGTAGAATCAAGTAATTAAATCTGAACCCTCAACACCAATTAGTTCCATCATTACCCTTGAGCAGTGACGCACCAAGCACAAACACCCTCGATTAAAAGCCTTCAGAACTCAGGGATTGCATTTCATCTTCAGAGCTTAAAATATATTTATACTAGAAAAGTTCCTTTTATTTCAGTAAGGACTATATTGTATTACGTAATTACAGAGCTATGACTCTTTTAGATGAACGCATACATAGGAAGTATCTCTGCAGAGCATTCTCTTTCCGCCCAACCAAACTGATTTCTCATTAAATTCTTGCAAAGTTCAAATTCTGTGGCAGGAAGGAATCTTGGGAAGCTACCCTAAGGGAAGGCCTAACAAGAAACACCACAAGAGAAGATGCAGACCGATGCAGAAATGGTATATGACTCTTGGACAAAGTTAATGATGCCATGGCAAACGAGCAAACTTATTTACTGATATTTCATGAGTAAGTATCGCAGTTCATTGAATACACACCAAGAATATTTAAGACTAGGAAAAGACACCACAAGTAATTGGAATTAATCATTTCTGGTAAATGATTTCTTACAATTTGCTTTCCCTTTCCTAAGGACAGCTGTGGGTGGCACATTCTCACTTTCTGCAGGCCAGGTTTTGACACGTCAATGCATTTTCCAGTTTTCTCTGTTTGTCGTTTAAACATGTTTTGCCACTGTCCACTGCCCCATCATCCGGAACTGAGATCAGGAAAGCACCCTGCGCCACATCAAACCGATGTCTTCTTTTTTGGGCAGCGCGGGGCCGTCCCTGCTCCAGCCCCCTGCGGGGCCCACGCCACCACCCTGCCCCACGCCAGCGCCTCCGGCTGCGGGGCCGCTGCTGCCTGGGAGCTCGGGGAGCCCAGCAGAACAGGAGGGCTAATTGTCGGGCCCGAATTTTCGGGCTTACGTCTATTCTCTCTACTATTCCAACAGATAAAGCAATTTTACCCAGCCATTCCCTGGTTATTTTTTGCAGAATACCCAGCCTCCATTGCCGTCACGCCCACTGTTGAACCAGACATCCCTGCCAAATCCACATGCTAATGCTACGCCAGGAGACACCCCTGCTAACGAGAAGCAGCCACCTCCCCTCATCTTTCGCCATGTGAAACTTCAGGCTCTGGAGCAAGCTAGTCCTTTAGGCTCCCTTCCCGGTCAGCACCTTAGCGTGCAAATTTATTCCACCTCAAGTTAGTGGTTGGAAACCTATGGGAAGAATAATGCAGGCTATTCAAAACAGGGCATTTGAAAAAAAAATAAATGTATTTCTAAAGGTTTTCATCAGCAGAGGGCTCTAGAACTACATTCTCTTAGGTACAGTGCTCCCTCCCATGATTAATCTGTCCCAGTTTTTTTTAGTCAATTAACATGCTGTTCTTATGGTACAAATGTTCTCTAAAAAATTCTCACAGCTGAGCTGTCAAACACTGAAATTCAGTACATTGGAATGTCAGGTTTTTAACAAAGTCCTGGAGTTTGTAAAGTATAATCAGAACTTTAATGCCCAATTATGCAATCTTAGCAATAACTTTCTGAAGAGAATTTTATTGCTTTCACTGTAAACTGGGACCATCAGCCAGAACTGTTCCACCCAAGGAATACAGAGGCTTGGTTCTTAATGGAGGGCTTCATCCCATTTCATCAGAAATTAGAGGTGTGACCATACCAGCACTGGAAGATTCAAGCTCTTTGGCCCATTCTCTCCCTGCAGCAACAATGATTTTCTTTGTTTTGTTTTGTGGTCTTGTGTTTTGTTTTGTTTTTCCTTAGTATTTGCCTTGCTTATTCATGCTTTTGTCTGGTGGTCATAATTAAATTGTTAACTATTCATTCTTACAAGACATAAGGTCTTTCCTTGTCTCAGCTCATTTAGTTTAGCAGACGTTCTTCAAGTCTGCGATACCTCCCCTGAGCAAGCACAATGAATACTAAAAGTCCAAATTAATTTCTCACAGCCTGAAATAAGATTAAAAAAAAAAAGTGGACAAAGCACTAAGCAAAATTTTAGCATCCACCCACCTGCTAAACTAAGTCTTAGCTGTATATAAACAGTGATGGCCTTTTGGTAGCGATTTATAAATAGCCATACAACTTCCATTGTACAATCTGCTCTGGCTAAAAAAAAAAAAAAGGAGAACAAACACGGCCTAGAGGCACGTAGTTTTAAGCTAGAGAAAAGTGAAATGTGGAATTTGTTGTCCTTGACTGAATTAGCAACACCATGGTATTTTAATGGGCATGTTTTCTGTACTAGGTATCGGCTATTAAAATCATTTGGACAACTAGAAGCCAGGGCAAAAACTCCACTGAAGCAGGTACTAGGTTAACGCCAATCAGCAGTGAAAAGACATGCCCAGACCTGACTGAATTACAGCGATGCCATAATATTCATACCACTTTTTGTCGAGATGTTAAAATATACTCCTAATCACATTTTTAAATGTCCAGGAACATTATAAATTCTTTAAATTCCTACAGAAGCAGTCAATAATATCATTTAATCTACTTCAGAATGCAACACTCAAGCAGTTGCATTTTATGAGGATTTAGCAAGTTCTCCTGAACTGCGTCAGTGTAGTATTTGATTTGCCTTTTTCCATAATCAAACCGAATAAACCCTATTTGTCATTCTTACAATGTAAGCAAAAGAATCAAGGATTATCTCGAAAGTTTTATAAATTTAATCTAGGCAGTTCATGATTTCAGCAGTTTGTTCCTGCAACTTTCTACTGGTAACTGTGAAAATCCTGTATTGATAACTTTCTCCACATGAACAGCACAGCAGGACACAGCCCACAGTACCTGCTCAAGTGTCCTTCTGTATTTGACATTTTTTCTTTGCTATCGCCTGACCCACCAGAAGACTTTAATGCTAAATTATACTGAGAGATTTATAACATGCTTGTAATACACACAAATTGAAAGATGCTTAGTCGCTTTTCAGTCTCTATATGGCTTATTTTTATGTGACTCAGGGAAGGCAACGGAAAGGGCTGCTGTATGGATATGGATGTCCACATGAAAAATAAACAACCCATACACTGAACTTGCAGTCCTTAGCTCTGGGTGACCACGGAACAACACTGAACTTAAAGAAAAGAAATGAGAGATCATGCATTTACTAATGTTCTACAGGTAACCAGCTCTTGTAACTTGGAGATGATTCTGCTAAGATCAATCACGCACATTTCTTCTTTGAGTTCCATAATGCCAAAATAAAAATTATTTCCCTACATAGCCGAAAAAAGGCAAAAAAAAAAACCAAACCCATCCTATCAGAACTTGACTTAAAATAATTCTCATAACAATCTACGTATTTAACTCCACCTAATGAGTGGTAAGGAAGGTTAGCTTTTAACCGCTACCAGAAGACCTGGGACTGTGAGACACCACCAACAGAATCCTTACTGCTCATGGTTTGGGTGGCTACACACAAAGAACAGCATTTAACTCTAATTGCCACCTTTCAGGTCGTTCAGTATATCCACTGTTTTCCAGCTGTCAGCTACACTGGTTTTGACAGTTTCACACCCTGTTGTCGTGCAAGAGAGGGACTTGCAGAAAACCCTTCTGCAGAAGACATTGCAAAAGCCAGCAAAAAGTACTGGGGAGCACTATTCAGGCGTAAGCTTTAGAGCCAGTTTCCCAGCCTCTTCTGAGGTTCAGAGATTTGAAGACACATAACTGAAGACTGAAATCACAGAAAAAGAATATCACTTTGGTCAGAGTGTCAGCAGCCTGTTGGAAAAAATACATTGATCTGAAAATGAGGACAGGCAAGAGGATGGCTGCAAGAACAAGATCGGGACAGTGTCCATTATTTTAATGCGGGAGAAAATAAGAGTATTTGGAATGGGACATGAAAGAATTTGGAAATGCATGAAAAATCACCAGCAGTCACGATGATTAGAGAGACAGCAAGCAGGAACAGCTAGAGGTAGCGGAGAATGGGAACAAAAGCCGAACATGTGGCTGAAGGAAAGCATTTAGTCAATACACAAGAAAGAGTAAATTGCAAATCCAGCAAAGGGATGCAATGATAGCTTCACTGATGAACCACTGTACTTTGATCTCATAGCAACTGCCACAGACCTTTTTATCTCTATAAAGAGGTGATTACAGCTTTGCTGGGTCAAGTGACATATGGATCAAGACTGCCCAGAGTACAGTACTGTAAGTGCCACTGAACCGCATTAGAAACTGAACACGAACATCTGAATTTCAGCCTGAATGAGGAAAAAACATTTGGAACAGCTTGGAATGAATCCCGTTCCTCCCTCCCACCAAGGAAAACAGATGGTATCAGAAATATGAACAACATCCTAACAGTCCATGCCACTGTTCTTAACGAATAAAAACAGAGAGGCAGAGAAGTATAGGATAAAAGGAACTTTCCTGGTGAATTATGACATCCTACTATGGCTTACCACCTCATCTTTTAATCTGTTACCTAAACTCTTCAACTCCATCTCCAGTCAAATGGTTTCTTGCTCCTGGTGAGCCCTACTGGAATGTTCCTGTAGACCTTCATTTTTTCTAAGATTCATACTCTATTAATAACTGACCTAAAATCATTCAGAGGCTATTTATACCTACTTACTCCTTTGCCGAGAGGCTCATTTATAGGTATGAACTTTACAGAATAGATACATATCTAACTGGAGAAGGAAATTCAGAAGAAGCAGAAGAAATTTATGAAGTCATCAAAAACATTCATCCTTGCAGAACCTTTTTTTGACATTATCTGGTGATCTAAGGCATAAACGAAACAAATTTTCTAAAGTGCTGTAATTTAAACTGACTTTAGTTTTTTCCTTTACCATAATATAAAAACATAAATACAGCAATAAAAAGTAATGCACGAAATGGCTTCTCTATCAGGGAAATGAAGTCATGTATAGCTGTCGTGGGCTCCCCAAGCCTAGCACAGCAGTGCGGCCAGGCATCTGGAGTATGGCATAAGCAGAGAAGCTGAGAGAGGTGGGGATGCTCTGCCCCCAAGAGAGGAGGCCCAGGGTAATCTCACTGCTGCCTTCTACATACGACAGGCGGGGGGATTACAGAGGGGACAGACTTCGGCTCTTTTCAGAGGTGCACAAGAAAAGGCCAAGTGGTAACAGATGCAAGTAACAGCACGGGAAATTCTGACTAAACACAAGAAAAAAGTCACCGTAACAAATGGTACAGCACTAGAACAGGTGGGCCAGAGTCTGAGGAAACTTCATCTCTGACGATACACAAGAGGATGAGCAGCCTAATTTAGCATCAAAGCCAGCCCTGTTTTGAACAAGGAGTTGGACCAGAGACTCTCTGCTTCTCCATTTCAGTAACTCTAAGGTTCTGTGATTTGGTTTATTCAGAGGTTTTCTTTCAGAAGTTCAATTCATACACTGAAAATATGTGAGACTAGGGAAAAGAATTTAGACGAAGGACATTTAAAGCTCTCCTTTTTATCAGGTGTCCTCTTTCATTACATAATGCAGCAGCCTGGGAAAAGTTTTCATGGAGATGAAACATATCCTGCTTCTTCTAAAAGCTATCTGCATTGTTATGAGCCTCAGAAAAAAAAAAAAAAAGGAACAAAAAGACATTAGCAACTATGGTTATGGAGTAATAGTAAATGGAGTTATGGAGTAACAGTAAATAGACATAAACTATATTCCTAAACATGCTTGTTGCCTGCTCAATGACAGAAAACTGACAACCTCTACCTTAGCAATTTTGAATGTTTGGTTGGTTTATATCATATTTGTAGATATATTGTAGATAGTTATTTACAATGTATTATGTAATTACTCCCTTTACTCTTCAAATTAAAGCTTAAAAATCCAAAACACTGTACACATATTTTACAATTAATTCCTTCCTAGTTATGAAATTCAGTCCCTAAAATAAATTGCTCCTGTTTTGTGGTTTGGATGCTTACAACTTCCAGCCTGCTCATCTGCTTGTTAACTTTCTAAGACAATATTTTGAGATTCAAACAGTTGGTTATTGACAGCTGCCAAAACCATTCTGGAATTACTTTTAATTTAAAACTTTTTCAATGTTAAAAACCTTTTGAAAATATGAAATATAATTAGTATGTATGCAGATAATGTACAGTTCAAAAAACTTCATTAAGTAAGAAAATGTGAATCTGAGATCTGTGCCTCTCCAACATATTCAATGACACTCACTTCATTAAATGTCTTCACCAAATACCATTTATCCTAAATGTGTTCAAATGCACATCCTACTCTGCTCTTAGCATAACCATTTCTTATCAGTAGACAGATGTTTTGATGAAAGCTATTAAATTACTTACATTTAAATAAAACTGAAAATTTGACATAATTTTTTAAATTAAAGTCTTGCCTTTTTGGCTCCAAGTAATCTCTGACATATTTATTCATTTGTTTTAATCCTATCAAATCAAACATGAATCATGAATTAGTCCTGTTTTCAGGTTGAAGCTAACTACTGTGATGAAGCTGGAGATCATAATAACAAAGGGAAAGGCTTGTTGAATTTTATCTCTTGTATATTGACAACATCCAGATCTAATATTCAGTGTATCAAAGGACCAATTCCAATTAGTCTCTTAGGTTACCTTAAATTGGCAGTTATAAATGAAAGAACAAGCGTAACAGTGTTCATTCTAATATTACGAAATCTTTTGCTAAATTCTAAAAAATAGACATTTCTGCTCATGCACCTGGCCTTATTTCTGTATCATAAAAAGTTAAAAGGATTTTTTTTTTTTTTACTAACTTGTTTGATGTAAATAGAGGTATCTAAAAAAATAACAAAAATAACAGGAGAAAGTTTGCAGCTGTGTCATCAGTTTCTGATAAAAACTGAGACAAGCTAATCAATTCCCTAACTTTATGTCCAGATATTGAAACATTCAGGAACAAGACAAGTATCAAACTTTGCATATCTATCTTAAATGCCCTGTACAGAGGTCAGAGTCAAATGGGGCTAGTCAAAAATGATGGAGCTTAGTCCCCATTCCAAAAACTTTGCAATCTGATTTCACAGCACGGGCAAACAAACAGACAAAACGGAAATGACAGGGTTGGTAGTAACAAGATATTCCGGTAACATACTGGTACATTTATTTTCATTAGCAAAAATCTACAAGCCATTACATACCTGTCCACTTCCTGGCGTTAGGCAAAGAGTACGGAAGGTTTACGAATAACTGCCTTAGATATTTAAACCAGAGAAGCCACATGTAATTGGTTATTTACTTTGGATACTAGAGCCTGAAAGGTATTTTGAGGAAAAATGCCATGAAAACAGTTTTACAAACCAATGTGTAGAAAATACTCTGTGTAAGTAGCTAGCCTGTAAGAATGGGTGACAACATATCAGTAAAAGCTGGGGAACAGACACTGTAAAGTGAAATCTCCCGTGTGCTCCTTTCCCACAGTATTTTAACCATTGCTGCTCCCCATTCACTCGCCGCATCGAGGGAAACATGCCCATGAGCCAGAGGAAGCTGCCAGCACTCCTCCCGTGCTCTGCCAGCGCGACTGACAGGATGGAAGCTCCTCAGCAGGTACCAGAGCTGCACAGTGGTGAACCTGGGCTGTTACCTTCTTATTTGTGGCTTACTCTCTGTTTCCAGTTCAGACTGGTTGCAAGCTGAGTCAAGAATATATACACGTAAGCACGTACCCAAGTAACAGAGAAACCTGTAAAGTTTGAAAAATTCTAGAGAGATCAGGATGGAAGTTGCTGAACTAGCACTGAGATTTGTGAGCGTCAATTTATAACAGACAATTTATAACAGAATCCTTTATAATAAAAGGATTTCATGTTGTCATCTTCTATGATAGAAAGAAGATATTATTTAGCAGACAAAGAACCTGTCTTCTGGATTTAGAAGATGATTATCACGGATGTCAGTCTGATTGAGAAAGAAGTTCATTCTGGTTTAGAACAAGTTGTTTCTTGAAATTTGCTTGAGCTACTTTTCCTCTTGAAGGGAGTTTTCCTAAAAAGAACCGTCAGCTTACAGACACACGTCTGAAATTAGAAAGCTTGTTGAAAAATATTCTGAAGCACGGTATAACTAATATACCATGGCTCCCTAGCATTTTCATGACAAAAAGCATACCAAATATTTTTCCTACTTCATGCACATTGGCAGCAGCTAAATTCCAACCCACACTTTTATGATCTTCTAAGATATTGCATTTGTATACAAGTGGCCCATTGATATACAATGTGCATGTTTTACAAGTGAAGTTGATTCTAGAAAAAACATGCCAGACTGGCATTGTGTATTACTTCATGAGTTCATGATATTAAACAAAGATAAGGGAGGAGGTAAACAGAGGATGTTCACTTCTTCCTCTCCTCCACTTCTGAAACATTACGTCAGTCAATAAAAAATTTAAATTGGCCAAACTCCTCCGCCTAAGTGTACAGTATTTGCCCTTTCCAAATAGAAATGTCAGACTCTGCTATGACTAAAGATGACTCACAACCAAAATCTCAGCTCTTAACTCTCAGATGAAATCAAGGTTTGAATTTTGCATGTAAACATTTCCTTTCAGAAGTGCATAAACATATACTTTTGAATGCACATTTTAATATTAATATGTATCCGTAAACATTAAAATGCAAGCATTCTACATAAAATTGTGTTTTTCTCATATTTAGCCTCGTGTAATTTGTTTGCTACCCTTATCTGTATTGTCAGTAATTCACAACATTTTCACGTGTCGGGAGAGGCGATTCCCCCCCTCAGCACTGCGAGGCCACCCCCAGAGTGCTGTGCCTAGCCCTCAGCACCCCGGCACAGGTCAGGCCCGGCCTCACTGGAGCGAGCCCAGCGAGGGCCGCTACGATGATTAGTGGACTGGAGCACCTGACACACTGGACATGAAATTCCGCCTGAACGTATGAAAGCACTGCTTTAATGTGAGGGTAGCTGAGCACTGGCGTCGGTTCCCAGAGAGGCTGTGGAGTCTCCATTTGTGGGGATATTGAAACACCGCAGGACACGTTGCTTTGCAGCCTGCCCTAGGTGACTGCTTCAGCAGCGGGTTGGACCGGACACTTTGTGATCCTACAGTTCCATGAAATTTTCTAGTTAAACCTGGTTACCTGTGGATTTCCAGCGGAAATGGAAAGGACACACAGAAGCTCCCTCATCTTTAAAGAAATAGAAGTGAAAAGTCACACAAAATACAAGTCTTTCTTTCATGAGGAAAAGGAAAGAAGAGTCTGAAGCCAAAGTTCCCCAATGCTGCGGGCTCCATTTCTGGTTAAATGCAATTAATCCTTTACTATTAAGAAGAACAAAAAGTGAAATTTCCCATTATCTAATCCAAATTTGATTAATATTCCAACAATGGTGGTATTAACTTTTTGTATGTTACAGAAAATACTGCTGTGCAAGTGTCTGTATTCCCATACACAGACAAAAGTAATAAATGTAACACCGTGCTCCAAACATTCAGACTGAGCATTAATAAGCATCTCTGATGCCATTAAGTTTCAGGAAAGTCAGCACACAGAATATGAGATTTATCCCCATTCAAAATTTCTTGTTTGAATTCTGTGAAGACATTGTGTGAGGTCACTGAAACTCAGTGTTTCTGATTCAAAATCAATTTTCAAAGTTTCAAGACCAACTTCAGAGCCAAGCCTTTGTTTAAAAACGTGTTTAGTACGTTTTATATTAATTCACGTTGTATCAATTGTAACAGTGCACAGTATGGCATGGCTTATCATTTCAAGTCATGTAGAAAAATGAAACGCTCTGAACTAATTAGAGGAGCAGCTGTTTTTAACACCCATGTGTTAGACTGTGATAACATTTCTAGACTACTGAAAATAGCTGCTCCTCCAGTTTACTCAAAAGGTGTCCAATATTTTCTGATTCAAACTGTCAAGATGTTCCATTATAACACAAACAGGAGAAACTTTGACCAAGAAAATAAGGCAAAATGTAGCAGTTTGTAGCGGCTTAAAAATAAAATAAAATGAAACAAAGACAATATTTTGACTTTCATGTATATAACATCCATATGCTGTGTCAAATAATCTCAAATGACATCAAATGTTATTTTGAACTTTTAGTGACAAATAACCAAGTAATTGAAACAAAAATTACTACATTTCAAAGCAATTTTTAAAAATTAAATTCTGACATTTTCCACATAATTTAGGTAAATTACTTCCATTTCAGAATTAGCTGTCCAACTTCACATTTTGACAGCTTCAAGAATTTCCTCGAAAGCGTGTACGTAACTCTGTTCTCTTTGAGACAGACTGAAAGTTCCTGGTCAGGAAGGGATCAAAGTACTACTAACTGTGAGGCAGGGAACGTGGGTTTGATTATTCACTTTCCTGTGGTGGAAATGCCCCTACTAACGCTTCAGGAGATGGAGTTTGTGCCTGCTGATCTAAAGGCAGAGAACTGAAATCACTTCACATTTTCTAAAAAGACACATGAGTATTTTTAAACAGCCCTGACTGACATGCTTCATAATCCTAAGCACCTGCACAGTAATTTCTATGATGACAAATCCTTCCTGTCCTAGCAAGACTTTCTTGTGTCTCTATAACAGAAAGAATAGAGCAGCTGGAACCTACACCAGGGTCTACCTTACTTGACAGAGCCATGAAATTAAGCACAACATACCCAAAGATGATGTCCTCGCTCTTTACTCCCTTTACTCATTATTTCATCACGAGGATGAACCAGCAAACGTGAGGTTTATTAACATCGGCACGTTAACTATGGATCTTCCAACAGTGATCACTCAGTCCACTAGCAGCGGTAAGATCCACCGCTGAAATTCAATTCAAAATGCTCTAGCTTTTGGGAAGGCCACAAACACCAAGTTTTTAGCTTTCCAGCATGATCTACATCAAACAAATAACATAGTTCTGTGATTTTTCCTCTGCATGTGTTGCATGAGACACAGACAATGCTTAGAGAGAGAACTGCTTATCAGATGTTTGGGGAAACATCTCAAAGTCACTTAGCCAGTTAATGCCTGGCTAATAGAAGGCATTATCAGTTATATGGAGACAGATAACCTACATGAATCCACATCAGAAATATAATTTGAATCTGTGACTAATCTCCTAAATAATGTAGAACTTTTTTTTTTAAGGAACATAGCCACGTTTTTTGTATATCCAGAGTTGTGAAAATCAGATAAGATGAATAGTGAGGGCTGCCTTTAAAATGGCATTAGCTCTGCCATACTGTTAGAGTATTTTTCAAATTGACTCACATAGAAGCCCTTAGATTTAAATTTCCGTTGGCAGCTCATGCCAGAATATTATCTTATTTTTCTCAGCAGTTTCATCCCTCCTGACTATAGCTAACTTCCCTATGCATTTTTAACGTAGGAAAGTAGAACTCGTTCCTGCTTTTGTAGCCAAATTGCAAGGAAGGGAAAAGCTGTCAGAAGTCATAGTCAGTGAACGGCTGTGGTTGGAAGGGATGTCCATGATGACCTGGTCCAAACCCTGCACGGCATCAGGCAGGGGCAGCTGGAGGAGGCTGCCCAAGACCGGGTGCAGTCGGGTTTGAGTGTCTCCGCAGATGAGACTTCAACACCTCTCTGGGCAGACTGTTCCCGTGTTTCATTACCCTCACAGCAAAAATGTGTTTTCTTATGTGCAGGTGGAATTTCACGTTTCAGTTTGTGCCTATCGCTTGTTGTCCCCTCTCTGGACACCACAGAGAAGGGTCTGTCTCCAGCTTCTTCACTCCCTGCCTTCAGGTATTTGCACATTTATTTTCATCCCTCCTGAGCCTGCTGGAAGGATGCTCCAGGCTCTTAATCATCCAGTGGCCCTCCACCAGACACGCGCCAGTGTCTGCATTCAGCCAGTGTCTAAGCAGTACGAATGAGAGGGCTCTTAGCTGGCCTAAATTGGCATCATTTTATTGATTTCAGGGGGAACTCAGATCTATTTAGATAGATAATGGCTCCATAATTTGACAGCAGTAAAGGCAACCACTGAGTTGGAAGGAGTAAACATAAAAACATTCTCAGTAAAGATGAGTGTTATATATCCAGTGGTAAAAGTTTATACTAATTAAGTAGCATCACTGAAGCTAAGAGGTAGCTGCTAAAAAATCTCTTGATTTTCAGTTCACTTTCCTCACAATTATAATACAAGATTTTGGTACAGAGAATCCTTATAGTTCTAGGACAGGTGTTTTGTAGTTGTTTGAGCTTTGAAATGCCATTTTTCCCATTTTTGTTTTCCAAATTACAAATGTGTTAATTGAAAACAATAAAAATATATTCTGTACTGTGAAAAGTAATCATGGACATATAGTTAAAGGTTTAAAATATTGATGCAATTTGATTTTGATTTCAAATGTAATAAATATTTCTAATGAAATGTATGCATCATATAATAGTTCGTACCAAAACCTCTACAGGCCAGATCAACTCGACAGGTGTTCTGATATCACAGCACCATGGGATAAAGCACATATCGGTATAGTAGTTTTTACTACTCTATCAAGCACCAGACACGGGACAGAGGGCAACGTGCTTACTGCCATGATGTTGGTCTAAAAGCCCAGCCCCATCTGAGATTAGCACAAAAGCCCATGCCAGTGCACAGCACGGTCAGATTCCCTTCCCACTTCAAGACAAGTACACCAGGAGTAACATTCATTCATCTTCCTGAATTCAGGAATGCTGGTAGAAGAACAAAAAGCACTGTTACGAAAAAACATGTTGACACATTTTAAGAGAGCTCCATGATGTGGATGAAATCCTACTTTTGCTAAATTCAAGCAGTTTTGCCTCTGAATTCCTCTGAACATGGAAGCAGGATTAAGGAAAAACCTGATTAATACAACAGACTTGCTCTCAGAGAAGATTGGTTTTTATATCCCACCCTGCTTATTGCAAAAATCTGCTTCCTCAGCATGATTCAACTAACTAAATAAATAAATAAAAGATTCAACCATGGCAGCCTAAACCTTTTTTACTTTTAAAATACTACAGAAAGTGCCTCATTCTGCAAAGGCAGCCTTAATTACATCTCTTGAATATAACACAAGTTTATTCTCTTCTGTAAATAAGCAAACAGTCCTAACTGAAGGTGACGTTAATTTCCACTCCTGGAGAATCTAGTGTGCTACTTTAATAGATACACATTTACACACGTCTATGCTGTTAGATTTGTTTTTACAAAGAATATCACATAGTACGTATCTCAGGAAACGGTTTTTGAATCTTCAGGAAAAGTTTGAAGAAAATCAACTATGTATTCCCAATGGCCAATATAACGTTGTTAACAGAGATGCCAGGTCTGCTTTTGGTTATGATATTTTCGTTTATTCATTGCTCGCATACCAAAGCACAGGCAGAAGTTCACAGTGTTCCAAGTGCTACTCCCACTGCACTCGCCTTGACATATTTTGACATCTGTTACTGGTTCTTTAACAAGTTTTTACATAAGTATAATATCAGACTGGATTTTCTCAGATCATCCCTTTCACCAAGCAATTCGGAGATGAACTAGACATTATCCAAACATATTTGGGCTGAATTTCACAAATAGTAAAACTTGGGAAAATAAAAAATCTTTCTAAATGAGGTTTAAAAAAAAAATATCAAAGAAAGGCTCCACTTTTTACTGATATAACCCTACCAGTAAATAGGTTACATTTTTAAAGAAGGAAGTTATATTAAAAAAACACTAATCTTACCAGAAGTAAGCAACAGAGACCTTAGAGAGGTTGTTCCAATAGGGCTGCATGCTGCTTATTGTTCATTTTGTATCTTCCTAATTCACTTTTATTTGAATGCCCACTTTGCAAATAATCTCCTTTACTTCACTTCAAAATGCCATAACAATAAAAATACAGCAAACCCTTCTGACATATTTAGATTGCTGTTCATTGTTTGCTTGCATTTTAATTAATTGCAACATAACCTTTTCAAGTAGATTTAAAGCTTATCAAACAAGACAAAACCTTCAATTTCAAGATGGAAACAACTCATTGAAAAGTAAGTTTTCATTTACGTTTTAAAGCTGACCCAGTAGACTGATGGCCATAAAGACACTTGTATTTCTTTCTCATGAAGAGAGCATATCCTAATATCTGAGCCCTTAGACGATAATCACAGTGTAGCTGGAACCTACTCTCAGCTGTACTTGTGTAAATCTGCAATACTGTCATTTATTTCAGTAGATTTCAGCTGAAATACTCTAAAAGCAACATTTGTTTTAAAATGAATGGGTAAGTGTTAAAAGAACTTGCAATTTAGCACTCTCCAGACTAGACACACACTGTACACTACCAAGTACTATATTGTTAGTTAATTCATTCAAATGATTCTTTTCCTCTTTTTTGTTTAGACATTAGAATGAAAATCTAGTGACTGCTGCTTAGCACCCTTTCAGAATGAAGTCTATGCATGTGCATCAATTAAACAGCTCTGATTACAAGAATCTTAATATTTATTAAGGAAAAAAGGAAGTATCTACTTGCTATTTATTTTTGTAGCTGCGTAACTTCTTGTAACTTCTAGGTAGTGACCATTTTGATTCACAACAGTTTTCACGTGGTGAGTTCCTAAAAGAAAAAAAAAGAGAAGAATTTTTAATTATGTATGATTAAAGAGGCCCCATTAAAAGCAAGTAGGTCAGCACTTCCTTTGAAAGACTGCTTTGAATGAAGTCATTACAGTAATACTTGTGCTCCAAGCTACCTACCTTTTAATTTACACATTCTACTCTTAACGTAGGCCCAGCCTAACCAGTTAGCTTTAAAATGCTCAAAGCGAAATGAAAATAACTTAAAAATGAAAAGAAGGGCAAAGTTACGTCTCCAAAATGTGTTTCCTGCTGTCAATCAGCTAACACAATCGTACCATTTTATAAAAGTTTGATAATCTCATAAAATCAAATTTATACTAGACCTATCCTGATATCTTGGCACTTGCCATGGATCACAATGGATAGAAGTTATTATAATGGACATTTGAGACTGAAAGGTAAATTTTATTGATATCTTTTTAGTGGTGTAATAGAAATACGAAAATAAAAAACTTGCTACAAACAAATGTGCCAATGAGATAAGTTAGAATGAAACTACCTGACTGAGTAGGGGAAGAAATGGACCCATTCTGTATCTTATGGAAAGTTCTCCAGCAGTTAATTTACAGAAACTCCATATATTTACAGAAACTACCATCTATACTCTCCAGTATTATTTAATATCGGTACCAGCAGAATATCAAAGAAGTGCCAAACATCACGTTACTTCCTCTTCACTCAAGCTTGTAAGCAGATATGAAAGAAGCAGATCACGAAGCTCAAGGGAAAAAAAAAAAAAAAAAAAAAGAATCTCTCTTACATCAGGTTCACCTTGAGCTCAGTAAAGCACAACTTTTTTTTTTAAATCCAGCTCCTTGCTTTGATCCAACAACTGTCGAAGACACCGGTGTACACCTACAGCATCCATAACCCCAGAGTAAAGGTGCTGGACCTCTGCACGCCTGTGACCAGCCGTTCAGAAAGGAGACGCTCACGTACAGCCACTCACCAACAGCGCAGCCGGACGCTACGCCGAGCTGGGTAAAACGCAGCCAGGCCATAAAGACAGAGGGAAGAAATACGGCAATGCTCCTAAGCTGAATAAATAATGGGTAGGGATTAAAAAGTCACTGTCGTGAAGAGAAACCCCAAATTTGAACTTCGAGAAACAAGTGCAGCCCCCTGCAAAAATTTCCAAATTAACATTTTTCTATTGAGAATAATCTTGTCAAAAACAAAACTTGTCATGCAAACATGTTCCTGCAAGAGCTTTGTTTTCCAAACAGAAGCTGCAAAAGTGTTCTGACGAACTCAAGATGATCCAATTTAACCCTTCTGGAGCAGAATACCAAAATAACTTTTAATTTAAATGTTTTATATCCTCTAACAAACTCAAAATGGAACTTTCGGATTATATCAGAATGAAAGGCTCAACTGATCAGTTTTTAAACAGTGATTTTGGAAGAAATTCTGTAGTCTTTGTTTCAACCCAAATGAAAAAAAAAAAAATTCCTCTGGAACTGAAATCCCCCAGTTTGACCAGCTGCAGTTTCCAGGCAACCAAATCCCTCTCCGAAGGAGGATGCTTAAAGCAGGCTGTGGCTTGAACACAACTTCCCCAGAGAAATGCAGTGTACTTAGCACACTTGTTTGGAGAAAAAAGAGGCATATGGGAATGGGAAGGTGTCTTGAGCAGCCACAGGGAGATTTTGGACAGCTCTGACACTGAACATACAGATGGAATTGAAAGAAAATACAGAAATCTCCCTATCAAACTAAGCCAGTCAGTAAATAATGAAGCCTGTTCATTTATTGTCTAGCGCGATTTAATCTTATCGCTTGTGCATGGCACAGCCAGCCAGCTCCAGTCACCCACATCCACAGCTAGGCATGATCCAGGACAAGAAAACATCTCAGAGGGGAAGAAGAGGACACATCAGAAATGTTTTTATTCAGTACTTTTAGAATAAAGACGTTAATGAAAGTAGCAATATCTAAAAGCCTTGTATTAAGGACATTCTAGCAGAGAACACTGTTGCTTTGTACAGCACCCCTAGGGGGAAACTGTCTTCTGAAAGGCTTTTAAACAATATTTATAGGCCCAGTAACAATAATATTTCAAAGCCTTTGAGAACCAGCCTTATTGCACTTGGCTAGTCTCCTTCATTATTTTCCCTTTGTGCATGCCATAATGACCTTCTATCAGGTCCCCCACAAAAAAACTATTTCAAAATAAGCTGGAAAATCAGGCACTTCGAAGTTAAGAAATGCCTAAAATAGGTTGCCCTTATAACCTTAATTTTACCCATTTTTTTTTTTTTATGTCTACAGTCTTCAATTGTATGGTATTATCAATGTGGTTTGGGCTCTGTTTGAGGCAGTACTGTGAAAATCAAAGCAAATGTGTAATAAAGTCCAACAAGAATGCCAAAGATCTGTATGTCACACAGTTATGAATTGCTTTTCATAAGCATGGAAAGAGGAACAATTTCATTTCGGAATTACTCACTGCCAAATTTCTACATTCCACATCAGATACCTGAAGCAGCAGAATGTTCAGAACTCCTACAATAATGTTTAATATCAGTAAGTAAGCTACTCTTCATAGGTCCTCAGAAGCTGCTCTGATAGTTATTAAAACTTAAAAAAAAAAAAAAAAGGAAAAAAAAAGAAACAAGTCTGGAAAATATCAATAAAATGCATCGTCTAGACAATATATACACAGCTGAAACTGTGTGACTAACCTGGCAATACTCGGCCTGCTTAGTTATACACAGCGACACTGTTCTGTCTGTAAATCAGAGGAATGGATCTAGCCTTGGAAATTCAGCCTCCAGAGAGGAAGCACACTGTATATGACTAATATAACAGTAAAGTAATTTGCTTTTGTATTTAATTTTTCATTAATTTTCAATGAGCAAAAGGATAGGAAAACAAGAAAACGGTAAAAGTCTAATAAATTTGTCCACTAAAGTGACATAGTAGGATACATGACTGAGAACCTGCTCCTGCAGGTAGCAACAATATTTAAAAGCCTGCTTTCTAGCTACTTTCAGCTATAAATATGCCTGAATACGGCCAAAGACATAGCACTACTGCTTTCCCAGTACGTAGCTTTTTATTCCTCTTACCAGCTCAGCCTGCGCCTGGCTCACACGAGTACTTCACTGATTTACACTTAGAAACTTCGGGCAGAGATGAACTACGCCTGTCTTGTTCAGATAGAATCCGTCCTCTGGATATCATAAATGTTTATCTGGAGAAAATAATTCTAGTGTTTTATTTTGTATCTTCAGAACATGCAATACCTGGAGGCACGTACAACCTGGAAACACAGAACCCAACAGTCAGTGTCTTACAGACAGCAGGTATTTGTTCAACGTGTCGTTCCAAAGGGACACATTCTTCAGCCACTTAAAACCATTTTTTCTCCAGAATAAACTGTTTGCTTTTTAGTGTCTAGCATTGATTTATAGCCCTTACAATGAGAAGTGATCCAGACTGTGAGCGTGAGAGCAATTATTTTCTTATGACGCTGTGCCCTTCCCAAACAGGATGGAATAAGAGCAGCTCTGTTTGCACATCACTGGTATAAAAGTAAAGATTTCCAATGCACTTACAACACGTTTAAGCTGCAAAAACATCTCTTACAGCTTAAACGATAAATACAGATGGGTATCACTTGAGAGCATCGTAAATTATATCAGATTTGTGAATGTGGCAGGGTCTCATCCTTCCATAGCCAAGTACTTACGACATATAATTGGATTACTAAAAGTTGAGAAATACTTCTTTCTCACTTCATGATACAGTTTACTCACAGCTTGTAAATCCCGCAGAGCACCAGCACAGCAAGCAGCATGTAAGTACAGTAAGGAAACGTACGGACTTTTGCCCTAAGCACTCAGGGCATGGATTTGGCGTTGGCGGACGCAGCCTCTCGCGACCCACCGGGCTCCCTAGCAAAGCCCCGGCCAAAACCAGCTCTCGGCACACACCTGTGCAGAGCAGGCAGGCAGCACAGAGGAAAAGCTTGTGCCTGATGAACTGCGAGTGACTATGCCCTGTCCCGGGTGCAGTGCAGGGAGCTCCACTTGCACGGCGCCGTTATCTCTAATCGGGAAAGCCGTCAAAACATTCCTGTCCGAACTAGGGAAGGGTCTGGATGCCCCAGATACTGGAGCTCCCCAGACTCATGTTCCCTTAAATCAGATGATAACCCGACTTCTATATGTACAGTAGTATTTAATGTTTCTCTTCTTTCCCCTTGAATATTTTTGCTATCAGCAGTGTCCCTCTCTTTTTCCCCATCCCATCTCCCATTTAGAAAACCAGCTTTATGACAATTGCCCTCTAGAACCAGGAATTTGTACTTATCAATGCATTACGACAAATACAATGTTATTTCCATACATGTTCAGAAAGTAAGGAAGGTTGCAAACCCAGCAAACCCATTTTTCGTTCTTTCACTGCTGTTTTAGGGAAGAAACTGTATCAAGGACAGCCAATCTCATAGAGGAACAGAACATTATTTCCTATAAGTATCAGTTAATGAATGCTCTATTTTAGGTGTTGCGACTTTCCAACAGGAGACAGAAAGTTGTATATAATGTAATATAATGGAGTTCAAAAAACAGTCTGGTACTGCTAGCCTTGGGTTTCCTAATAAACCAAATACAAGCTATTGGGAAGTTATTCTAAAGATGGATATATTACAATTCATTTCAGATATGAAAATTCCAGGACATTTGAGAGAAATGTGTAATTTCCCTCAAACAATAAATACAGAATGATGCACTACCAAACATTATTGTTTGGTCTATAAGAGAATACATTTGTTTAATAAAGCATTTAAGCTCAAAGATGAAAAATCAGATGCATCTATAAAGGATATCCTAATGAGGATTCTAGCCTGGGATAATACCTAACTTAGCCCTTAAAATCAGAAATTGCTATTTTCCATTATCAGAAGGTTTACTTACAGGTTTTTACACAATGAGTTTGGAAACTAATTATGTCACACACACAGAATGGAATTTATCTGAAAACAATCAAGTAATAACACAGTTCAGCAGAACCAACTCCATTTTTTCAGATGAACAGCTTTCCTTGTCACAATAAAAAAAAAAAGAAGTCTGAAAACGGTCATTCTTTTTGAAAATTTCAAATGGGAGCTGCCAGCTAAAGAAAATACAAACTCTAATGAGCACGTGCAACCAAGTTTCCTGTCAGTGTACACATCCCATTCTTCACTGGATTCAGACTTGGAAAACCAAGTTCTGTGACACTCAGCAGTAGCAAACCTGCTTTCTACAGAAATATGTTTTTTGTTAAATTCCCTTCTGGTAAATTGAAGCTTTCTTCTGCGATGGGGGTGTTTACAAAGTCTCTTTGTTTTGTGGTTCCCTCCTGTATGAGTTTATCCAGCAACCTTCCTCCTTAGGTGGGACACCTGTGAGGCCGCTTAAATTTTTTTTCTCCTGTCCCCAAACGTGTCAATATTTAATTACACTGGGTAACCCTACCCAGTTTGCTGAAATCAATCAACACGATCAAAAGTTAACAGAGAAGGAGAGAGTGAAATACACGCGTGTGCCGCGCACAGCTCCAAGGCCACCTGAGCACTAGGGATTGCCGTCTCGAGGCGCCGATGCCGATGTGCGGTGCTGCCCCGGGGAGAGCTGCGACCCCGCGGGCACCGGGGCCGGGGCACCACCAACAGCACCGGGGAGAGCTCCGGGCCCCGAGCTCGCTCAGCGAGGAGAAGCCGCAACACCAGGAACCGGGCAAAAACCCACAACTGAGCTAGTGCCATGTCTGGGGGCGGATTTCAGAAGCCTCAGATAGCGTTTGACACAGCCTTCGGACAGCATGCTCCTGAGCGTATCTTCCTGAGACAAACCCATGGCAGTTGGCACTGGAAAATCAGAATCATGGCAAGTAATCTATTTATCTATATATTTCAAATGAATCATAGCAGCATGAGTTTATTTCAAACAAGTGCTATATATCCATAAAAAGAGGCCTGGAAGCCAGCTCATCCAGCCTGTCTCATTCACTACTACCAGGAGCTCAAGTTCCATGTGAAGGAACCCGGGCTGGCACCTTCTGCAGCACGAGCTGTGTCATTTGTTGAAGTAGCAAGCATGGAAAAAGTACTGATTTTCCTGCTCCTCCACACCCTGCCCATGCCATGCTTTTGGTAGATTGTCTCATGCAATAGAAGTGTTTATAAACAGAGTGTTTGTAAACAAAAAACAAAAGAACACAAAACCCAGAAACATAAAAATCCACAAAATTTTAGACCCTTCTTAATTAAGGCAAATAAGAGCAATATATATTGGTGTACTGACTTATATGCAAGCACCAACAAAATTAAAGAAAACAAGCATTTGTAATAACACAGTGGTCTAAAATGTCAGAGCATTATTCTAAATTAATTGTCACGGAAGTATGAGTTATATAAGCACATGGCAATATCCATCACCTTCTGAAGTCACAGACAGCAGTTTTGAAAAAAATGAATGAAACATGAATGATATATGCATAATTCTGAGCTATATTCTGTCATCCACTACACTGTAAATCAGCTTGAGAGCTAACTCAACTGACTCTTGCAGCCTTTCTTTTCAATAGGAAAATCCTCCAGGGCACAGTTCTTCCGTAGCAGTACACGTTCCATTTTTTGCAGCTGGCTTTCAAAATTAGCTTTGTGCTGACAAAAAGGAATGAAGGTTTCCTTAAATGCAGGAGTCACTGTCTTTAAGGGCAGCCAAGCATAGGACCACCAGTTGGGTGAATGTAATGACATGTTTAGAGACTGGGGAAACTCTCAGCAGCACAAAAAAAACGGAGACGTTATACATCCCAGGGTTAGAATATATTTTAGATGAAAATGAAGCTTATCCTATTGTCTTAGCTGGTCACAGGAACTCTGCAGGGAAGGCGAGGGATAACTGAAAACTGGAACCTTTCTGTTCATAGGCTAGCGTGCCTGTCTTTATCCACTGGACATATTTCTGCAATCTGAGACATGGTGAAGTTACCTGATTTAGACCGATCTTTTTCGTGTATCAGGTCACTGTAAGTTTTATGTGCAATCTTATAAACTAAACAATGCTGCCACTTTTTAGGCAAAACTTTCAACATCTTTCAAGGCCCCACATACCATTGTTTGGAAGTAATGAACGACGATTCAACACAGCTCAGTGTCATCTATATATCCAGCTGATTAATATTGTCATGAGCTACCAAGAAACTAAGTTGCTCCCAAGTGCCCAGTAGAGAGACACAGCCCATTGTCTAAGTTCTGGAATCACTCCCATTCACCCAAAACCATACAGGTCTTCCACCAAGATCAGAGAACAGGGAGTTTATACCACTGATGCTTCCAGCAACTGAAATAATTCAATTACGTTTTTGAGAGCTTAAAAGCAGCACATAATTTCCACAGAAATAAAAACCAGATTAGCTGAGACATGCCCATCAAATGCTAGACAGTTCTGTATGCACTAGTGGATAAAACAAGGTCATTTCTGCAGGTCAGTGATTTGCTCTGGCTTGGCTCCTTTTGTTCTGGACACTTGGCAAAATGTATTTTTAAAGGATTTTCCATGCAGTTATTTTTAAGACAAACAAGTCATTTCAGACTCTATATTGAGGTTACAAATAATTCTCTGGAATGAAGCCTCTAGACTTTGCTTCTGTTTCTGTGCAGAAAGCACTATTTTCACTTGAGAAAGGGTGATTAAATTCTTAATTACCCAACTTGCACATAAACGTGTCTTTCAGTAAAAGTAAATGTGCTTTTTATAGATGGAGGTTAAAGCCCAGTTTCAAAATATGTCCCTTGGTGTCTATTCAGTGACTACCAAGCTGCTAAAAACTTGGAGAAGTGCACACACATACTCATACAGTGTCAGAGACTCCCTCTGGACGCTCAATGAGGTGCATCACACCTCTGCCTTTGCAAGCAAGTGTGGAACATCTGTCTGCACGCAGCAGTCAGGCTGCAGCGGAGGGCACTGCACCCGGCAAGCTGGCCTCAGATCCCAGCAACGACCGGAGAGCTCTGCTAGCAGGAGAGGCATATGTATGTGCACTGTAAAGATAACACTTGAAACAGTTTTGATTCCCTTTGGGAAAAACAATTTTAGTGAGTGTGAACGCAATTGTGCTCCATATCATTCTAATTACATTGTGGCATATCTCGTAAAAGGAATTCAAAAAAAAAAAAAGGATTTGCATGTTGTGTAGTTCATTGGCACAGTATTTACTGTCAAATACAGTAAATATTCCCATATTCCCAGACATTTAAGAACATTTTATCCACAAATATTGGATATGTGAGAAAAAAATGTTTGCATGCTATCCTTTTAGAACTTCAATAAAGCCAAATCTATGACTAATAATAAAGTGTAATGGTTAAAGATGGTTACATCTTTAATAATAGATATTAGTCAAAGTGTCACCAAGTGTGGTTTCTATAATTTAGTATCTCATTCAAAGATCTGTTTTTCAGTACAGCTAATGTCAAGTGCTCAAAACCTCTACAAAGATAACACACTGATTTTATCCTGTGCACAAGGGCAGCACGGGAAAGAAATTAAGATGAGTAATTTCTCCTTAGCAGCTTGTAACTGAATGGTATACAAGCCAAAATTTTAAATGGATTTTAAAAAGCATTCAGATATGTGTAAGGGGGGGGGGGATCTAAAAACAAATAATACAGATAAAATGTTTGATTCATGAAGTCCCTGAGGGGCTGCCCATTAATAGCAGTGTGTGCCAGGGAAGGATGATCTCATGCGGTATTTCTACAAGCATCGTATGTGTATAACACCAGGCTCTTGAATGCCACTACAGCCACCGCGGTCTCTACTTCTCCCTGCCATGAGCAGATTACCGGCAACCTACCAAGCACACGCCGCACCGCCATCAGACCCCTTCAGAAAAACGGCGGGACACAGAGCGAGGGCATGGCCGAGGCTGCAGGCACCTCGGGGCCCACCTGCTCCAGCCTCACCTCCAGCAGGGCCACCGGGAGCAGCGCCTCAGCACCACGTCCAGGACGCAACCTGTGGGAACAGCATCCAGGGCCTTGCTGAGGCCCTGCAGAAAAAGGGGAAGTCTGAGAAGTATCAGAAGTCCTGGTAGGAAATGACTTACTTGTACTGTTCGTACAGAGACAAAGCTTCCCTGAGAGCTGCCATAAAACACCTTGGTTTTAGGAGGCCCAGACGTCCCTCCACGCGCGTTCCCTCCTGGTCGCTGCCACCCGCGGCCTCCTGCTTCGCCACAGACATGCCCCGCACCGAGCAGCAGCGGCCCCAGAGGAAAGGCACGGATGTATTTGCCCTTACTTGCTTTCCTGCCTTGCCCTTTAGCAAGGTAGATTTCACCGCTCATATTTTCCTAACGGTGATGTTAGTTACAATCCATTACCTCGTTTATGTGATAGATGCGAGTTCTACTGAAATCAATGCAATTTTGTACAGCTACCGAGGTCTGCTCATAAAGAATGCAAGAAACACGCTAGAGGATGAGGTCACCAGAGCCCAGTGCTGCAAATTTCCTCTGCAAAGCATCCACAGGAGGAACAGCCTTCAGCTAATCCTACTCTAATATTAAACGTCTGAAGACTTAGGTCCTCATAATAACATCTAAACAATAATATTAACCAAAACCAAAAATAAATACAGAGATAATTGCAACAAGCAAAGGTAGAAAGACACATTTTAAGAAGTATGTTTTAATAGGTTATAAAAGTGTATTTAGGAGAATCCTTCATGGCAGTGCATGGACAGGACAAAAGAAGGTAAATTGAGCTTTAAAAAGAAAAACCATTCCTGAGTCAGCATAGAAATGAAGCGTGAGTACATACGAACGTCTACTGACAGAAGCAAATGACTAGGGCACACTAAATCCAAGCAGAAACAGGAGCAAATACTTCCTATGTGTAAGACTATAAAAGAGACAGACGGCCTTATGAAACAAAACTGTAGTGCATGTGAAAGATAGAAAGAAAAGCTAAAAATGACCCTGGGAGAACTGCCCACCACACGGATGAAAATAATAAGAGTAAAAAGAGATAGATAAGTGCCTGGAGAGTAGAGATAAGCAACATCATAAAGCAAATTATTTGCTTTGAGCAAGGGAGGGCAACTCTTTCTGTTGTCCCTGCAGCACTGCCTTACAGAGACTGCAGCTAACTCTGCAGAACCCATTCCCGAGCCTTTGCTCATTTGAGGAAGAAATAAACTTCTTGTAGAACATACTGCAGGCCCATCTCTGTGTACCCACTTAGGCATCTTTACTGCCAGGAAGTAGGATTCCTCCTGTATGAAACTGGACAAAGTTTTCTTCTATTTCACTTCCCATCAACGTGCAGAAAGGAGGAGAATACAGTAGCAGCAAAACCTGACTCAAAAAGAGTTGGGAATCAGACATAAAAAAAACAAAGAAAGAGTAAAAGAGAGTCAAGGAATGTGAAAAGGGAGGTGGAACGTTGCATTTTTCTTCAGTGGTAATGAGGAAAATCAAAAATGAAGAAAAAAAAGTTTTTTCCAAAAATTAACAGTTAAGCACAACTCTAATATGAGAGAAAATTACTGCAAAAAGCTGAGATGGAAGAGAGGATATCCAATAATGATTCACTCCACATTAAAAGGAGACAGGAGAGATGATGAGAAAAAAACAGCCTAAGTCTCTAGGAAAGGCCCCTACTGTGGAAAATTAGAGAACTTAGAGAAATACGTATTGAGAAAAAATAATTAGCAATTTTTTTCCAGATGAAAATTGATTTCTCTAAAGTCTGATAATAAAGGCATGATAAAGGAAATACGTGTGAATGAAAGGAAAAAATATTGTGCCTGCAAATCTGAATAGTGATTAAAGGCAGAGCACAGAATTAGAAAAATATATTTCATGATTATTGACAAAAAATATTTAAAACCATCAAGCCACCTTCGTGATGTCATAACATTCATCAAATTTTAGAACATGGGGGAAATCACAGAAAGTTATATTGGGATATTTATTGAATAGAATACAAGATGGAAATGAAATCTTTTGTCTAACAGATGACGATGTATAAGGACAATGACATAAAAACAAAGAAACAATGACCAGTTATTTTAACAGGTAAATAGTCCCTTAAGTAAAGCTTCTGTGGCATTGTCAAGTACGTCAAAGTTAACCTGAAAAATTTTATGTTCCTATAATAAAATGGCACTAGGCCTGCCTCGCACGTTCAAACTTTCTGTTAAAGAAATGAGGTTCAGAATCCAGCAATGTGGCGAGAGAAAAGAATCCCAGAACGCCCTAAGTGCTTCCTGCAAAACTCAGCCAGCCAGAACACCACGATAAGCTGTGTTTTGTGGGACTTTCAAAGGACTGTAATGTCTTCAGCTTTATGTTACAGCATACTTTAAAAAAAAAAATAAATCTTTAATTTGAAAGTGAATTAAATTATGATTGCAGCTGCTGCAGTGCAGTTAAATGTGAATATGTTAAGAATACATATTGCAAGGCAGCACACATTTCATCTTGAGTGTGTGTCTGTGTATATATATATATATATATACACGCACGTGTTAGCTCTTACCTGGAACTGGATGAGGGCAGGAATGGGAAAAGGAGCTCTAATTGGCCTTTTTATTCTATATCCAGTTAGTTTTTTTATTTTACATATGGAGCGAATAAAAAGAAAAGAGTAAGTAGATATAACATTAAAAGAACCCCAAATCAATGTAGTATTGGTATTTTAGTTATTTTATGTTGGCCTATCACTATGCTAGATTTCTCTTGTCTTCACCTCAAGATACTCTCAGGGGCTTGTTAGGTAACTTAATTGAAAAACCCTTCAAAGATGTATTGTCTGTAGAAAATTATAACAGCAAATATCCCTACTTAAAGGAAAGGGAAAATACAGAGCACGAGTCATTACTAGACAGTGACTCCTTTACTCTTTTTTTCCATTTTTTAATTTGCTAGAAAGCAAGAAAGGGTTTGCAGCTAAAGAAACATGCACCCCTGCTATGACCAGCCTGCTCGCTTTCACTCCTCAAGCATTGCTCCCAAGACTCGAGCTCTGCAGCTCCCCAGTGAGCGTCCGACCCGCAGCAGCAGCAGCGAGCACCACGCGGCCGCTCTGCCATGGTTTGCACTCACCCTGCCGGGGAGGCATCCATCACTGCTCCGATGGATGTGGCTCTCGCTGGAATTCAGGGCAATCGCTCATGTTTCATCCTGGTAATTTCACTTCATTAGCTTCCATTTCCAAAGCACATACATTTTTTTCCCCACTGTACAGATGTTCATAACGACACAGGCAATATATCACTCTAAGATTAACAGTGCTTCATTGTTCCTGCCACCCAGCCCTCCTATGTGATAATGAAACCTTATGAAACCACTTGTGTATCCAGCTAAAACTTACAGTTAGGTTTAAAAAGCCTAGAGAACAGATTTAAAAAAAAAATAAAAATATTTAATAAATCTTCCTTTCTTGTGCCCAAAAATGGGGGTAACTAGCTCAAACAGAACGGACTGGTTAACCAACTGTTCTTTAGGTACATGAAATCACTGGGCTCTTTGTTTTAACCCTAAATTTAATATGGTACTGCCCATAAAAACAACAAATAAACAGTACTTTTGTGACTTTCCTACAAGAGGCTCTGGAATTTGTTTGCACTCTTATTCCAGCGCCAGGCCATTAGTCCTGTCTGGTTGCAAGATGCAAAAACGTGGGTCTGCAACTTGGGTTCCCAAGCAAGGGAGGGAAAACCTGTGGGCTCCCACAGGGAGGGCCCAACTCACCCTTTCAGCACACAATCCATTGCTTCACAGCCTACAGCACTAAAGCTCCACGTAGCACTGTCCTTCTGATGCACCAGATGCTCTTTCTCTCCCCAAAATAAAACAGCAATTTAGAACAAAAATACAGACATACAAGCAGACACATTCAGGCAGTCACATTCACACATTCAAATAAGCCCTGTGGGTATCTGTGCTGGAAGCCAACCAAGTACAGATTTATTCCTCCAGTTTAGCCCAGTAGGTTTTGACTCCAATGTTTCCTTCACTGGGAATGCCAATGCCCCTGCTGGCTTCACTCGGGAGTAAATGTAGTGTCCAGCAATGGAACAGCCTCGTGCTTAGATGCAGTGTCTCCATCCCAATGCAAATGTGGTTGCTGAGATTGCAGTGTTCGTAGGATTGCGTATATGCACGTATCTGGGCACACACTTCCCTCACAAACCCTGTCAGACTAGAAGACGAAAGGCATTGTAAAAGCCCAGTCTTTTCAGCAGTCGTGCACTGCTGAGAAGGACTTCTACACCAAAGCCTGCCACCAGCCTCCTGCCTTCAGCCACCCAAACACCAGTAAGGCCACCCTCAAGGCTTGGGTGAGATGCCTCATGGCCGATACGATCATGTCAGAAGACCACAGATCAGGACGATACAGTTAATTTGTTGTACAGAGCTGTCAGAATAAATTTTTGCTATGGAATAACTAAAACAATCTGCCCATACTTTCCTTTTTATCAGATGTTCAGAGGTAAAACACATTTTAGCGGAATATACACGCCACCTATCTTTATAATCACACAGACACCCTTACCTTTTTTCCTTTCTTTTTCCACGGATAGAATTATCTTCTGGCCCTTTTCATCTCTGGCACAATGACAAAATAGCAATCCTTTTATATTAAGAGGTTATTTATTGAAGCAAAACACACCTGAATAGCTTAAATCAGATTAGGGAAGGAAACACTATCTCATGCTAAAGCACCTGGTGGAGCGCCAGGAGATCTGCATCACGTCTTGGCGCTGCACACAATGCACGATGACGGGCAGCCGGTGCTCCCAGCACAGCCCACAGCACCCCACATTTCCAGCACCCACAAAGGGTTTCTCCATGAGCTTGGGCTGTTCTCTGTACATCAGTGCGGCTGCAAATCGGTGCCCGTTGTTGCCTTAACGACTCACAGCCTCGTTAGTTCTGGGCTGGCTCAGGTCGCACGGCAATCTGACCCCAGAGAACTGCCAAACAAAAAAATTCGGGGTTTGATCCCTGTGCCTTTACCTGACATCACAGAAATACTCATGTGAGCACACAGGCTCATCCATGATTCAATTTCACCATTTGTATTAAAATTTTACCACTAAGTAATCTGACAGGTATTTATTTCATTTTTTGCATGGTACGTGGCATTTGGAAACACGCCGGCTTGGTTTGCCCCTTACTGATTTTTGGTACAGAAAAAAACACTTCAAGACAGTGAAAGCCAGCAGAGATCACCCCACCACTTGGCCTTCCATTACAGCCATGCCAGCAGCTGGCACCTCTTAGTGGTGCGCAAGCACCTCCATGCTGCCTAAGAAGACAGAGCATCTCTGGGGCCAGGCTGGGCACGAACGAAATGCACTAAATCTTAACAACAAGCTACAAATCTTAGCAATAAGCTACACATTTTTAGAGTGCAGACACCTCTCCTGCTGGCATAAGGATCCACCTGCAGGCTGCCAGCTTCTGCACCAGCTGTAGGGGATAGCTGCTGTCCGGGTACTCCTTGGGCTGCTCATTTTCTCTTACAAGTGTTCCTGGCTGCAGCTGCACTGCTTCAGCCCCAGGGCGCCGAGCGTGGGCCCACCCTCGCTGCAGGTTTTTCAGCTTTACCAGCTGAATGTCCTTCACTGAAATACTCCCCTTTCCACAGAAAAGAAGGCGCTTTACAAGCAAGGCAAGCACCCTCCCCAGACTCTATCCACCAATTTCTTCCCACCTGAAATTCCAAACAATTAAAACTAATTTCTGATGCTGCATGTCTCCACTTACTAATCAAACTGCAGATTAACTGATTATCAGAATTTATATTTGGCTTTTATTTAATTAAAAAATGAACTAAAATTGACTTGCAATTCAGTGCATACTACTCATTAACAGCTAGGGCTATCAATACGGCTGAACACTATCATACGTGGATATTCTTAGAAAAAAACTGATCTAATTTTGATGAGCAATTTTCTATTTTATGAAATCAAAACAGCAGCAGAAGCAGCAGATCAGCACGGAGGTTGCACAAACCACGAGCCCCCTGCCCCACCGGGCTGGGGGAGCCCTGCAGCAGCCAGCGGGACATGGCCCTGCGGGCACGAAATTTGGGAGGGGCGACTCCTGCACCCCAAGCAACACTCGCAGTACTTCACAGGCACTTTTCGGCATCAGCCGTCGTAAGAGAGGGCAAACAGAAGCCTAATTTCTCCCTCACAATGATTTGGATTTCAATAATTTCCAAATAATGTGTTTTAGTTTCATGAAGAGCTCTTCTCATGCCACTGGGAGGAGTTCTGGATAGTCAGACTATAAAATGTATAAAGTAAGCCTATGTAAAATAAATAGATTACATTAAATAAACTCTAAAAAGTGAGCTGAAAAAAGTCATGAGTCACATTCCCCAAAACACAACAACTTGCTTTAAAAATGCTGACGGAAGAAATAGGGTTTGCATTCTTTTTTAGTCGAGCCTGACGTGAGCCGGGGCCACGCCATGCAAGTTTCCCCCGGTGGGCCCACGCCACGCGAGTCTCCCCCGGTGGGCCCACGCCACGCGTGTTTCCCATGCAGGCGGCAGCGGCAGCGCCGGAGCTGTCAGGAAGGACAGAGCCTCTCACCGCCGACTACGTGACACATCCGTAAGCCAGCCCACGGTGTCCTAGCACAGGAACCAGGCAAGCTGCAAGCAGTACTTCAGGAAATGGTGTAAAATAAAACGCACCACGGCGGTGGAATTCTGTTCTAGCTTTGCGCAGCTAATTCCCTTGGAAAGCGGTCTCTTTGGAGGCACCGTGACTTTGTCACACCCAAACCGTGCTGCTGCAACAGCCCCCTGCCCATCTCGGACTGATCTGCAGTCAATAGTAACCGCAGAAGTTTATTTTTCAGGTCGGTTGGAACTGCAGAGCTCCGCTCGCCCATCATCTCCATCCGGTGTTTCCAGCGTACCAAGAGATATGCGTGCATCACAGTATCAGACACTAGGCAAGTACTCGGAATGATAGCTCCCTACGTAATATAAGCAAAAGACCTATATTTATGTTTTGCATGTTTACAGGCTTTTATATCCTCATTTATACTTTTTATATCTATGTTTGTATGTTTAGATGTCTATATATTTCTGTGCTTATATTTATGCATTTATATTCATAAATCTAGGTATTTATACGCTTATATATTATGTGCTTATATACTTACATATTTATATTTATACATAAAGACTTAGAGGATTTCACATTGAAACTGAAGAAACACTGGAGAAAACAAAAATAATTTTTGTAACTACATTCAATATTTGTTGCTTAAGATTTAAAAGACACCAATAACTTTACATTCATTTTGACATTAAAAATGTTATTACATTCTAGATTTTTTTTCCTGTGCATTCTTTATACCTAACTCCAAGTGACAGTAATGGGAATTCTACGAGCCGTTTTTAAACAACGGAACGAACCTTTCAGCTTTAAAGCCTTTGGGTTTACTCAGTGGTTTTTAGCCCCTGGGGAGACCTGGGGATAATAGCTCACTTTAAAAGAAGATCTGTATTTTACAAAACGCAGGGAAAGGAAAGTCAGAGCCAAACATCTTTTGTATTAAAGGTCACACATTACTTGGTGTAAGCAAGGTTACTCCTTTGGCTTGGACAGAGCTCCTCCAATTCACAGCAGCTGAGGATTTGGCTACTTGTGTCAAGGTTCACCGTTCTACCTGCACCACTCCAACTACAAAACGCTTTGTGGCGTATCAATCACACGCAAGGCAAAATGAAATGAATGATGTGGCTTACCAGCATTGCAATGTACCACACAAAGTATTTCTGAAAACTATTGTGGCTTTTTCGTGTCACACAGGAAACCACAGAGAGACACCAGAGAGCCAACTCAATACGCCATTTGCTTGTCATCTATTTAAATTATATTACAAATATATGTCACGATCGACAGCCATAAGCAGAGATCTGCAATGTTGCTGTATGTCCCCATCTCTCCCCTCATGAGGGGCACTGTCAGCTCTCGTTTTCTCTCCTCCATCCCGGCAACTTAAGGCGAGCTTTCACAGAAGCGAGCTGTACAGTATGGTCAGTTCAACCAGCTGAACAAAAAGCCACCCCAAGACAAACGCTAGAGAGATGTTATGCATTCTGTGGCATACACCAAATTTCAAAAGGAAGTTACTGAGTATTATATCACTTGGCACCGTCCATTTTTATTCACTGATGTAAAATACCAGCTGAACATTAGTAACTGCCTACGGCTACGCATGTCTGCATCGCTGCTTCGGCTCATCAGCTTCATTCGGGCACTCCTCCAACACAGAATAATGGCACGTTCAGTTTGGAAGTGCTCATCCTTGGTTCCTCCTTTCTCCTTCCATCCCAGTGACAGCTCACAAAACTGAAAAACTGCAAATACTTTTTCTTCATTACAAAAGTGTTGGCCAATATTCTCCAACTGGCAATAAAACAAAAATGTAACATTTGTGTTAAATTCCAACTGACAGTCAAAAAAAAAAATAAAAATCAGGTTCTACGTTAAATATTAATGATTCATTTTGTTTCCATTACAGGACAGCTAAAAAGCGGCAGTTCAAGACTGTTTCAGAGCCCTCCATAACTTTAAACACGCTAAGGCTGTAGATGTGCATGTGTATCTGTCACAACCGATTTTGCTCCAAGTTATTGACATTCTCCTTACGTACATCACAAGGCACCAGCTAGAATTTTTGGGCCAGATCCAAAAAAAGGAATTACTTTACCACTCGGATTTCTGTGCTCTCTCAGACGCATATGCTTTCTAATGTTATTTAACATTCATGGCTGCTAGCGATAATTAAGCACTCACTGGATCTGCAGAGGATGCTCGTGGTACACAACGAGGAAGACAGCCCGTGCGAAAGACAGAGGAAGGGAGGGGTGACCAGCGTGGGGCTGGCCATCCTCCGCCGTTCCGAAGAACCAGGGCTTCTCTGAAGGAGCTCGTCTCAGGCTTCCTGCCTCAGACACGGTTCCTAGAGAGCGTGCTGCCCGCAGCCCCGAGGCAGGCAGCATTGGCCCGCGTGTGTGAGCCGCTGATGCAGGCAGAGCTCTCTGAGCTGTCCAGGCCCTGCGGAGAAGGCCCGGCCTGCCAGCCTGGCGCTGCAGAGCTGCCACACTGCGGGCAGCTGGCACGGCCGCCGTCCTGGGCACCAGAGGCCTACGGCAGCTCCAAATCCCCCCGGTCGCCGTGCCGCCTCGGCTTCTGTCCCTGCCGCGCAGAGCCATTGCTGCGCTGCATTTTTAAATATCAAGTTGTTTACGGTGAGTTAACTTGTGCTGGCTAGTAGCCGTGTAAATACTAGTGCAGACAGGAACGCTACAGGACTCCTGAGGTTTGTGGTTTACACGCCGTCTGGCAGAAAGGGAAACAGACTGCAATCCAGACACAAAACTAGCACAGCCTAAGCTGTTCTTGAGGAGGAACCTGCACTCTGAGAAGAACTCGAAACGCAGCAGTTACAGGTGTGAAGAAAACCTGCCCCTCTCCTCTCAGCAGACGGGGGACTGCTGCTGAGCACACACATTGTGAACGTGGATCCTGGGGGAGGTTTCCCTGCAGGCAGGAGCAGGGAACGTGTCCGAGGCCGCTGCGCAGAGCTCACCTGGCTCCTGGATGAGCCAACGCGTGGACACAGCCCACGGGTACTTAGCACACGCGTAAGATACTCCAGAGATACCCCATACGCACTGGCCTCGAGCAACTTTTCTGTTTCCTCTCCACCACACAACAGCATAGAAGATAGCAAGCAAATCCAAATTTTAGATGTACTAAAAAGTTGGGAATAGGTATTGGGTCTGTTAGATGAAAGCTGTCGCGTGGTTATGGTAATCAGGACATCCAGAAATGAGTTAACGACTCACCAGTTCATCCTTACACCTCAGAGTGCCTGGCACAAAACCAGGGTCTGAGTATCCCAGATATGTTCAATAAATCAGAATTCCACTTAAAACTTCATTCACATTCAGTTTGACTACTCTTTATTTAAGCAAAGGTGAAAAGCAAAACCTGAAACAAAGGATGAAAAGATAAATATAACCCAGACAAAATGGCCATATAGATTGTATGTAGCCAAAATATTTATTCTTAATTACTCCAATTAATCACCCCTGGGGACCTGGAAACCAAAGACCCAGCCCTTAGCCCCAGGGCTGTGTAACTTGCAGGGCATTCTGAGGTTACACTTCTCTTTGGGTAAGGGAAAAAATAATAATTCTTTTCTCTTACTTAGCTTCCTTTAGGAATGTCTTCCCTCTTTTATCTTACAGGAATGCCAGCAATGAGCTTTTGTTCGCAAAGATGATGGCAATAACAGACCGTTTTTCTCTTGTGTGATGTCTGAGATTGAGTTTCTTCCCCTTTCCCTTCCTCTCAGCAGTACAGTTACAAAATGCAAAGGTTAAAACAAAAAACAAACAAACAAAAAAACATACACACACATTTCCCTTCCCCTAGAGCTTCTCTGAAATTACATTTCTATCATATTCTTTAACTACCAAAGTTTTCTGTGGCTTAAATTGTGTTCTTGCCCCCCTCAGCACTGGAGCATTCTCAGAGCACTACAGAAACAAGCAATGAGAACCCTCAAACACAGTTTCATAAACTTCTAATCTCTAGTCCTTCATAACTTCACCTGTGACGATCAGCAGATGACAGCTCTAGAATTTAGAGTGATTTCTCTACCTCCACTTTCCCCGCACTAGTCCCTACTGCACCAGTTTTTGTAAGTTTTAATGGCTCATTCTGCTGCAAAAAGTCTGTTGAGAGACATCGCTCTTCGGGAAGCATCCCATTTATCAAGCTTGCACCGCGGTGACACACGTGGTCACGTGCAAGCTGCGAGCAGAGGCACAGCACCGCAAGTCCTTCCAGCCGGAGGCTGCAGCGGAGACGTGGAGCACCACGAGCCGCCAGCCTGCACAACCTACACCCACCACCAGACTCCCTCATAGCCGCTCAGAACAAGCCACGTTGCAGCTCTCACACCAGCATTCAGACCTGGCAAGGTCTCTATGCAAGATGGAAGAGTCTGCAGATACATAACCTAGAGCTGTAAGGCAACCACAAAGCCTTCTCCAGCCCGGCACGCAGAAGGACCTCCACGCAGCTGCATTTTCTGAGACTGTGGCACAGTCAGAGGGCTGGGAGGTTTCTACCACGCAGCTCAGAGAGCTGGGAGAACAGCTTTGGTGAACTCCAGCTTCATTCCTAAATAACACAGTTCATTGCTATGGTAGTCTCCTACTGCCTGAAAGGCTTTTTGGAACCAAAGCAGTTGGCACGAGAGAGGAATCCAAAATTAAATTATTCCAGTAGACCAACCCAGAGCATCAACTTTGCATCATTTTCCTTCTCAGTGTCACCAAACATCGGAAGAAATCAGAGAAGATCTTGCCCTGTGAATAAAGAATACCTCGACGCAGTCCAGCAGTAGCTGGAAGGTATTTTCATAGTCTCTAAAGAGCCATGGGGACTTCTCTTCCTTTCTTAAAATAGGTTTTCTTATTTTGCAAATCTGGCAATGGCTTACTAGGTAAGAGAGGGAGCCATAAACATAAACTGAGAAGGTACAAATTTCCCTGCAGTACAAGGCCAGAGTATACAACCAGCCAAAAAACCATTTCACTATACAGCAGTTCATATTCAGAAAAAAATACATTTTGCTGTAACATTTTCCTGACAAATATAGCAACCAAAGTATTAAGAATCAAATGGTAGTTTAATAGATATTAACCCTTCCTTTACGGCTGAGTTTTAAAGATATAATTACAATAATCTTTTTTGTGACATACTGCAAGTCCTTGGCAAGAAGAATCAGAATGAACCAGGCAGCTACTGTACCGAATGAGTAATAGAGAAAATGAGATAATCTGGATAGTTGCAGGACTGTCAGCCTGACACCGATCCTGCACAATGCAATGGAATAAGCAATATGTGACATTATTTATAAAGAAGTACAGAAGTTTAATAAAGTAAAGTAAATGCCAGTACATGTGTGTATAAAAAATGTAGTGTCAACCTAGCAAGGCAAATTTCTTCGGATGGTATTAGAGGTATGGGGGTTAACTAACGGCAATGCAACACAGTTCTGCAGGCATTAGATTTGCTACTGTATGACTTTTGACTAAGTCAGAAGGTTACAAAATCAGTATATTACACTGAATGGACATGAAAGTGACAAAAGACAAGTTGAGAAAAGAATCCTAATTGTAAATGGAGAACCAGCACAGAAGGAGGGTGTGTTCAGTCCAGGTCCCAGGCTTAGGCCTTTTGACACTTCACCTCTTCTCCAATGACTTAGGAAGACATGAAATCGTTACTGTGCAAGTGAATTAAAAATAGCTGAGCTGAAACTAACTAAGAGAGCAGGTGACTGTCCTTGGTTGGACAAGAGGGAAGAAGCAAACAGCATATGCTACACCATAGCCAAACATTGTCCTATCGGTGGGCAAAAAAATTCCAGTATCCAACTGGATCTGTCAGAGTAAAGGGCTCCAGCATGGAAAAACGTGAGTTTTAACAGCTCTGGGAGAAGGCAGGAGTTACAGAAGATCACAGTGCAATAACGTGGTAAAATGAACTACTGCAATCTTTAGAAATGTAAGTAAGGCAACGCTGTATTGGAATACAGAGGTTCTATTAGCTCTGGGTTTTGTGCCGACAATTAAAGAAAAACATTGAAAAAATGAATTAAGTTCAGAGAAGTGACAGGAGACTAATCAAGGGACAGGAAAATAAGGTTTCTAGTAGAGAAGACTGTTCATCTTATCAACAAGGAATCTTTCCAGAGACTTAGACAAAGTTAGAATGCAATAAAAATGGGGAAAAGATGATTGAGCATAAATGACTCTTCTGTATTACAGACTAAAATTGTAAGATTCAGTGCATTAGAGAAATTGGGACTTTAGATCGAAGTTGTGATCCCGGAGATCTGCGAAACCTACAAGGGTCACTGAGAGATCAGCATTCTCCTTCTGCCAGGTTCACAATAGCTCGGGTGCGTATTGGAGGCAATATGGCACGTGGAAGGGACGCGTCCCATAGAGATCTGCTCTGTACAGTTTAAGCAAAGTGAGGGAGTAGCATAACTTAGTAAAAGGCAGCAGAGGAAGTCAAAGAGACGAGTCCCTGCTGCTGCCCGGACCACTGTGTTGCACTGAGTCTGGGACAGCAGACAGCGATATATGTTTGGGGTATTATAATGTTTGGGATAAAAACAGAATATACAATCATCAGCCTGTTCCGTCTGCACTCCCTGCAGCTGATAGTTGGATCTTCTACAGGAGGAGGATGCTCTCGTGATCCGGACTGTGCAGGGTATATTAATGAGACCCACGCTCCAAAGCGTCAGCCACAACAACAATGTTCTTCTGAACTAGGATGAGATCCAAATGTCCATTTTCCACAGCTCAGTTCTTGTAGAAGCTAATTCCTTCCTAATAAAGTTTCAAGAGATTAAACCTCAAATGTGAAATGTTAGCAGAAAAAGAAATGTTCAAAGGGCAGGGACTAAAGGAAACCATCCAAGTCCATCAAGTCACACTAGGTGCTGGATAAGTCAGTTAAAAGCAGTGAAAAATGCTCAGACGTGCCGAACAGGGCTATAGGTTTCTCATTAATTGCGACCGTACGGCAGATAAGACACATCCACTTAGCTTGAGAGGAAAGTGAATAGGAATATTCAAAGAAGCTTAAATATCATCCTTGGGCTGATTATCACAGCCTTTCTCCTAAAGAAGAGTTTCTCTTTCAGTGTGTTTTTGCCCAGAAAGATGAAGGACACAGTTATTGATGTCCTCCCTTCTGTAATTCTTTTTAACTGTATGTATTTTTCTTTCACAAAGCCACAGAAGATGCGGACATGTCTCTGACCTCTTCCTTAGAGATTCATCAGCTAAAATAAATACTGTATGCGTGAGCAGGAAGATTAATTGCTTTGCATGGCTGTGCTTAACAAACACAACAAGTGAAATTAAATTCATTTACTCAGAGGACTTAATAACATGGGTTTTATGGCATTTCACTTTCCCTATGAGAAAGTTTCCTTCTATCAAAACTTGGAAAAACGTTTTTTAAAACCATTAAACTAGAAGTATTGTTGTCAATTATGAAAATCAATTAAGTCTTCCAGAGATGATTATAACAGCTGAGGATTACTCTTCAAGTTGTTTAAATGTTTTACATTAACAAATAGTTAAGTTTGTAAGAAGTCCATTATTAAGAATACTACAGGTATCTTAATTGCAATAGTAAATTATATTGGTCCACAAATGACATTTAAAGTATGGTTAAATATTACACCGCTGATTTTGGTTCACTTTCCCCCTCATCTGCTGATCGAAAGACGCTAAGTTCATCTCTCAAGAGGACCTTGTCAGGGTAAAATGTCACTTGAGTAAAATCTTTAAGATTAGAAATGATTATTTTTAATAGCAGAGAGCAGGGAAAGGGCAAAGCAGCTCCCTTGAGGCCGGTCCAGCTCGGCGCGAGGTGCCTGGCACAGGGCTGCAGCTGGGTGCCCAGCGCTGCACAGGGGCACCCCCCCGTGCTCCCCGGGGGACCAGGGCTGGCAGGTCTGTCATTTTAGGGCGAAAGGGCCCAGATTATGTAAACTGGCTGGCCTTCGGTTAAATCTTACCCTTGCGACACTGTCCACTTAAAAGGACCAGTAAAACTCCCATTCAACTTCCAAGCCCAAAGGAACATGCCGTCAATAAGCAAAGGTCGTTCTGACCAAGCCCCAAACAATCCAAATGATGTTAAGAATCCAAAATAACTTCACAGAGAAGTGCCCTCTGATGGTAATATAAATTCAAAGAAAATAAACTACTGCTGAAGGTGCATGTTCAGATTTCTAAAATATTTATTCATTGCGCTCCCAGCTTTGAAACGAGCTCTGACTTATCCAGGAGCTTAACGATGCTGTTGGAAGGTGTCTGAATGCTGCTCCAGCATCCATGCAGACAAGAGGGACAAGAGTGCCAACCTAAGAAAAGTAATACAAATGAGCACACGTCGGGATGAAGGAGAGTGGAATGCAGCTCTGAATCACTAATCAAGAAATGAACACGGCATTTAAAAATACTGAAAAGATTCAACTACCATCTATTATAATTTATTGGCAAAGCTTCAAGGGTTTCCCACAACTGTAAGGTTTCTCATGGTTCAAAATGCTTTCCTGTTGAAGAAGGCTGAGATAAAAGGTCAGGGAAATGGATATGACAGCACAACAGCGTAGGCAAGACGACAACCGTCACTCCATGGCTTTATTCCACGAGAGCTGACAGAACCTGCCAGATTTTCCTTATCTTTCTTTTCTCTAAAGAGGACTGAGAACAAACGCTGCCTACCTGGAGCATGGTCCTGCAGCACAAGCATTAACCAAGTGAGCAATTATCTTTCCAGATCACTCTGCACACATTTCATGGAAGCCTTCACAACCCATGTAGGTGAATTCGAGCTTTAATGTTGACTGCAATAAAAGCAAAAACTTGCTACTATACATGAAGTTCAAATGAAACAATTTAATTGTTAAGTAGATGGCTTCACAGGAGAAAGGGCACATACAACCTGGAGGAAAACCACCCTTTGTTCTCCGCCACTGCCTCTCTGCCTGTTTCTTCACCGAGTACTGTGTTAGTACACAAGAAAGGGGGAGGCCACACACACAAAACCACTAGTGTAAAAACCGAAATATTTGCACTGGGATGCTAAGCACCTGCAGCTTGCAACCTGAGTGCTGATCTGCAGCAGACTGTGGGATTCCTGGGCGCTCCTGTCTGCCTCCTGTTCCCAGAGAGGAAAGCCTTTCTGAAATAATCCATCAAGGACTGGCAAATGGTAAAGATGAATTACCCCATCATAATGCCTGCCCATCTTGGCCTAGACATGCCACCTTTATTTAATCATTTTCATAAGTTACTTACTGCCTCATCTGTAAGTCTCCAGGGCTCTGGGAGCCAGACTCGGGTTGATCTAGGCACTGTCCCAGGTGAAATGAAGCTGCAAATTAGAGCAGCAGGAACCTTGGTCGCATCTGAGCTGTTACTGTGCCTGAAGAGGGGACTGGCTCAAACGATCAGTGAACAATCTGGCCCATAATTAGTATTAAAAGGGAAATCAAGAGGAGGAGACAGGTCGCCTTACGCAGAAAGGCTTACGGCCACCAGGCCAACACCACGCGTTGGCTCACACGGAGGACCACCGTTTGTCACTCCCAGGAAAGAGCAGTGACTGCTAGGGCACAGCGTGGCGGTCTCTGCCATCAAGCAGACACCAGGCACAGGCTTACACTCAGAGACTTCTCCAAGCAAGGACAGGTATCACGGGTGACTCCTGATTCACACGGGCAGTGTCTAATCCGATATTCTTAACCCAAGCACACCAAAACGGGTGCTTTTACTTCTCAGCTCCTAGAGGATGCCATACACTAAAATGATGAGATTATTATTCCTATCTACCTGTCCAAAGTTAAGATTTTTGAATTTTTACACGTGTTTTAAGACATTTCTTCATAAGGGCAGATTATGGCAAGGTCTTTTGCTCTTTTCATAGGTAAGGCAATGCTGTTCCAGGATTTCACAAAGCCACCACAACTAATTCCATAACTCACTGTGCGTCATACTCTACAAAACTAATTAGAATATAAAGCATTAAAAATAACTAATGTTATTTTTGTTTGGCTACAAAATGTTAATTGTTTTCAATCTTTTTGTTTATTTTAGATTTTTCCTTTAAAACAAATCACACACACAAAAAAACCAGCCCACATTACACAGACTTTGGCGTTTCAGAGACAAAGTGCGACACCATCTATGAGGCTGAGCATGGCTGAAGCAAGAGCAGTGGAAGTGTTCATTAAAGCTAAGGTCCTCGCCAATACGTTCCAGATGATTTTGCTGCTCACCTTTCAGTAAAAGATGCAGTTCTAATGCTTTTCCCTCTCAGAATAAGTGGCCTGTGCTGCTATTTCGATCCGGTATGGTTAGTGCTGGCAAATAACACAACTCTTTATTTGGTGCATAAAAGAATTCCTGCTGTTATGTAAAGAACAAAAAATCCAATTACGAAGCTTTTAGACTTCTCCCCTAGCAGTAGCATTAGCAAACAAGCTAATCTATGCAAAGCTCCCGCAAAGACAGTGGGCGAGGACTTCATGGACCTCAGACGGTGCAGAAACTCTTTGGAAGCACCACCAGTGCACGCTCCCCCTTCCCGGAGGGACGCCTGGCAGGCACCAAGGGCTGCCGGGCCTCTTGGGACAGCTCTCCCTTCGTTTCCTTGCCTCTCCAGAAAGATGCCTCTCCGCCAGCCTCTCCACTCTTTATTTTTTCCTCTTTTACTGCCATTTTTGCTGAAAATCAATACAGTCTGGTTAAGAAAACACAATTTACTTCTCCACACACAACTGGCAAACAATACTGGATTTCATAAGAACGGGGTACTAACCAGTGGTTCAAAACAAAATTTTGGGGCAAACCCTGAAATATTATTAGGAGAAACTGGGCATGACACCGTGCAGAACAGCTTTTTGAAACAGCGAAAAGCAACTCAGAATGATCTCTTACCAGTATTTTTATACTTCCTTTACACTATGCACTATCTCAAGTACAAATATAGGTTTTGTCAAAGAGCTGTATTTAGCTCTGTCCAGAATAAAACCTCTGATAAAGCTGCGCTAAACAAGTAAGTATTGGCAGCCTGATTCAAATCTCATGCAAGTTAATGCAGGTGTTAGTGAACTCTGTGAACCTTTGGATCAGGTTCCAGTTTGTTCGTGATTCTGAAAGCGTGAAGTGACTCATAATTTTCTAGCTTTCCCTCGGTGGTTTTAGAAGAAGCATTAAGTTACTTGGGACTTCTCTTACAACTGTCAAGAATTAGGACATCATACACACTTGCAAAAACAAGTGAAAACCCCCAGACAAACAGCAATAACAAAACGAAAGGCATTATTTCTCTTGTATTAGCATACTGCACAGGGCTAATAAAAACGCAACAGAGGAATCGGTCATTTGAAAGTCATTTATGAATTCTTTACACAGGACATCTCAATGTCTTGCATGGCTGTTGGCCTTCAAAGCGGTACAACGGTCTGGGGCCCTGCATTTATCCTACTGCCTGTGTGTTACCGGCATGGCTACACAAGCCCAGACGAAGTCACGCAGGAGCCCTTTCTGCTCTGTAGCGCTGGGTCATTTGTGTGCCTACAAAACAGCCTGGACTTCTGTGAGACCTGTGCTGGGGCTCACAACCACACGTGAGACGCCCGGTTTGCTCAGGCTAACGAAGGACCGGCTGTAGGACATGAGGACATTCAACTTCTGTTCTGGGGCACCCCAGTCCCGAGCCTCCAAGCCATCCCACGGCTCCTGCCACGAGGTCTGCTGGTGAGAGCTGAGCTCTCGTGGAACTGGAGGTCTGCACGTGAAAGCAGGGAATTCAGTTCCGCCTCCTGTGTCACCTTGAGTGCAAAACCCCCGGCATTTGGTACAGACAAGGAAACCAGAACCTGCCTCCTGCAGCTCACGGGCTGCCTGCAGCCCGCTTTCTGCTCGCTTTGATTCCATACACCCCCCTCACTGTGAACTACACACCTGCATTTAAGTGCTAACTCCAAAGAAAAAACTGGATTTGCACTCCTGAAAGGGAAGTGTAAATGAGCGAGGCAGCAGATCCTAGATGCAATGAAACCAGCAACATTCAGCACAAAATGTAAAAATTAAATATATTCAACAATATGCCCATACAGAGCCTGCAGAGGTTATTCCAGCAACTTAACTGAGCCCCCCCATAGAATTTGATAACTTTGTGTTGTACAACTGCAGCTGAAGTTGGCTTTCTATCCTCTGCATTTTGTTAAACGTACATTGTTAAAGGACTCTGAAAGCGACTACAAATAAATACGGCTTTTGCTCATCTTGTTGACAAATACAACAGCACAAAGATATAGGACACTAAAATATCACACAATTAAAAGCTGTGTTCCAGGAAATCAATTACAAAATCACTATCGATATTACAAAAGACCTGCGTTTCTTTCTTGGCATGCTGTTCTGTAAGGGCTCATGTTTATAAATTATTCTGCCGTGCAACCACCGAAGTTGTCGGCCCGTTCTGTCCCTGCGTGGCTGTGTTCGGCGTGCGTAGGAGAACCTGTGAGGATGCAGCGCAGCGCCCTGCAGCTCTATTTTCTTCCCCGAGAAGAACGCGACACAGATACCGACACAGGATATTTTTGCAGGGTGGGTGTTAAACCAAGCGAAATGCATCCGCAGACGCTGTCGGGCCAGGGTGGGCACAAGGCAGGCAAGGCCAGGGTGGTTGGAAGGCGGTGGTGAGGCAGCGCTGATGTCCCTGCCCGGGCACTGCTCGACCCCGCAAGGCCCTGCTCTGCTCCCAGCAATGCCAGTTTTCCAGCCCAACGGCTCTTGGGTGTGTTTTAAAGCAGTGCAGCCCCAAAGGCCAGCTCTCCCCACCTGCCTCCTCCAGCATATAAAGCCATAACGCAAGGCGGTGTATGTAAAATAAAGACTAAACAGGCAGAGATGGCTCAGGAAACACTAAAAAACATCTGAAGGAGAAAAGAAAAGCTGGGTTTGCTGGGAAGGCAAAAGCAGCGGGAGGACAGCATGCCTGGCATGGTGAGCTGGTGTGGCAGCAGCCACGACTCCCATGCGGAGCCGAACGCCCGCATCGCTGACGCGCGGGAGACGCAGGACCAACGCCTGTTCCACGTGCGCGCGCTAACTCAACACCAAGTTACTATGGAAATAAAGCAGAACTCGTCCTATCGCAATTTGGAAAAATAAGTAGAAAGAGCGGAAAACTAGAGAGAGAAAATGTAGGAGAATGACCTTAAATTATGTTTAGCTGTGGACTATCTTTGCCTTCAGAGTAGTTTTAGTAACAAACCACATCCTCATCTCCAGAATAACGTCACGATGTAGATTGCTAATAACCTTTTTTATTCACTAATTAGCAATAAGCATTCATGTTATATCCTCAGTTAAATGTTGTCAGCAGTCACCACATTGTATTTTAATTCCATTTAGATTTAAAATCCTTATTTTAATTCTATTAGCTAAATAGTAGCCACTCCAGCTGAAACACTAGAAGCTTTTGTAAGACAAACATCAGTGGATGGCTTTCTTGTCAGTTCATTCGTATGCTACCACCTTTACTTGATGTTCAGTACCCTCCATACTGCTTCGGTATCAAAAACGAATATACTCTCATAGGAATAGACCTATGGAGCTCTCTTGACTTTGATTAAATTATGAGCATAGAAACAAGCAGGATTTGACCTTCTGGGTATATCCAGATAGAAAGAACAAGCTGCATGATATCTTGGAGTCAAATCTCGTGCATCTGGTCATAGACTCCTTTCCCAAGATGAATTAAATTAGCCTGTGTAACAGACATCAGAGCAAAAAGCTTAATGTGTTTTGATGTTGAGATGAGCTACACACAATTTATTAGGAAACAAATAATCATACTAAATTACAGCTCACAGCTGAAAACAAGAGAAAGTGCCTTAACACTAATAGCTTTTTCCACCATACAGTTTCCAAGTACTCTCTCCATCCCTCCCCGGAGGCAGCCACAGGATGCAGTGCAGCACCTGCAGCAGCACCAGACAGAGGCTGCTTTGCCTCCTGAAACTGGTGGGCAGGCCACCTATGGGTTGTACACCGTGCATCCCCAAAAGCTATCTGCATCCCTGTCCTGAAACCGGGGTGGTCAAGGGGTTTGTGGCTCATCATTTCTGCTGTGGCTTGGCAAGAGCTTCTTGCTTCACTTTTTCAGTATCCTCCACAAACCTGCTGTGCAGCACACAAAGCCTGCACTCAACAGAAAGCAAGGTTGCTAACACTTACTAGTTAAAAATGCTAACTCTGTGTATGCTGCCAGCATTACACTAAACTGTTTCTCATTGCAGGTTTGGGCTGATTTTGGCTCTCAGCTATAAATATGCAGTCCTCACTGGTCAGAAAATAATGCAGAGGGTACCTTGGAAGTCATAGCAAAAAAAAAAAAAGTCTCAAACATTTCTCTGTGTTTTCTTGGGGGCAGAGTTGGATGAAATTAAATTACAAGAAAGGTTAAAAAAAGAAATCGTTGTAAGTTCTAAAAGCAAACGTGGTTGGCCCCCCAGTGCTCAGCTGGTACTGTAAAACTCTAAGGGTCACGTGGCTGGAAGGAAATATATCAGTTATTAAATGCATTACGGAATTGTGAGGTGTGTATTTTTAGAAGACAGCAACAGATACTAGATACAAAATAATAACACTGACATTCCCCATTTCCTCATGTGGAAAGTGCTTGTTACAAGATCGTAGCGGCAGTCAATGTCAAGCTTTACAGCATCACAGAATGAATGCTCCTTCTGCATCGATGCAGTCTTGCCGTGCGCTTCTATTACATCACCTTTAACCACACGATCTCACACTAATTTTCCCGCAGAGCAGCTGTTTCAGTGCACAGGGTGGATGATACTCCGTGAGCAGCTCCCCCCGTCTGCTTTCTCATCCTTGTTCAAAGGACACGGCTGGATACCGAGCGCTGCTGATAGCCTTGGAGGGCAGCCTGACTCTCTGTACGAGTCCCCGTGCTCCTGCGGGTACCTGCAGCTGCTGCCCGAGCCCGCATGGCTGCCCTGTGCCCCGCAAGCCTCCTGCTCATGGCGATGGGGCTCCCGAAGGCACATTACAGCATTACAGCCTCCTGTTCCAGAGGCTGACCTCTTCTTCAAATCCACCTGGGTTTTCAGGGAGGTGGGAGAAAGCTCGCAGCTGGTGGTATGGCCACCCCACGGAAAATCACGGTGCTCTGCTGCTTTAAAAGGGCCAGCATGTTTCCGACTGGGAGAGCATAAAAAAACTATAGTGTCCTAGGCAGAGAGTTGTGTTTCTTCCCGCCTAGTCTTGACAGTCCTGAGAAGAAAATATTTATCAGGGGAGCAGTTATAAACTGGAAGAACTCAGTTCAGGACATACAGCTTGGCTGATGTGCAAGCTTCACAGAGCAAAGAACCAAAGAGCAGGTCTGGAAAACTCCTGGTGTGCCCGAAAAGCTCTATTTCGCATTTGTGCTAGCTGGTCTGAGAAAAAATGTCACCTCTACCTCCACACTGTGCTTTCTCTAAAACACTACGTAGATGGGTCAGAAATTCTGGGCAAACCTGAAAAAGCCAAAAGTTACCCCCACTCTGCGGCTTTGCAAAGCCCACCCAGGCAGCTCCTGCCAGCAGCCAGCCCCGCGCCTCATGCGCAGCACCCAGAGGTGCTCGCTTCCCTCCGGGCCCGGGGAGCTGCCAGCGGCACGGCCGGTGGTGGCTCAAGGCTGGGGGGCCAGGGGCTCACAGGAAGAATCGAGCTGCTCGTTGACCGGCCTGAAGTGGCAACGAGGCATGAAGGCAGCTGAGCGAGCTGGGGAGTTCGGTATGGAGAGGAGAAGGCTCTGGGGAGGCCTCATGGCAGCCTTCAGTGCCTAAAGGGGGCTGCAGGAGAGACGGGGAGGGACTCTTCGTCAGGCTGTGTAGGGATAGGATGAGGAATAATAGTTTTAAACTAGAAGACGGTAGATTTAGAATAGATATTAGCGAGAAATCCTTCACCGTGAGGGCGGTGAGGCCTGGCCTGGGCTGCCCAGGGGAGCTGTGGGTGCCCCATCCCTGGCGGTGCCCAAGGCCAGGCTGGGGGGATTTGGGCAGCCTGGGCTGGGGACAGGGGGCCCTGACCATGGCAAGTGGGCCAAGGGGGGGCTTTGAGGTCCCTTCCATGCCAAACCAGTCTGTGAGACTATGAAGCTCCTGCAAAAACGTCACTCAGGAGGGACAGCAGGACACGCAGGATTTCAGTTCAACCTTCCCGTTTCACCGCGAGACTATGGGCATTATCTGCTGGATGCCAGGAAGACCCACGTACATGCACTTTGCCCTTCTTTTCTGCAGTAAAGTAATAAGGAACACTACTTCTCTTCTGACTTGGAGGAAGAAGCTATTTGGCTCCCAGATTTCTTTATTGTGCTGCTTGGTTCCACAGTTCTTCATGGAGTCATTGACTTCATGCATTGCCTACAACCAAGTATGCATGAGGACCAGAAACACATGCATCACCCAAAACATAATCTGCTCACCCCATTTCCAGCTTAATCTGTTCCAGCACAAATTATTCCAGTATGCATCCTTCAGAGGGGACCAAGACCCCACAGGAGGTAAAAATTAAGCCCTGACAACACCACCACCATGCTGAAGGTTTTTGAAAACTCAAATAACTCCTTAATGCTTTCCATTCTGCTTGCTGCTTGAAAGTTTCCAGGTGCACTGCTATTGTGAGAATAGACGATGATTGTGGAGCAATCCCTGTGATCAGGGTGAATTAAAATGTTTATTTATATGAATCTGTATTTTATATAGACATATGCATTTATATAGGAAAACATATACAGATTGTGCTCTAGAGACAAGGGCCAAGAATAGGTTTTGTACTCAGTGCTAAAGTGCTTTTCCTTAGCCCTACAGAAAGAAGAAGGCAAGTTCTCTGCTGTAAAGTAGTTAGGGAAAGAGGATGGGTAAAAGCTGAGAGGTAGCTTCTGTAGATGATTTAATATTCAGACTTATCAGTTCATTAGAAAGATAATGATCTCTTTTTTCTTTCTTGTCAACTATGAACTTCTTCTTAAAAGGGTATTGTATTTTAGGTAAGCATTTCTTAACAAGAACAAACTCATTGTATTCTGTTAATCTTATATTTCTATTAATACCGGCTATGTTTTTTCATGCTGTTCACCCCATGCTGCCAAAGTCAGCGCATTCAGACTAATGGACTAGAAAAATGCAGAGTATTTCTGGAAGGACACAATTTAGTTTTCTTTCAGGTTTCTGAGAGCTATTCTAAAGCTATAAAAAACGGTCCCCTCATTGAAGTAGAAAGGAAAATGCTCAAAATAGGGCTAAAAGGATGGGCAAGGGTATGGACTTTTCTGTGAAGAGTGACTAAGTAGGTCATAAAAGAGACGAGCTGGGGCAGACATGATACTTATCTACCGAAACCCGAGTAGCACAGAGAGGACAAGGTGGGTTCAGCTCTTCAACATCTCCAGTGCAACAGGGGCTTCAAACCAACAGGATGTCAGAGAACAATTTCTGACAACACAAGACATTGATCCCAACACTCAGTTTCTCTGCGAGTAACCGCATAACTTATTATAATAAGTTTAGTGTGACTAGTCAGGATCAAACCTAGCAAGAGTAATTAAGATTTATCTAATCTCAGACTAATCTGACAGCCAACACAGAAGAGCTTTTTCTGCTTTGACTAAATCTACTAATTATATCATTATATATATAATAGCAATCTATTAAAATGTAATGATATAATAACCAAATCTACCAGTTATACCAATTGCAGGAGTTGCACAGAAGAAGGTGCAAGTCCTGAGAACCCCCAAACCTCCTTTCTCACTGCTCTTGCCCTCAGTTCGTTTCCTGTTGTCAGGCAGAGGTTGAGGAGGTAAAGGGGCAGGAGTGGCATCGGAGGTGAGGAAGACGACCGCAGAAGAGCCTTTCTGCTAAGAAAGAATTTGTAATATTGAAACGTGGGAAAACAAAGCAAAACAAAACCTACCTTATACATCACTGTATAAGGCAACAAAGAAACCCTAGGAGTATGCTCAAGTACCGTATCCTGAATGAGGCATGTATTCCTCAATGTTTCTAAAGGCAGCTGTGGACTGGAGCCAAGCCCAGCGACAACCAATGTAATCCCATTTAGCTCCACGTGCTTCAGATTTGCCATAAATTAAGCAGCCCTTTAAGTTATCGCATGAAACATGCGCTGTGCAAGCAGGGCAATCACTTAACTGTATTGGAAACCCTTTTCTTTGCTGTTTCACACAAACTCAGTTAAACAGCAGAACAACTGGGGTGGGGGCAGGAGGAAGCAAATGATAAAACCAGATCTTTTCCCCCTCCCCACGGATAATGATTAATCAAGAAATACAAAGAGAGCCATTCCAAAACTAAGATGTCTTGGGCAAGGACTAAATGTGGTGTGACACTTTGCATCACACCTATTTATGCTAAATCTGTCCACATAAAAATAGCAGCTCTGATTAAAGAACGCCAGCAGCCCTTTTGCTCTGACTGGCAGTTCCATGGTCTTAATTTTTAACTTGTCGAAGTTAACATATTGTTGCCATTATAAATGGAAATGATCATCCAGCAGCAGAGTGTTAATGACATTCCATTAAAAAGAGTGCCTTTCCTGGCAGAATAAAAACTCAGGCACCGGTTAGCCTTGGAAAATGCACAGAAATACCTACTTTAAAGGGGTTCCTGTGCACATATTTAAAAGCTGATGTGCTAACACAGGCAAGCATTTCAGTGCTCATTTTTAGTGCACCCTTTCACACATACTTCTGTAGGAATCCTGAAATGAGGCTTTACAAGAGAAAATCCTCCAGTACTTAGAAAAATACTGCAGCAGCCTCTGCAGCCGTGAAATAATGAATAAAGAAAACCACATTTTATGGCACTATTCTTACAAATAAATGAAGAGAAGAGAAAGAAGAGAAGAGAAGAGAAGAGAAGAGAAGAGAAGAGAAGAGAAGAGAAGAGAAGAGAAGAGAAGAGAAGAGAAGAGAAGAGAAGAGAAGAGAAGAGAAGAGAAGAGAAGAGAAGAGAAGAGAAGAGAAGAGAAGAGAGAGAAGAGAAGAGAAGAGAAGAGAAGAGAAGAGAAGAGAAGAGAAGAGAAGAGAAGAGAAGAGAAGAGAAGAGAAGAGAAGAGAAGAGAAGAGAAGAGAAGAGAAGAGAAGAGAAGAGAAGAGAAGAGAAGAGAAGAGAAGAGAAGAGAAGAGAAGAGAAGAGAAGAGAAGAGAAGAGAAGAGAAGAGAAGAGAAGAGAAGAGAAGAGAAGAGAAGAGAAGAGAAGAGAAGAGAAGAGAAGAGAAGAGAAGAGAGAGGTGCTGTGCTCTAGGTGACATTCGTACACCACAAACCTGGTGGTTATATAGTCTGTATCACTATGTGGTTACAAATACAAGGTGTCTACGTCCTAGCACCTCTCACATAAACTGTTATTCTGTTAAGTATTGGTAAAAAATGCTGTTTGAAAATATCAGCATCAATACCATCTTGAAATTCCCATTGCTTCTTCCTTTCAGAAAGCAAAGGATGGATCTGCTTAGCTGTCACACCAAGAAGATGCTAGAAATCATAGGCGTTGATAGCATTCCTGACCCAATTTGTTTTGATGCGTAAGCCCCATCTTAAACACTCCAACACTCTCTCGTGTAAATAAATAAGTTTTGCTTGGTTGTAGCCCTTTCAAAATATTATTAAATGTTGGAAAGTTATTAATATAATTTTATTAACTTTTTAAATATAACTTTATTAATATAACTATAACGGCAGATCTCCGTGGATCCCTGCTCCTCTGTACTGGGCCATCCCCTCCCCTTCTTGCACGTGCCTGCCCAGGAGGGAACCAAGCTGCACAGCCCCTCCAAATTAAGTGGTCATGACAGCCCACGAGGCAGCATCGCTCGCCCAGCCTCAGCCTCTGGCTTTCCCAGCAACCAGCGGGGATGAAGCCCACTCCTCCTCCTCCTCCTCCTCCTCCTGCACGTAACCACAAGCATTACAAAACCCTCTGGTACAAGCCAAACATTCTGGGGTGTTATGTCACTCAGCAGGAAGGCAAGAAGCAAAAATGAGTATTTCCCCCAAAGCCCTTTGAGGGTCATTCTGCTCTTCCATCATCGTAAAGAACTCCTCTTTTTTTTTTCACATTTTCATGAATTTGTAACCAGCCTGTCCCCAGCATTCACTCAGAACATCACACAGTACTCGAGTAACTCATTTATCTCATCATCTCACTGCATAGCATGGCAAGATACCTCCTGGTACATCCCTGAAAACCACACGACGTTGTGCAGCACGTCACTGTGCCACGACAAGCAGACATCCTGGCTTCTTCTACAGTGTTCGCCTGTCCATGCAGCTGGGAGGCTGCAACTCTGCTGCTGAAATGGCTGAGCACGAGGAGGAGCACGCAAACGCCCAGCAAAGATAAAGAAGAGATGCACGATGCCTGGCAAGTAAGTACCAGCACCCTTGCTGCTCACAGGTGCTCCTCTACGGAGCGTCTATACACCTACTAGCTGCCAAAAAGCACCAACCATGTCTAAAAACACTTCCTGTGCAGTTTGCAAGGCCATGGAGCAGGTTACACTGCGAGGTATTTTTGCCAGGAAAAGAGACAGACCACTTCGTACTTCTGCTTCACAATCAATACCCAGCCTACAAAGCACCGGGGAGATAAAACTGCATTATTGCTGCAGGAGAAGGCACTGATGGCGTTAGGAAAAAATCCCTCGCCATATAAGGGCTGCGAACATTTTCCCACTTAAGACAACGTGTGGGATCATATTCACAGACACAGAAATATGTTCTGTTCCCTGACACCCACAAGTCCTAGAACACCGGGCTGAAGTGCTGGCAAGAATAAGAACCATTTGTTAAGTACAAAAAATGTCTCACATAATTAGAGAACTGCTGAAAGCTACCAATTTAGTACTCAGGCTTTAAAATTTAAGAATTCTCATTGTAACAACAGCTCAGGCTCCGGTGCACCTAGAGATGGGAACGCCTAACACACGCACCATGTGGCCCCATCGGCATACCAAGGCAAAATTAAACCAAAGAGACTTCGTCACCACTCAGCCAACACCTTGAGCAGGTTTTATGGCAGTGATGAAGGCAAGCTGCCCCGCAGGCGCTGTGAACATCTCGCCAAGCATCCCCTGGGGAAAAGAGCAGCCCCTGCCTGACCAACGCACCCAGTCGAGACCCAGCGCCAGGTAGTGATGAAAGAGCACCCATCAGAGCAAGGGAGGACAGTGGTGATGGTCCCTCTCGTGGCCCCTAACACAAAAAAATGTGAACTCATTACAGAAGTGGGTCCCTCCAAGAGCAGGGTCTGGCATGCCATGCTTCTTCCAAGTTTCCCTAACTCAATTGAAGTCAAATTTCTAAAAGCACAAACGAAGACAACAACAAAGCAGTATTTTCAAGCCAAGAGCTGAAAACCACTCCAAGCCAACCCCAGCTCTCAGCTCAGCTCGGCTCCCCCTGGGGAGTACTGACACTTGGGGGCAGCGGCCACAGCCCACTGACGCCGCTGCTGGCAGGCGGCGGGCACACGCGCGTGCAATGCTGCTCATGACGTCGCGCAGCATGAACGTCCGAGATCATGTGGATTTCTGTTTCTGCTCCTTGAAAACGTATTTTATACCTGCAAGCTCGCTCTATTGATTGCTCTATTTTTAGTCCACGCCGTGTCTCTCAAGCATCAAGCTTCGGTGATAAACTGAGCATCAAAGATTCCACAGGCGTGCCTTTACACCCTAAGCGCATCGCTGCAAGAGCCACGACTGGTAACCGACGAGACATAAATGCTGTACGTTTGTTCCCATCATGGGCAATTGCACAGCCAGCGCAGCCCCACAGGAGTCCCCCCCGCCTGTTTCACACGTCTGAATAAACCCTGTCGCTGTGTTTCACCCAACCAAGAGACTCCAGTTTTTTCTGCCCGTTGTCCCGTCTCCTGTGCGTGGACGCTGATAAACCTGCTTTCCTCAGGTTCTCTCTGTTCCAACTCTCGTTTTCTTTTTCCTCAGCAAAATATCTGGAAAAATAGCATTTCCCTCCAATAGGCCTGAACTCCCACAGCCGTGTATCCGTTTCACTCCGGGCAGTGCGTTAACCAAGGGACGACAGAGCTCTCCTCCCCTGCTCCGCCACCTCACCACACCGCCCTGAGAGCTGCTTGGGGCTGCTGCCCCTTTGCTTCCACACTCCCACACGCGGCTGCAGATCCGCCAGCGGCTGCCTCTCCTTCAGCCCAGCCCAGCCCAGCTCCACGCTCTTCCTCCTGGGCTTCCACCACGCCTCTGCCTCTTCCAGGGCTCTCAAACGGCTCGTGCTCGCAGGCGGGTATCTGCCCCACGGAGATGCACAGTAAAACATGTGGGATTTAGCTGCTATCAACAAATTGCTGCATTCCAAGGAAAAAAAAAAAAAAAAAGAGCGAGAGATCTGACAGAAAGCTAGCAGTTCTGAAGGACTTGTGCTAGGATTTGATGCAATCTGCCATGCCGGCAAATTAAAGCCTACAGAAACCATGCTAAAATTAGAGAGAGCTGAGCTGAAAACCAAAGACTCACGGTGGCTGCTGCAAATCCTTAAACAGGGCTTAATGCAACATTTAGGTGCTCGGTCTGTGCTTGGCTTACGCCCACCGAGGCCGTTCATTTATGCTGTGAAGTAGCTGTGAAGACCGCTTCTGGGACAGTTTTCCACCCCGCGCCTCCCATGGCTACCACTGCGGCCTTTCAGACACCGACGCAGCGGCCCAGCCTGTGTTTGATGGCCCCGAAGGAGTCGCACACCTTATTTTGGGTGAACACTTCCCCTTGCACCCCCTGCAGAGGGTCCGGCCCCAAGGCAGCCGGGTGCAGGCTGCCCATGGGGGGCTCCCTGGCACACCCCCAGCGAGGGGTCTCCCACCCATCTCATGACTGCCCAGCACTTCAGGACACGGCCCTGCACTAGCCGAAGCTCTTGCACACCAAGAGTCCCCATTTCTGGAGCACGGCAAGACCTCTGCTGCGCTCGGGGAGCCTCGGGAGGCACCCCCTGGGTGGCTGCCCGCTGCCTCCCCCCCGAGCTCCTGCTCTCCGCGTGCCGCGGCGCCTCAATCCCTGTGTTCGGGGCTCAGGATGCAGTTCAGTGCTCTGCTGTATTTCACATCACTGCCGCCTGCTCTCAGATCAGTGTGCACACCACCACGGCTCCGTACAGACGCAAATGCCCCAGGGGCTATTAATTCCTCATTAATCGGAAGTTTTGTGGCTTTACCAGCATGCACATGCTGCCGCCTTGAAATATTCCAGAGAAAACGGTCAACCTTCCTTTCAAAATCCCATTCGGTAAGCAACTGCTACTCGATCCATTTTTTAATCAGTGGCTAAGAAGCGTTTATAAATTCCCGTGGGACAAAGGAGTGATGAATTTTGACCTCCTCCTTTCGCTGGGCTCCCGCAGCGGTGGCAGCGGTGCCCGTGCCGTGTCCCGCAGCTGCCTCCCGCCGGGCTCTGCAGCGAGCAGCATTTGCTTCCCAGCTGCCGGGCCCGGCTTGGGAAGCACCCGGCGCACGGGGTGCAATTAGCCGTGATGGCCTCTTCTTTGGGAACCGCCGGAATTGGTTTCATGTGAAGCCGGTTTTAAGTTTTTCACATTGTTTGTATAACAAAAATGCGCAGAAAAGCTCCCCTGTGAGCTGTCTATACAACATCATTCGCATCACTGAAAAACGGTTTTATGCATCAAACACCGACCAAGGTTAAAGTTCGCAGGGACATCAAGCTAGAACGACCCACCGAGAAATTTGACGTGAAGGTCATTGATTTCATGCAGTTTTTTAAGCGTGCACTGCTGGAAAATGAGGAAACCTCCGTTCACTAGGATTGTATGAAAAGAAAAATGCATGACCTCCCCAGGAGGCTGGCTCCCGTTCCTTCCCGTAAAACACACACCTATGAACCCAAAGGAGCATTAAAATTCTTGAAAAACAGGTCATGTTTTCCAAGACGCGCAATCTATCTACGATTACGTAGGCACTGAAATAAGCTGTTCCTATTTCTTTAACAAGTCTTGCTACTTCCAAAAAAGTGGCTGCAATATGCGACGTGGAGGTTGCCATGGCAAGCATACATTCCCTGTCGAGTATCTGAGCAAGCAGATGCGTAACAGCAAAGCCCACAAGATTAAGTCACTTCTCCTGCCACGGAACAATGGGGAGGAAAGCGCCCGGTATTTCGTCTCTTCCCAAAGACGAAAATTGCTCGCAGCACCTGAGGTTAACACCGAGGGCGGCACGTGGCCGGAGGCTTCGGCCGAAATTCCCAGATGTGCAAAACGAAGGGGCTGCACGGGAGTTCCCGCACACCCAAAGCGCCCAGCACCCCTATCCCCCCCCCGACCGGGGAACTTCCCCCGGCACGACCCCTCCCCGCTCCAGCCTCCCGGGAGCCCCGGGGCCGGGGCACGGAGCCGCCCGGGCCGGGGCTGGCAGCGGCTGCAGGGGGAAGCCCGGAGCCGCGCCGGGGTTCCCGAGCCGCCACGCCGGCCCCGCAGCGCCGGCCGCGTTTCAAGCCCCGGCCGTGGCGGCGGCATCCCCGGGGTCGGGAGGAGCCGAGCTCGCGGAGCGCCCCGCCCGCAGCCCCCGGCGCTCGGCTGCGCCCGGCCACGGCTCGCCCGGGTACCGGTGCCCGCGGAGCGCGGCGCGGCGCCGGCAACGGGCGCGGAATTTTCCAGGGGCTGCGCCCAGCACCGCGGCCGGGCCGGGGGCGACGGCGGCGCCAACCCGCCCCGAGCGCCCTGCGCCGCCGGTACCCGGGGAGGGGCCGCCCCCGGCCCCCCGCGGAGGCTCCGCGCATCCCTCGGGGGCTCTGCCCCCCGCTCCCTCCCCCCGGCCGCTACTCACGCTGCAGGCGGGAGCGCGCGTCCACGCGCGGCCGAGCCGCGGTCCGGGGGCGCGGAGCCTGCGGGGGCGCCGCCGAGGGCTGCCCGCGCCCGGGGCTCGCCGCCCGCCGGCCCCGCCGCGCAGCGCCCGCCCCGCCCCGCCCCGCTGCGGGCGGCGCCCGGCCACAAAGGCGGCGGCGGCGGCGGCGGGGCGGGACCCGCTGCGCGCCCGCGGTGCGCTCCGAGGCGGCGGCGGCGGCGCAGGGGCGGAGCGGCTCCGGGCGGCCGCGCCCTCCCCGTGCGGGGGTGCGGGGCGCGGGGATGCGGGGCGCGGGGATGCGGGGCGCGGGGATGCGGGGATGCGGGGCGCAGCGGTGCGGGGCGCAGCCGCCCCGACGGGACGCGCCGAGCCCGCGGCATCCCCGCGCTGGGGTCTCGGAGGCGCCGGTGATGCCGCGTCCCCCCTGCTGCGCCCTCCGCCTCCCCCCTGCCCTCCCTCCCGTGAGGCCGGAGCCATTTTCTGCTCCGGGGCTGGGCAGGGGGCCCGGCGGGGAGGGCGCCGGGTGCCCCCCGGGAGCGGCGGGGCACGGGGAGCTCAGCAGCCCCCGGCGGGGTCGAACACCGAGGGCAGCGTGTGGCCTCAGCCCTCCGGGTGCTCTTAGGGCAGCTCCCGCAGCTGGCGGGGCAGATGCCTCTCCGTTTGCTTCCCTCTTCGTCTCCAACCGCCCCAAAGCTCTCAGCGGCAGCGCTGGCGCCCATCCTGCATGCTCAGCCTCGAGGGCTCGCTGTGTGCCGTGAGGCCTCCACCTTGCTCTCCCAGCACCACGGCGCCGGCCCAGCGTTGGAGTGGGAAAGTGGTCGGTAGGAGCTGGAAGAGGATCACGGGAGGGTTTATACCAGCGCTGAGTTCTCCACCCGTGTTGGACGTGGCTAGTTCCTTGGTGGAGACAACCTGCACCCGGGCTGCTCCCAGCCTCTCCCGCTGTCACTGTATGTGGAGCAGGACTGAAATCCGGCCCCCAGCAGATCTTCCCCACCAACATCTTTTCCTTTGGGAGTGGGGGATGCCTGCGGCACCCGTGGGGCTGCCTGCCCTGAGCTGGGGATGGAGCAGAAGAAAGTGCTCTTCAGTGAAGGCACATAAAGAAGAGAAGAAGCCTTTGCTGCTCTAACCAGCGGCACATAAAAGTGGTGCACTGCTATGTGGCACACCGTGCACACGGGCTCCGACCCACCAGGGAAGGCAAACGGCTGCCTGGGTATGGCAGGGACAGCTTCTGGGAGGCAGGTGATGGAAATCTGCCTCCCAGGAGAGCCGCTGTAAAAGGAGATTCTTTTGTTTTGTTTTGTTTTGTTATAACGGGGAGTTTTCCTCCCTTCATGCATATTCCCTGAAGTCCTGCTGAACATCTCCAAGACCCTGCAAGACAAAAAGACCAGCAACTGGGACAGCCCTGTAGTCCTTACCCACAAAGTACCCCACAGACAGGGCTTTCTGCCTGGAGAAGACGAGTGTTGAGGGGAGGAACCCGGGGCTGTGCCCGGGGATGCAGGTGGGAGCAGCACAGCCTCCCCAACAGGAAAGCCCCATGAGCATGGGGCCTGGGGCATGGCACAGGAGGGAGGCTCTGCCCTGGGCTGGGCTTTGCTTCCTGCGTCACGGTGTGAGGTCTCGGCTGCTGTCACCTGGCTGGCCCCTTTTGGACACCCTCGCTAAGTTCCTGTCCTTTGCGGGACAGGTTGAAGGTGGGTTTGGCCTTTGCATTGGTGGAGTTATGACTGCAGAGGGTTTTTGCTTCTTCCAGCTTCAGGGTTGTCTGTGGCCGTTCCGAGATGCGTGACTTTATGTGGATGGGAATGCAGGGGGAGGCTGCGGAGGCAGCAGCTCCCTCTCCCACCCATGGGACGGGTGTGTGAGGGCCTCAGAAGTGCCAGAGCTAAATAAAAGGGCTGGGAAATGCTCATGGCTGAGCCACTCAGCCAGATTACGGGCTCCCATTTAAGCAGAGTGACTTTGGTGCAGAAAAGCACCAGCTGTGCCAGGGGGAAGCCCCCTGCGCCGTGCCAGGGCTGTGGCACCACTGGAGGCGGGCGGCAGTATTCGCTCTCCTGGCCACACTGCTGCCTTGGGCACAGACACTTGGGTAGCGGCTCCCAGGTAAGCGCAGGCTGATTTATTCTAGTCTTGGGTTTTCGCACAGCTTCATTGGGTGACAACCAGCTGCTGCATCACCCTGTGCCGCGGAGAGCAGAGGATGCATTTGCAGTGAAAAACTCCAGAATCGGCCTCTGGCGATCACTAATGAAACAGCCTACGGTCAGGCCAGGATTTGGCATCCCTGCGAATGAGGTTTGGGAGAAAAGCCTGCTGCTTTTGTTAGCTGCTTATCAGCATATGTGCGTTGTTGGTCCTGTTTACAGATAACGTTGAAGTGGTTGCACATCACACAAAGAGCCTCAGGAATTACAGGAGTTTCATCGTGGTTTCACTCCCACTAACTGCAGCAGGGACACACCAAAGGAGGCAAGCGAAGAGCAGGCCAAAATAGCTGCTTTCTGAAAAGATGAGGGTCCAGGGTATATCCCTGCTATAACACTGCTTCGTGTGCAAAGTCAATTAGTTGGGCTTCAGCATGGGTAGCGAAACCTCTTTTCACTGGCACGCACGTATAAATAACTCCACTCCATACTGATTTCTATTCATTCATACATCTGGCTAATTAAAGTTTTAAAATCGTGAAGTTCCTTCAGCAGATTTTATTGGAAAGCTAGATGTGCTCCTTGCGTGGATTCTGCAAATCTGGGTTCACTGGTGTCTGCTGGAGTTACACCAGCACGGCAAATCAGAGCACGTGCTTCAGACTGATAACCCCGATTTTTTCTTCTCATTTTTAAAGAGCCTGAAATATATGGGAAAGTAGTAGTTACTAATGGCACAGTTCCTTGCACTTAATAAATGGTGGTGCTACATAGCTTTAAAAATTTCCCCTGTAGAATTCCCAATCTATTTTTTTTTCCTTCTGGTTGCGCTAAGTCTTCTCAAGTGCTACTTCATCTGCTTCTAGACAACGCCAGCCTCCCTTCCCGGAGGCTTGAAGGTTGAGAGGAGCGGATGAGTCATGGGCTGTGGTGGTGGAGATGGGGGCTGATTTTTGGGTCACCCTCTAAATAGGCCAAGGCTGGTGGCTGTTAAAAGTCTGCCTGGCTGCGAGCCAGTGCCCGTGGCTCTGGCTGGGGACTGTCAGCGTGGTTTCTGGCATAAAGCATCAGTAACTTCTGAAACAAGAACTACCGATGGCAGACCTTCCTCCTGGGGGTCCTGGGGAAAAAAAGCAGGGCAGGGAGGGTGGCTGGGCAGGAGCAGCCCCGCCTGAGCCAGGGGTCAGCGCATCGCCGCACTGTCACCATCACGGTCATTATCACTGCCACCACCTCCACCATTACCATCGCTGCCATCATCCCCACCATCACGGTCATTATCGCTGCCACCATCTCCACCATCACTGCCACCGTCATTGCCACCATCTCCACCATCACCGCTACTGCCACCATCACTGCCACTGCCACCACGATCACCACCATCACTAACGCCATCACCACCATCGCCGCTTCGTGTCGGTGCAGAGGCATTTGTGCAGCCCAGAAGCAGCCAGTGCTTATCTCTTTTCTGACATTTTGAAGAAAAAGGCTGTGAGATCTATGAGGTCTCTTAGTCCTTGGAAAAACCTGGGCAGAGTGAGGCAGAGTGACACAGGGGGCAGCTGGAGGAAGCGATAGGTGACAGGTGACTTCACCTGCACGGTCCTTCACACCTTTCTGTTTACCACAGGATTTAGGAGGTGCATAGAGGTGTGAAACAATATGAGTAAGATCGGTTAAACATTTTAATGGAGACCAGAAGAGCAGAGGAACCCAAGACTCAGCTCCAAGCCTGCCGTGACCAGCGCAGCTCCCACCTCCGCAGGGCAGGCTGCCGCCCCAGGAGCTGGTCCATCTCCAGTATGATTTGGGGTTTTTTGCATTATAACTGAGATATTGGAAATGTTTTCATATTAGCAGGAAATCAAGTATTCTATCAATGCTCTGTGAGCTTTCGTCTCTTCTGTGTTGAGCTTCAAGGGCAGGCTGCAGCTATGACAAGCTCATGAGCTACGACGAACTTTGGCCAAGGCTGCTATGAAAAGTAGATTGCAGGTGGAGAGGAGTGAGGGATGCCGAGGGGCTGAGGTCTGGTCTGGGTGCTCGCTGGAATAACGTTGGATATCTGCATCCCTGTGCCCTGTTTCAGGACCGATTTGCATGAAATAGGTCAAAAATTGAAGTTACGTTGTATCAAGCCGGAGCGCGGTGCTGAGATGAGCCAAGGTGCTTCTCCATTTACGCAGCCACTTGCAGATCTTTTTAAATAGCCCTTAAAATTGCAGGTAACCTGCTGGAATGCTGGACATGCAGTGCCGGGGCTGGTGTCGGGGGAGCAACGCGTGCCCCTGCTTCCATCCCGTTTCCCTGACGCACGGAGCTGCCGCCCACGGCCGGATGCCCGGTGCGCAAAAGCCCTCGCTCCTGTTTCATTGCAGCCCAGAGAAGGCTGAGCTCTCCAGGTCGATCCAGCAAAAAGTATTCAAATGTCTGCTTCAAACCTAATTACAGCTGTCTCTCAAATCCATAATTTCATCTAAATTTGCCACAATTCATTCATGACCTCCCCTGTCAGAGCCGCCGTGTGAAGAACAGCTGAAGGTCACTCCTAACTCCGCGGCGAGCACAGGGAAATTAGCGTGGCTTTGATGCAGAGGCTTCCCACCAGTGTTTTGTGTCAGCGCTGGCAGAGTTGCCAGCTATTACATTTTTGCTGTACCTCCCATCAAAGCACACACACGGCGCTTTCCACCGAGTGCAGGAGGAAGCGAATTCGGCTCCCCTCCTCTGCTGCAGTGGGCTGCACTCTGCAGCAAGCGTGTGTCAAAAATACATTGCAGACACTGCAGCAGTAACAAGTCCTCGCCACGTGCTCCAGCGTGTTCCCACACAGTCAGTGGGTGTTTGTCCCTGCTTGTGTCCCCCTGCCCCTCGGGGTGCCCGTGTGCCCCCAGCCAGCTGCAGCACGCGCCGTGGGGCGAGGTGCAGGGGGGCAGCGCTGCCGAGCCCCCACCGCAGGTGCTCCTGCCCACCACGGCTCTGCACCCTGAAATGTTCCGCATCCCAAGGTGCAAAACAGCACGAGCAATGAGCAGTAACCCCACGACGGATTTGTAATAAATTGGCAATACGAGCAGAGACCCTGCCAGCCACAAGGAGGGTGCTGGCCGGACCTGCGGGGGTGGGCTGGATGTGCAGCGAAGGCCCCCACGCTCCGTGCCCAGCAGCAACAACACCATCAGGTAGCGCCTCGCCTCCCCACGCGAGCCCACGGGGTGCCCAGCACCATGCCCGTGTACACCAAGCAGCGTGTGTGCACCGGGCGGGGGGCTCGGGGAAGCTGCGCCAAGGGAAAAGCCTCAAAGGAGGACGCAGCGACAGGAAGAGTTACAGAAAACGTCCAAGGGCAAATACCTCGTCACGGACACGAGCGATGTAAACCATCTCCCCGGTGATCCACCCCTACTGCTCCCTACAGGCTCGCTGCTATGGGCAGTCCCGCTTTCAGTGTCCCGGGAAGCTGCAGTTTTCCCACTCAGGACTCTGTCCATAACACGCCTTTCAGCTTTTTTTAAAAAAAATACATATTTTCCTGACAGCCTCTTATTATCCACAGGCACCAAGCTATCAGAAACACTCCAAGTCATTTCTGGGGTTCCGACAGTTTGACGGCTCACCCTCTTTGTGCCTCTGGGGGTGGTTCGGGGCCCTTACCCCACAGCCTGCGCGCCCCAGCTGGCAGCGCTGCCGGCAGGGCCGAGGAGCGGCCCAGCAGCCACCTAGGTTCTGGTTTATTGCTGTCTTGTTAAGGTTATTTTGCAGCAGGGGTGATATTTGTGGCAATCAAATGTACCCACAATAAAGGGCTTTGCAGTTATCAACCCCCTGAGCCTTATTTTGGTATTCAATCAACCATAGAAACATTGATTTTTTTTTTGCACATATTTAATACTGTGAACCTTATCCTTTATATAAAGGAGGTGTGTATATATAAATATATTACATGTATTAAAAACACAACAAGAGGTGATGGGGACATGGGCCTTTAGGGACAACTTAAGATCATGTTAGCAGAAACCCCAGCTCTTCCTCGGCCCCGAGCTCTCCCTCAGCCACAGACATTTATGTCCCCTAAATACGTCAGCGGGCTTGCGGGCGAGAAAGGAAAGAAGCCGATAAACTCATAGCATTGACCTGGGCAAACCCACGTGGAGTGAATTAGCTTCCCCTCACCTTCAATGGCTCCGACACTGGCTCAGCCAAAGCCACCCCACTTGTCTCGACATCGTCACGAGTGACCGTGGGGGCCGCAGCCGGGAGGGCCCAGTGCCACCAGGAAGCAGCGTGGGGCAGCACGCGGATAGGACCACGGGACATGGAAAACCCCCTCCAGAGTTCAACTGTCTGCACCCGAGCTCGCCTTCCTGCTCAGCCCGCCTGCAGGAGGAATCCCCGTCACTCCTTTTGCCTGGCTGCTCCGTAAGGTCGCAGGGACAGGCACACAGATTTTACTGCTTGTTTTTTAAAGGACAGCGGAAAGGCGCAGGGTTGTGCAGAGCGGTTGGCACCAACTCAGCCACCCTGCCCGTGACCGCAGCCGCAGCCCACCTTGCTTGGTCCAGCCTGCCCCGAGGTCAGTGCCTGCATTTCCTTCGCATTTAATGTGAGGTAGGAGGGAGATGGAGGAAACTTTCAGTGCATTCTTTTTTCTTTTCTTTTTATTTTTTTATTTTTTTTTGTCTAATACCCTCTTAGCATTTAAAAATAGAGCTGTTACTAAGCAATGGCAGTAAGTAGAAAGCAAAGCCTATTGAGGATCATTTCTGTGAACAGGTATTTTTCCCAGCCTAAGTACTGTAAACATTGTGGGTTGACAAATTATGAATCAGAGCGATCCTTCCCCATCACAAGCTGCCCCTGTTCCCATTATCCCCAGAGAACAATAGCAGTGATGATCAGGAGATGTTTATTTTTGCTCTGGCTTTGAACACCTGGGTTTGCAGGTCAGATTCTCAAGCCTTTCCGCACAGTTTAAGATCTTAAATAAATAAATAAATAAAGATTAAAAAAAAAAAAAAAAAAAAAGAAAAGGAAAAAGAAAAGAAAATGGAAAAAAAAAAGAAAAGAAAGATGAATATCAGCATATAAGGGTGTAAGCGTGGTGGGCAAGAGCTGTGAGAACTGTCTGCGATCCTCGTGTCGCGGAGCAGCCCCTGCCCTGGGTCACAGCAGGAGCAGGGGCCAACACTCCTGTGGGACTCTGGCCGCCTGCTGCCAGGTCATGGGCTGAGAAGGGCGCAGAGAACATACAGAAATACACCCCAGGCCAGGGGGCCACCCGGCCAGCAGGAGATGCTCAGGCTGCGGCTGTCACCGCCCGACACTGGCTGCTCCCAGCCAAGTGTCTGCAGGCACCCCGGCACGTATTCTCGCTGGAGGTGTCCAAGGGAAGCGTGTGTCCCACAGACAAATAGTAGAAAAGAAGCAGCACAGGGCCCCACAGAACGTGTGGGAGCTGGGTGCGGCAGGGGGCTGCCTTTAGGAGCCAAACCGAGCAAAGCCTGCTCTGCCGGCCCTTTGGTGACAGCGTGTGTTTGCTATGAGGCTGCGCTGGCTGCAGAACCTAATTTATGAGAAATTCGGTGAGACTGGGTGTGCCTTCGGCTGTCGCAGGGTGGCTGTGGGCACCTCCTGCCTGGCCACGAAGGGTGCTGTGTCAGAGAGCGGCGCCCACGGGTGGGCATCAGCCCGGCCACGGCCCCGGTGGGTGCCCCTCGCTGCCAGCACAGCCCGTGGCAGCTCCTTCCATGAGCTGCGGCGTGCGTGAAGAAAAGTAACTACCGCCACCCTCTTTTTTCCACACCTGCAAATTTCCATCATCCAGATGGTGTCTGAGAATGAGAAAAACGAGGGCGAAAGGGGAAAACTGGTGATGGAGCAGCACCAGCGGCTGCAGCCGGGTGCACCGAGCTGCCTTTCACGGGCAACCCCCGCTGCTCACCTCCAGCCCCGTCCCCCGGTGCCTGGACTGCAGAGGAGCCGCGGGGAGGAACCGGGACGTGGGCGCACGGGGGCTCCGCGCCGCACCAGCGCCTGCTCCTCGGCGGCATCTCACTTCCAATGTGACATTGCAGCCACCCGTGTTCAATGAGTAGCTGTGCTGGCTGAGCAGCAGCACGCGGGCAGTTCCTTGGTGGGAAAAGCCCAGCCCAGCGTGCGGAAGGTGAATTTTTAAACAGTGTCTTTATGGTTGCTGCAGTCGCTGGGGAGGTGACGCCGTGAAGACCAGGGAAACCCTCGCGGCCGCCTGTGAGCCGCCCGTGTGGCAGCAGGGTAGCGGGTGCCTGTGTGCCAGCACGCCGGGTCCTGCCCCGGTGGTCCTCCAGAAGCCGTGCACGCCCTGCTGCCAGCGCTTTCGAAGCCCATTTAAAAATTCTCCCCACTTGCGATGCTTTCCTCAGATGCTGCTATACCAGGATTTCTCCTGGCACTAAAACTTTGCGTGTGTCGCAAATACCATTTTAATGCTACATGAATCATTGCAAAAATGCTTTGAAAGGAAAACGCACGAACTCAATTCCCTTGAAAGGAAAATGGGTGAACACGCGCGGCCCTGGGGCCACCCCAGCTCAGCGGCAGCACGCCCCGTGTGCTGGCTGTGCCCCGCTGGCTGCAGGGCCTTCTGCCGGCACTGCGCCTGTGGCCTCACCTTCAGGCTGCTGCAAAGCATCTTTCCCCGTGCCGTGGAAAAAAAAATGGCCTTAAGCTGCATCCCATGAGGTGCTGGGGAACGCTTCTTGCTCCTTGCAGCGGGGACCCTCGGGCGAGGGGCAAGGGAGTGGCCAGACAGGGCAGGGCTCCGTCCACTTTCACAGGGCTGAAGAAAGCATGAAAAGCTAGCTGAGCTGTCCAGGTTCTAACAAATTGTTTGCAGTTGCATTATTTTATTTCTTACAGTGGGGAAAATTTGTAAGATTCATTACTGCATACACTAATTACTTCGGTTAAGTGTCAAAACTGCACAATTTAATGTTGTGTTTTCATATATTAAAGACATTAATTGCCAGCAAACAGTATGCCATGACTAATTCTTTTTTTTTTTTTTTAAGAAAAAAAAAAGTAGAAGAAGAAGAAATCAATATTAAGTATTTTTACTATTAGGAGCTGAAACAGCACAACATATCCGAAGTCAATGTTTCCCTACTGAGCTGTGCTGTTTAAGGACTCGAGGCTTAGCAATTGCGTTATTGCTACCCAAACCGTTATTGGCTCTGTGAATCACGTTACTGCCAGGTTACAGCACATGAATTAATACAATAATAACGTGCAGACCCAGGAGAACACAGGCAGGCACCAGCTGCAGGGGCTGGGGCAGGATCCGGGGGTGCAGGCTCAGGGGCAGCAGGCAGACGAGTGAGCCAGTGCGGGGGGCACAGACACTACTTCCATTTACCTTGGGGAAATTGTTGAAATCAGTGACTGAGTGGTAAACTGAAAGCAAAAGGCAAATATGGTTGCAGTGATGGAGGGGAAGGCAAAAGGCAAGAGAAGCTGCTTACTTTGTTCTCCGCTACAACCTACACATTCCCTTAGTTCCTTGTACTTCTCTTGGCAACACGTTAAAATAAAGGTCATGTTTGTGCCTGTAGGTGACCCGGTCGCTTTGGGGATTTAACTGCGTATTCTAAATGTCAGTGTGAATTTCTAAACAATGCAGGTGAAAATGGATGGAAAGAAAACGAGAGCTTGCTCCACAAAGCCTGCCTGCACACCCAGCCACCGCGGGTCGTCCACCTGCAGGATGGGGAGCAAGAGCTGGCGGGTGGCTCCTGCGAGCAGAACACATCCACAGGAAAATAAAATATCTCGCTGGGTCCTATCTCTTCCCAGCAGCAGAGGTTCGAGTTTGACTTAAAGACGTTCATTCTTTCCCCAAGCCAACCGCTGGCAGTGCCCGAGCCCCCTCCACTGCCTCTCGCCGGGCTCTCACAAGGGCACAGCAATGTTTTTTTTCTGCTCATGCTGACCGTAGGATGGCTTCACATGCAGGTGGGTCAGGCTGCATGGGCAGTGCTTCTGGAGTCTGCTCCTGGGCAAGGCTGCTGGAGGAGCCCAGGCAGATACGAGGATGCGCGTCCCTCCAGTGGCACGGGGTGCTGGCAGCTCTCGGTCTCCCTCTGCTCCTTCCACGGTTCTGCCCCGGGAGCGGAGTTGGAAAACTGAATATCCAGCTTTCACTCCAGCTTCTTGTGCAAATCGCTGTTTAACAACTATCTCCATTGAATGCTGCAGTGTGTAAGTAGCATTTCATGCCCCATAAAATCAAAGTCTCACTTCATTTAATAGTGTCATTTTTTATGTCACAAGACACTGAAATTGCCCTCGTAAAGGCATGGGAGGATTTGCCTCTTCACTGCAGGCTCTTGCCCTGGCAATGTGCAGTGCACCCTGTCTGCAGCCGCCCCAGCAGCCACATGCCTCCGAGAGACGGTTGGCTCCGGACATTGACACCCAAACTCTTCAGCAGGTGGCATTTTCCAGACACTGTAAGAACATAAATTTCCTGGGAAATGGCTGGGTTTCAGTCACTCGAGCACTTTTGAAAACTCATTTGTACAGGCAGTAAAGAGGAGCACCAGCTAGTAAAGGGATCTCAGCTGAGGACGGATCTCGGAGAACGTTAAATACTGCTCTTGCAAGTTGGCACCAGAAGGTGCTCGGGCTTGAAGAATTCCTGTTCCATGACCAAAGTGGAATAACAATTTCTGTCTGGCTGCAGTTGGTCTCCCCCTGTTCATTTCCCCTCCTTATTCATTTTTCTTTTCTACACCCATTCTTTGCAAGTCAGATCAGAAAGGACAGTCAGATAAATTTAAAAAAAATGTGTGTGTTTGTGAATAATCTTGTGCCTTGTCAGCCTCCCTCATGATGATTAGGAAGGAGGCTTGGACAAGACGCAGACTGAGTAATATCTGAAGCTGGGGAATAAAAATGACACCTTGGGTAGATGTTTCTTTCTTCGATGATAGGGTCATCGTTCTTCCAGGCAAGCCTGGTTCACGGGTCCTTGCTCAAATTCAATTGCCCATTTTCTTCTGCCTCAATTTTCTGCTGCTGATTGAACTGAGCGTTGCCTAAAAGCCTGGAATAGCAGTGAGTATCTTACGTTTCCAGGTAGCCCCTGCATCTTCCCAGCACAGCCTTGGAAGCAGTTATCTTCAGGTTTTCAGATGGTACAGAAAGGCAGCTGTAATTGTCATCATTTTGTCTCTACAGTTTCTCTGTGTCCCTCAAACCAGACTGTTCAACAGGACCAAATTTTAATTCTTAATCACAATTGTGTCCTTACCAGCGTTCAGGGCATCTTCTTACATTTAGCAAGCAAAACAAAAACCCTGGAGGTTTCTATATTGCCTTTGACTTGTGCTTGGATTTTGGCCGTGCATGGTGTGTGCCCCTGCGAGACGCACTAGGCCCGGGAGCAGCACGGCCGCTCGCGAGGCCTCACCCTGCTGCCTGCGGCCCTCCCAACCCTTAACCGCACAGGGAAATGATGACTCCAGAGCCCATTCCTTTATTAAAGCAACAGCTGTCTCCACGGCGGGCATGGCTGCTCTTGCGTGAGCCGTGACCGATGGCATTGAGCGTGTGCCGGCGGCCTGGCACAGCGGCCACTCCTCCTGCCACGGTCAGGGCTGGGCAGCGCTCACCTCGCCAGAGCCGTGCCGTCTGGAGGCCCAGCAGCTGACAAAGCGTGCTCGACAGTCAACGGGGAGGTGTGAGCCTCCCCCGGGAACTTGTCCCGACCTAAAGCAAGGTGCTTGGATGCCACGGCCACCGTCAGGGCAGCTGCATCTTCTCCCCCCACGTTTTGGGGCACTCTGACATGCTCCGAGCACGGCCGCATGGTGCTGCTGCTTTTCATACAGCTGCTGCCAGCACCAGACCTGCACTAGACCTCCTTAATTTCGTGGTTTTCTCTATCTCTATCAGAAGGCCGAGACCAGCACCAGTAGAGGTGTGGAATATATGAAACTGGAAGAAAGACCTAGAGAAATTGGAAAAATATCTGCACTTTTCCTACAAAGTATTAAATATATGAGAACTGAGGTTTAAATCCTTGTTAGCTGAAGTTATTCTCCTGAATCCCCCACTGATTTATGGTAGTTGAGATTCCTGCACTGTGTCTTTATGACTAGATTTATGATAAAGTCTCTTCTCACAACAATCACTATCACAGCCAGTGTCAGAGTAAGAGAGAAAAATATCATTAAATACAATAATCGACATTTTCAATTAACCAAGACTTTGCAGAGGAAGAAAGCAGCTTAGAATTGCTAGGTCTGCTAGAGAAAAATGGGTAAAAAGCACAGCTCGTGGTTATAAAAATTGTAGGATGTGGCTGGAGAAGTCCAGGCATTAAAACTAAGAGTCATGCATTAAAATTATGAAAATGAATGAAGGATTTGTACTCCGTGCTCTTTTGTGTCAAAATAACCACAAGCAGCAGTAGGCAAGCAGAGGCTCTCCGTGACAGAGGCAGACAGTGCAGGCCAGGTTCCTCCATCCCCCTCTTCTGCAAACCAGGCAGCTGTTTTGGGCATCCAAGAAATCCCAGAGTTCAGCTCACGGGCTGCAAAAAGTCAGATGGGATGACTGCAAGGCAAAGCAGTCACACGCCAACGCCTATGCTGCCTCACAAAGATGCTGACGAGATAAGAGGAAGGGGCTGAAGCTGTGGCAGGATGAAGTGGGAGTGCCCCTTCTGGAGCCAGATCCAGGTCACTCCCGAGGCTCTGAAACCTCGGGTTTAAAGAAATCCTACTTTTTTGAAACGTTGCACTCTGACCTGCTCTCCAGTGGGGCCCATTTTATGAATTTCTACTCAGGTAGAAAATGGGGCAATAAAAGAATTGAAAAACTTCCATTAGAGTTTGCTGCCTTGTGCATAATTCAGCACCCGGCTGGCAGCGTGCGCACGCGTCCGTGGTGGATGTGCTGGTGCCGGCATGCCCTGCGGGGCAGGCCTCCCAGCCTCCCACCCTGGGCTTCCCTCATAATGGGTTAAAAGTAACCCAAAACTGGCTCCAAAGTACCGAGATGCTGGATGACCTCAGAGTTTCTGTCTGTCCCCTGAAAGCAGGGCAGCACAATTAATGTCCACGTGTCCGCCTGTCCCAGGAGACCAGGGCAGCACCATTAATGTCCACGTGTCCGCCTGTCCCAGGAGACCAGGGCAGCACCATTAATATCCCCGTGTCTATCTGTCCCAGGAGACCAGGGCAGCATCATTAATGTCCACATGTCCATCTGCCCCAGGAGACCAGGGCAGCATCATTGATGTCCACATGTCCATCTGTCCCAGGAGACCAGGGCAGCACCATTAATGTCCACGTGTCCATCTGTCCCAGGAGACCAGGGCAGCATCATTAATGTCCACATGTCCATCTGCCCCAGGAGACCAGGGCAGCACCATTAATGTCCACGTGTCCATCTGTCCCAGGAGACCAGGGCAGCATCATTGATGTCCACATGTCCGTCTGTCCCAGGAGACCAGGGCAGCACTATTAATGCCTGTTGGAGGACAGGCACCTTCTGTTAGTCCCAGCACCCGCGAGTCCATGTGAATTCAGGATTCAGGTTGCTGCTCTGAATTACAGATTGCACGTGCAGCTGAGCTGAAGGGCAGCCAGCCCAACCCCTGCTTCCTCCAGTTTAAAACCTCTCCACGTCCTCAGAGCCTCACACGCGTGCCATGATCAGGATCTTCCTGATCTCCTGTGTTTATTTTTGCTTCCCAGATTTCTGTGTTTCAAGCCAGGGTGCTGTGATGTCTGCCTGTTGTGCTTCTCCTGACGGAGCCCAGGCAGGGCCAGGTGGGACGTGCGCCCTTCTCCCGGAGCTTTCCACGAGGGACCAAATACCCCAGCCAGCTGCAGTGCCCAGCAGCCAGGGGTTTAGCAAGGGGGCTGCGAGGGTCAGGCTCATTGCAGGAGACCTGCAGGGACCACGGGCACCAAACACCCACAGCACCAGTCAGCGTGTCCTCGGGGGAGTGGTCGCTGTCTGTGGCAAATTATTCAGGAACTCCATGTTCATTTTCTGAGTAACTGCATGAGCACCAGTGCAATGCTCAGTATATATTTAAATATATATTTTTAAATCATTTCTTCCTCGAAAGTTTCCAGTCAAAAACTTGAATTAAAACATCTTGAAACTTCAGCTAAAACCTCTTGAACAATAGTGTAAATAATATTTTGCTACTGATACAATACACATCCCTTTCCCCTTATTTTTCTAAGACCATTGTTTCCACATTTGGACAAAGTAACAGCTTTCTGATTTTCCATACGAAGTGTTTAGAAAGCATCTTTTGCTGCTAAAAAGCAGCCCATGGCCACCAGCCGATTGTCTCCATCACTGAGTCACCACCGACCTTCTGCACGGCAGCGAAACAACAGCATGAAGCGTGGACGGACGGGCAGGGGGTTAAAGCTGAGTGCCTGCGGTCCCGTGCTGTTGGCACGGCCCAAGTGCCCCTCGGACACATCACCGAGCGACCCGTGGCAGCTCTGCCCTCCCCAAAGCCAGGGCACCATGCGCCTGCACCCCGTGGTGGCAGCGCGGCAGCCCTGCCCGTGGGCAGGAGGGGGGCTTTGGCCAGGCGGTGGGACCATCCCCATCCACCGAGTGTGCTGCTGGGCTTCTCTGCATGAGGCGTCCTGCATTTTCCTTCCCCTCAGCAGGGGAGGCATTCCTACATTATTCATAGATAACCTTTCTTGTCCAAGATCTAGGGCAGACATGGTGAAAAACTTGACTTAAAAAATTTATTTTCTTTTGGAAAAATTGCAAATGAATATGAAAAAAGATCTTCTCTTGCATTAGCTGCTCCGTGTTCCCAGCCCCTCTCACAGGGGACACACGTTGCACGTGTCCCAGCTGAGGGGGACGGGGATGTGGCCAGGGTGGGTCACTGTTTTTCTTCTCCTTTTGCATTGATGCGGTCACAACTGGGACACTGCCACCTCTGCAAGCAAGGGGCACATCCCCCAGCCCTCCGGTCCTTCTCGTTCAGCGGCAGGGCAGAGCAAGGCCAAGCTCGTGTCCTGGGGCCAGGTGGCTGGCGTGAGCCCTTCCGCACGTCTCCATGTGCCTCTCCCTGCAGCTTCCCTGCTATGAATCAGCTTTCTCACACAAGGGCTAACCTAAAACCCTACATCTCTTTATAGAGCAAAATAACGCAGTCAGCACATACTTAAGGGGGCAATTCCATCAGCTCAGACGTGCCTGTCTCCCAGTTTCATGCCCCCCTTAAGCACCTCTGGAAGTGCCCTGGAGCTCTTCTCCCCCCTCAGCTGTGCACCATGCTGCCCTGCATGGCCCTGAGGGCGGTCAGGGTGGGTTGGCTCCCACAGCAGAGCCCCAGAGGAGACAGCGGAGCTGCACAGTGAAAGGACGCCACCAGGAGACCCCCCTCCCAGCAAGAGGTTCCTCAGGGACGCTCTGGAGACCTTGGGGCTGGAGGTGGTGCTGGCAGCCGCTGGGAATCGAAAGGAGGAGCGCTCATGGACACACGGTGCTTTGCTCCTGGGCCTCCGGCTGGTTTTGAGAACAGACCCACAGGGATCACACACGCTTTATGCTTTTAGAGGCACGCAGTGCAAGATCCTACTCTAAGGACTTTTTGAAGACCTGCGTGCTACGAGGGTGAGCAGCGGGGTTTGGGCTGGAACTAGGCCATACCTCCCAAGGCGAGCAGAAGAACAGGCCGCCACTGATCCTGCCCTCACCACATCAGAGCAGTGTCCCCATGTGCCTGCAGGAGGAAGGCCAAGAGCCTCCAGAAGAGCCGCAGCAGGGCTGGGCTGCGGGAGCAGGGCGATTACTGTCTCACCTAATGCACACCGTGACAGTTAAACGAGCTGGATGGCACCAGCCAGCAAGGCGCTTTGTGGCACTAAGTCTCGCTTTTCCCTATAGCCCTGCTCCCAGTATCTGGGAAGTGGAACTTAATCTGCTGCTTCCATCCTTTGACAGACAAATAGAGGCTTCACTTTTGTGACGAAGCGCGGGGTAAACCCAAAGCAGGCAGCGGGGCTGTGCAGAGCTCTCTGGAGATGGGTGGCCAGAAGCAGGACACACCGGGGACAAACTCCAGCCCTGCAGGCACCCAGGCCCTTCTCTCCTCCCTTTCCTCCACCAGAGAGCAGCTTTTAGTGGCCTGCCAAAGGTATTGCCGTGCTTGCCACAAGCTTCGTGACGGCGGCGAATTAACCACACACCTTCTGAAGCTCGGGCTCGGGAGCCACAAGCCGGCTTTGCCAGGGCAAGCTGCTGCGAGCACAAAGCTCTGCCCAGCCGGGGCTCCCTCGGTGGGGAGCTTCTTGCTTCTCGCTCAAGCTCTGTGGCACCAAGTCCCCCTCGCCCCAACCGTGTGGGGTTTCTTGGGCTCCGTGGAGTTACTGCTACTCCGGACAGCCACCCCCAGGCCGGCCCCAGCCCCAGCAGCCTGTTTGTAGGAGCACCACAGAGCCACTGCAGCGTCTGACACTGCGGGGCCTGGGGCAGAGCGGGTGCAGGAACATCAGCGTGTGAAAAATACCATGAGAAATAAAGCCAGCATGAAACAACCGGCAAAACCCGAGATTGTGCTGCACTGTATTTATGGCATTTAATATCTCCTGTATTTAATGCTGCAAAATAACCACGTTGTCAGCAGCGTAGCAGCAGCAGGGAAGTGGCAGCCGTGAGGGCAGCAAAGGCGAGCACGAAGGGCTCAGACACACACTCGGGCAAGCACCGAGGTGCCCAGCGGCACCTGAAATAAGCCGCTTGCAGGCTGCAGGACCAGGTGTCTGGCCGTGCCGCAGGGGCAGAGCCACGCGGGGTCCCAGGGCAGAGGGGTGCACGCGGCGTGGCTGGTGCCGGATCAGGCATTTCACAGCCCCAGGACCTCAGGCAGCAGAGGTCTGCCAGGCACCAGGCAGCTGCCACCCCTCCTCTCCTTGCAGAGCACGCGGGATGTAACAGCATGCAGGTGACTGAGAAATGCAAAGTACTGCCCGAGGAACAGGAGAGCAGCGCTGGAGCGGCTTCGCTGTGGAGCAGCCGGACCCACCTCCCTGCACATGCGGCAGTTACTCTGCTCTCCGCTGAGGCAGCTCAGGGGCTTTTTCACCCACTCGATCATGGCAAGTTTTCCAAGGCAGCTTGCATAATCTTTTTTTTCCAGGCTGGGTTTGTACCAGCTTTTTTTATTTCTGAACAAGAAAGAAAGGTCTTGAAAATACCCTGCTTAGACAGATCTCAATCTGTTTGCTCCTGGCTTTGCATCCTCCCTCTGGGGAATCAGATGCTTTTGCAAGCTCTACATCGTTAATTGAAAAGTAAAACAAATGGAGCGGGACCGCAGAAGGAGCAGGTGCAGCTCCTGCCCTCCCACCTCCGTGCTCTGGGCGCCAGCATTGCTGCCACACCGTTACCTGGCTTTCTGGGGAGCCGCAGCTCCCCACAGCTCCCAAAACGCTGGAAAATCCCCGACACAACCAGACAACCCCAAGACACAGCCCTGAAAACTTGCAAGCAAAGCTCCTGTATTGCTTTCTGCCACTTGCGCCCCAGGCACGAGGGCCGGTGCAGCGCAGCATCACAGCACAGCATCTGCCCGCCCGGCCCCTGCCGGCCCCCCTTCCAGCTTGCTGGCCCCTCTGGGATAATTTTGGGGTGAGAGGAAGGACCCAGCCCCTACCACCACGCTCTGCACCTGCAGTGCTGAAGCGGGGCGAGGAGCTGCTCTCTTCCCCCAGGAGTTACGTCCCCAGCCCCTCGCACACCCAGCCAAGAGCCGTGGCACAACGAGGGCTCCCCAAACCCCCTGCGCCCATCGAGGCACCCGACGCTGGCTTACCGTGGGCAGAAGGCTCATCCCTTCCCTGCCGGCAGCGGCCCCGTCCACACCTCGCTCAGGCAGCTCCTTGGTGCCGGGCAGCCGAGGGTCCCGAGGGCAGTGCGGGGCGAGAGCAGCCTGGAACGCTCCGCAGGATGCACGGCGATGCGGGGAGCGCTGCAAAAGCCAGCGCCGTGTCTCCTGCCCTCCGCCGGGAGTGCGTGACAGATCTTAACATGAGCCAGCGCACAGAAATAAGCAGCCGACAACACCCCCGAGATCTCCAGTCTCTGTTAATTACCGTTATAAAGGTAAAACCGAGTAGACACTGAGCTCATGCTTGATTTAAACATAACATTAAAAAGTGAAGAACAAAGGAAAACGCTATCTTGGTTTCCTGCGTTTGGCCGTTTATTTGCAGCTTTAATGCGTTCCTCTGTTTGCTTTGTCTCCGTGCCAGCGGCGTCCCGGTCCCTCTCCCCCCACGCCGTGTGATGGATTTCGCTGTACGGACGGACCACGGGGCTCCCGGCAGCGCTTTGCCCCCTCCGGGGCCGGGGGCTGCTCACTCGGGCTCACCTCGGGGCACCCCGCGGGGACGCGGCCGGGCGCCAGGGGCTGCAGCCCAGGGTGCGTGGGTGCTGCGGGGAGCACGGTAGCCATGGGAACCCGGGGTTTTAAAGGCTGGATGCTTCGTGCTTCATCCCGAATTGCACTTCCCTCACTCAAGCGGCTTGTGATGCTCTCAGCAAAACACCGGGCAGGAGGAGCTGTACCCCTGTGTGGCGGGACGGATGCACAGACACAGTGGGATGGACGGGCAGGTGCACAGGGATGCGGAGCGCAGGTCCTGTGCCTATTGCTCTTGGTGGTCCGTGCTCCCGTCACACCCGCTGCTGAGCATTGTCACCAGCTCCTGGCATCCCGCTGCCCCCTCGCCCCCAGAGACACAGCAGGACCGTGGAGCTGGGACCGCTCACAGGGCAAGGCTGGTCTGGGTGCCCAAATCCCCAGGAGGTGCCAAGGGGAGGAATATTTCTTCGCCCCTACCTACACTTGGCTGCAAGTGAAAAGCGTTAAGTGGCCCCAACTGACGCTTAATTTGTTATTTTTATGAGCGAGCTTGGTGCAGTTTCCCCTGTGACTCCCACCAGCTGGTGGATGCTCATGCTGAAGATTCAGAGAGTGGAATTCAGAGCTGCAGAGCAGGCAATGCCACAAAAAAAAAAAAAAAAAAAAAAAGCAGCTGCTCTTCACCCTGGCGTTGCTGAAAAATGAGAGACGTGAGCTCAGATACAAGATGTAGCAAATGCGTTCCTTGGAAACATCCTGGCCAGAGGGACAAGGAAACTTGCTGCCTACCAGGCTGCTGCCTCGCGAAGCAGCGAGGATGTGATTGCATTGGAACCCCCTTGTTTTGGCTTTCCCTCAGCCTCCCTCGGTTCAGGCTGCCTGCTGACCGAGCACTTGCTGTGCCCTGCACCACGTCCCCCCCGGCGCCTGCCTTCAGGTGCCCTGTGCCCTATTTTCAGGTTCTTACCACGGGACCCCGAGCTCCCGGCGAGGAGGGGGCACCCACTGCATTCCCATCCCCACGACGGCCCCACGCGTGGGACTTTGTCCCCACCTCCGGTGAAGTTTGGGGTCATTCCTACAAAGCACGACCTGCCACCTCTGCCATGCTCTGCGGGCCCCGGGGCTGCGCACCGGGGTTTTAGTGCACGCCTGGTGTGCGCGGTAACTGGCTCATCTCCCTCTTCTAATTGTCATTGTTTCCCGACTGTAAATCTAAAATTGCTACCTGCTGTACAGAACTGATACACCGGTAATGGTTTTGGAGTTGAATCCAGCCATAAATCATTATTAATTATTCATTTGGTGGTTGCACACTTAAACAAAATAATGGCCTGGGAAAGCCTGAGTCACGGTGTTGTATTTACAGTGCATGATCTGCCGATTAATTGGAAGACGTTCCCAGTGCAGAAAAGCAGGGATTGTATCACATTAATTTTTGATGGGCAGAAATTCCACAGATTTAACATTAATATTAAGCTTGCTGCGAATAAACATTTCATTAAAACAAAACTTAATTTTTCATGTTAGCACATCTATTTACTTTTCTGCCACTCTGCTATAAAAAAAAAACACGGAAACCCATTCATCAGTGAATAGCACACGGGAGCTGAAAATCCCCTCCTGGCTCTGGGCCCAGTGTCAGGGCCCTGCCCGCATCTTCTCGCTGCCCCGCTCGGTGCTCGGCCCCTCACCTCCTCCTGCACCTGCGGGAGCACCCCGTGCCCTCCAGGAGCACCCCGTGCCGTCCAGGAGCACCCCGTGCCCTCCAGGAGCACCCCGTGCCCTCCAGGAGCACCCCGTGCCCTCCAGGAGCCCACCCCATGCCCTGCAGGATGCCCAGGACACATCCACTCGGGCCCATAATGGCACGTTTAGGCACAAGAGGTCGGGGACGAGAAGTATTCCTGCTGGAATACTTAGTTTGGGCATGTATCCCCAGTTTTACAACTGCAAAGCTTCAGCCTTGTGTTTTCACCTCTGGTTTCTGTATAAACACAGAAGGTATTTTCTTCCAATTTTTTTTTTCAACTTAATTTAACTTTTATTGGACTGAGCAAGAAGCTAGCCTCGTTCCATCTAATAGGAAATGTAGATCATGAAATGAGTTCCAAGGGGGTTTCCAGATAGAGTGAGGGGAAAAAAAAATGTCATAAAAACTCCAGTTATGAGGTTTCCTGAGTCTTAAAAGTAAATCCTGTCAAATATATTTAGTTTAAAAAAAAAAAAAAAAAGGAAAAAAAGATCAGACTACATCACTAAAAATTACCTGCAGAAGAGGGGCCGGGGGGAGAGGTTTGGTGTTTCAGCAGCAGCCTCATCCCCACTGCCGGGTATCACGACTTGGGTTTCAGGCCATGAGCAGGGGGAACCCAGGGGAGCAGGAGGAAGGAGCGATTCGGGAAGGCTTTCGCAGGCACAACACAGCAGGTTTTCATTCGGCAGACACCCCCATGTCCGGTGAACCTCCCCAACACCAGTTACAGCCCCGTGATCCACCCAAAAATACACCGCCTTTCTCAGCTCCTGTTCCAAAGCGACCCTTTGCGAGCGCTTCCCTGCCTGCCAGCGGTGCCTTCGCTGTTCCCAGCTCGTCTTCCACCGCAAACCCCAAATCTCGCTGTTACCGTCACTGCCGTGGGTGTAGGGAGAGCCTGCCAGGCGCTGTGAGCACCGCACGGTTCCGGAGCGACGTATTCCTTGTGCCTAATGAAAAAGCAGGTAACTGCCTTGTTCGGGGTTCTGCGCTTTGGCTGATTTTAGACTACTTTAACCAAATTTTCTTATTTCCTGGCTTCTCTGTTTCCGGCACGGGGCCAGGGAGGAGCAGGGGCTCGGTGGGGTGCCGAGGTGCCTGGTGTCGTGGCCCTAATTCCCCAAACGTCCCCACACCGAGGTTATGTGCCCAACAGCCCGAACCTGCCGGCGACCTCTTTGTGCCTCCGTCCCCGTGGCTTCAGGAGTGCCCTGGGGCCGGTGGCACCATGGCCTCTGCTCTCTTGCCTCCTTCACCTCTCTTTATCTATATGTATACAGGCATTTGTCAGCTCCACAAGCTTCTGCAGCAGTTTCCCTGTTTCTGCCCGTAACACCACGCTTTGATCCGGGTCCCTGCTTTCTACTGACCACCGTCAGCATTTTTCCCCCCCTTGCACTTGTTGCCGCTCTGTCCAAGGAATGAAGTTTTCCCCCACCTCATCTTGCACGTGGTGCATTAACAAATGTCCTTGTGCTTTGTGTGAAGGCATCGCTACCTTCACTGTGCGCATTTGCTCAGAAGGACTTGCTGTAGCATCATGTGAAACACCAGCGGTGGCCTCCAAACCCACAGCCGGTATTTTAGGCCGTTCCCATCCTCGCCCGTAGTCTTGTTCCTCACCCACACTGGTGCAGCTCCCCCCACCTCACTGAGCATCTCCTGTCTGGGCTCCAGCCCCGTAGCTGCTGGCTCACCCAGACATCAGCAGTCAGACACATCTCCGCTGCTCGAGGACCTGACGCCGGCTCCCGGCACCAGCTGCAGCAAACCAGGGCGAGGACGGCTTCGCCTTCTTAATACTTGGGTTTTCCTATGCTAACAGTGTTTTCCCTCCATTCCCCTCCTCTCCCCCTCTCATTTATCACTTCTGGTCCGCCTTCACCTGCAGCAGCTTACGGATTAGCTCTCAGCGTCTCCTGCATCCTCTCGCGCTACTCTTTATTGCTTAATTATTCGGGGATGTTTAATGGTGATAGCTCTCGCCGCTAATTTTCCTGTTATTATGCAGAACATCATCTGCGAAATGCCACGGGAGCAGGCCAGACCCCGGTCACATCTCTGAGGCGTGCTCCTGGCTGCACGGACACTCGGCACAGAGCTCGGGGCCCCGCAGGCCCGGCACCGTGCGCAGCCCAAAGAGCAGGAGCTCGTGGGCAGGTTACCAACGCCTTGAAAATCCTTTGGGAGAGAGAGAGCATTGTTAGAAGGTAAGCTTTAATTTATTATAGCCCCACACGGTGTGCTTTATCAACTGCTTTTCTCTTGCCACTGAAATGCCTCGCTGGAGCAGGCCTTGTTTTGCAGTCGCACACAGCTGCCTCTCACGCCAAGGATAAATATGGTGCTAAATGGGATGCTCTGACCTACATTTTATGTATATTATGTCTCTGATGCTGATAATGAGCAGAGGAACCTTGATATATTATCACTTACTAGGCAGCATTTTTCCTTGCTTCCATCCTTAGGTTGTTATATGTCATTTCTAAAACAAGATGCATTTTCTTTAATTTATGTGAAATACAGAACGTTCTGCAAACATTGCCATTTAAAAAACTACCAAGGAGCATTCTTTGGTGAGAATATTTCTCTTTTTTCATTTGAAAGCGCTCACGAATTTGCAGACAAAAATGCAAATTACAAGAAGAGCAGCAGCAGCCACCTTGCCCCTCTCCGTGCCTGGCCCAGCCTGGGCAGCCCCAGGGCCGACGGGGACAAGTTGCTGCAGTAATTAGGAAAAGAAATGGCAAGACCCACGATGACAGACCTTGGTGGTTCCAGAAGACCTGCCCAAAGACCAGCCCAGCATCTCCACAGCCCAGGAGGGAGGGTGACCTTTGGTGAGGGCCCCATGGCTGGTCCCTTGTGTCCCCATGCATGCTCTTGGCCAGCCCAGCCTCGAGCACAAGCAACGGGTGAATGAGGATGGGGGACACCTGACACTGGGAGGAAGGAACTGTCTGCCTGACCCGCAGGCCAAACCATCATCTACATAGATCCCAATACATTCTGCGGCATCAGGTGCATCCTGCTTATTTCCCTGAGGTATGAAAGATGGGGGCACCCCAAACGTGCTGAGTGCCTTCAGGCGAGGAGAGAAGCTCCCAGCAGCTGCAGGAATCGCGCCCACGTCCAGATGTTTGAGCTTCACATGGAAGCCGTGGTCAGACCTGAGGAGCAGCAGGCACTGAGGATCCTACACGTGGTGACTATGTATGGGCAGATCCTCATCATGCAAGGCCCATTTTTCTTTCTGATCCTCGGTTCTCACACCTGATCGGAGAGCAATACCTCTCAAATCCCTCCGGCAGTCGGGCACCTTTCAGTGCATCCTCCTGAAGGAGAAACCCTTGTAAGGGCGAGCTCCGGAGCCCCCAGGCTTCTGCTCCCGCCCCAGCCCACCTCGGCTGGAGGCTTTCCACCTGCTGCCAGCCCCTGCAGCCCCCAGCCCCGAGCCCTGGCCGGAGCTGCAGCTCCGCGTGCCCCTGCATCCACATGCACCGTCGGGGCCAGCTTCTGGCGTCACCAGGACAAGTGCTGCAGGAGCAGGGGTGTGGTGCAGGTGTCTATTCCCGTCCGTTTTCACTCGTACGTAATTTTGGGTGGTGTGTAATTAATGTCTGCGGTGCCTCAGACACCAGCTGCCGGTGCCTTTCCGGATCTCCCAGAACTGAGCTCAGCATAAAAACGTGAGCATCCTGATGAAAAGCTCCTTCTGATGTTAGCCCCTTGCAGAGCCCCAAAGATGTTTGCAGGGGGATTTAAAACCCACCCTGTCGCTGAAACGCCAGCTACACTGAACAAAAGGAGTACGCTCCTTGGAGGTAAGGATTCCCCACCTCTGCTGGAGGCCAGCACTCCAGCCCCTTCCGATCCAAAATCGCAGCACCACGAGGAGCCCCAGCACGTGAATTAGCAGCAGCTGATATCTGGCCAGCCTCCTCCTCTCCTTCGCTCCAGTCTCGGTGAGGGAGCAGGGGAATATTCTCCGCGGGTAAAGCTGCATTCACATGCTGGAATTATGAGATCTTTTTCCCGGAAGACGGGTTATCAGCGCTCTAGTGTTCTCCCCACCACACCTATGCCTACTCACAGGAGTGTTAATTAACGTGCTGGGTTACGTAGAACGAGCACATTGAAAGCAGTGCATTTCAGAACAGCATCCTGGCAATTACATTTATTTCCCCAACAAAGGGAAAAGAGAAAAATGCTTCGAGGAGTGGGGGGTTGAGCAGACGTAGGTGATTCACAGCAGCAGAGTTCAGAAATCCCTCCCAGAACCCAGGCACTGCAGCTCTCGCCCTCGTCCTCTGCATGGCTTCCAGGGTGAGCAGCCCCACCGCGAGATCTCATAACCATCCCCGCTAAAAATAAAGGCTTCGAGGACCCAGAAGAGGCGTTGCAGCAGGGGGATGCTGCAGCACCACCGGGGGAGCTCCCAGCCTTGGCTCCCCTTGCCCCGGTGCTGCGGCTTCTGGCACCGCCACGGAAACAAGGGCACAAGGCCGAGCACAGGCTGCACCCCGCACTGCAACGGGAGAACTGGAGTACACAGGAAAATGGGGATGCCTTTAAGGACTGGGTAAAGCAAGCACTTTGGGGCTTTTTTTTTTTTTTCCTTTTTTAAGCGGAATTTTATGGAGCATGTGCTGAATTTTGCACTTGGAAAGGGAGGAGGGATGCAAAGCAGCTCCCCCATCCCAACGGCTGCTTTTGTCCAGCCAAGATCCCTGTGTGGGCACATGCAATGCCAGGAGCAGCCTGGTAAATTCGCATCTAGACTTAGAAGCATTGCAGATCTTGTGCAGGCAGTCCCTGCTCCCCCTGCTCAACGTGGGTCTTACTGCTGCCTTCCCTTGCCCTTAAGCAACCAGGCTGCTGCCTGAGCAGCAAGTTCTTTTTATTACAAGTAAGTTTTCTGTCTCTCTCTCTCTTTTTTTTTTTTTTTAATAAATCATTTATTAAAATTTATAAAGTGTAATTATAATTTCTTTAAAGCCTTTTCATTTTTTTTCTCTAATTATTCATGGCCTGCTTAAACTAACTCATCATTCCTTTGGGATGCTGAGCACCCTGGATTGAGGACACTGAGCTGTCTCAACAGAATTGGACCCTTTGCTTGTTACCAATCAAGTTTTAATAAATGCGTAGAACAAGTGCAAGGATGACATAAAAGCAGGTAGGTTTCTGGCCCCCTCTGAGTGCTCACCAGGGAGATCCAGGTCCTCCCTGTACAGCAAGGCAGGACCTGCTGCAGGGGAAACCTCAGGTGCTTTACGTGACCCTGAGGTCATGCAGAAAATATTTAATGTTTACTAAAATTTCCCAGCTTCTCATCTCATCCTTTTCTTGAAGGTGTTAAACATCTACAACAAGTATTTCTCCAAGGCTCTTCTCAATTGTGGGTTTAATCCAAGAGCAAGAGATGAAAATAAGATTTGGGTCAAGCCCTGTAAGTATTATGCTCATTCAGTCAGAGCAAAATCAGCATTGTGACCCAGCTCATCTAATTCATCCCTAACCAAAGCAGGCAAAGTTTTGTGAAAATTTAGTATCAAAAACTGTATACAATCAATCCATTAAAAAAAAGAGAGAGAGAGAGAGAGAGATTCAAAGCCTCACTCAGCCTAACTGAACAAATTCAAGCAGCAAACACAGCTGGACTTATCTTTCCCATTTTACAGACGAGCCTGGAGTGGGCAAAGGAACCATGTTTTCCACATCCACGTTACTTTATTATTATTTTTTTAAATCTATCCCTTGCTCTGAGAGAGCTTTTGCTTTTCCCTGCAACACCAGGGAGACATAGGACCCCGACTAGCATTAGCAGAACCGAGGAGCTCCAGAATTTGCTCTTTTTGAGCCCACCCGGACTGGCACAAGCCTCAGCTCATCCAGGCACAACTCAGCAAGAGCTGCCCTGGCCTTTATGCAGCCTCAGCCTCTCACACACAAGTTTCAAATATTAATTCTTCAGGGACACACGTGTGTCTGAATGCAGCAAGTCTTGGAAAACTCTAAATCTTACTGGCTGCAACCTCTCACCCCATCTCCTCTCGGTGATGTGCTTTCAGTAATATTAAGCTTTTATTTTTTTTTTTAATTTCCCTTCCCTCCCCAACAAATCCGAAGCCAAGCGCCAGCATTTGTGTGTGCCCAGCTCGATACCAACACCCCCCAGTGGCACCGGTCCCGGTCACCCCCACCACCCTCGCCCCATCTCCCCGGGCAGCACTGCCCGGCACAAGCAGCCACGCCGTCGGGAGCGGGTCACTCCTTTTGGTGCCCAACACAGGCTGCGGAGCCGGGGTTTGGGTCCGTGAGCTGGGGGCTGCCGCGCTGTGCCAGCCTCGTGGGGCACTTGGCAGCGATGTCCGGCGGTGCCTGCCCCGCGGGAGCCAGGTCTGCTCCTCAGGTGCCGTTTCTGCTGCGAACGCAGGGGTTGATTGGTGTCTCGGGGATAGAGCAATGCACTCATTTCAGCCACTTGTTGCGATTGGCTTGTAACGTCACAAAATTACCCCTGGGCACGCAGAGGATTGTAATAGTCCAATCACATAAATTAAAAGCAACACCGAAGAGGCTTCTGGGCAGAGTCTGAGAAGTAGACGTGTAATTAACCTTCAGCTGAGCCATGGAAGATATTGAACCCGACTGAGTCCCAGTGCTTCAGCCGTGAAGCCACCAGCATCCTCAGCAGTCACATCGATACCCACAGGCTTCGCTTCGAGCTCTCAGCTTCCGTGACACCGAGTGCCCATGCTGGAATTGGGCTTTCTCCTGTTTCTGCCTCCTGCCAGCCCTGTCCCACCACGGGCAGCAGCAGGAGGTTCTGCGCTGATGCACAGCGCCGCATCGTTCCCTGCCCAAAATTTCCTTTTCTGCCCTTATCAGCTCCTGCTCTCCTGGCCCCCTGGGTGCTTCCCTGCACCGGTGTTTACTGTCATGGGGAGAAGCAGAAAAAGTAATGGGAGCAATTTTCACTTCCTAATGACTTTTCTCCGTCATGGATGTGAGCCTTCCGCTCCTTTTTGAAGACCACAGGCCAAATTATCAGTTGACACAAAACCGCAAACCTCTGCTGACATCAGAGTCGCAGCAATTCACACTGGCTGGAAATACGCCTGGAAGCCTTTGCAGCTAACTCAGTTCAAAGCAGAGGTTTTGGCAAGCGACAAATGGCAGAAGTTGCAGACTGGAACTGTTCTGTGTCCCCTAAAAAACTTGGTGGCCAAGGTGGACGTCTGCCTCGAGTCCCCCCGTGCTGCTGGAAGCCGCGCTGCCGCGGACACAACCAGGGTGCTCCCAGTGGCAGAAGAGCAGAGCCTGGGGTGCGTGGGGATTGAAATGAAAAACCCAACGGCAAAGATGCAGTGAAACAAAAGAGAGGTTTGGGGGTGCATCTCCTTCATTTACGGTGCAGTAACTGCTGGAGGAAAGTTTGCTGCTAGCAGACGTGGAGCTGGCTGCCAGCCTACGGCCAGCACTTGCAATGGAGGGTGTTCAAGTGCCCGCGCAGTTTCAAGCTGCCACCAACCTTTTCCACTTTGTTCTCTAACACTGCCATGTCAACGACTCCTTCTTTGTTCCGGTTACACTATGTAGCTGGAAAAAAAAAAAAAAAAAAAAAAGTAAAAGGTTTAGTTCCTTCCTTGCCCAGAGCTGAGGTGCTTCATGGGCACGGATTGCCGCTGGCCATCGCCCCCGGCAAGCTGAGCCACAAGCCTGGGCATGAGACCTGCAGAGCCACGCAGCTGCCGCAGGCAGGTGCCCAAACGCACGCCAAAATAAAGACAAAGTTCCTTTACTCCCTGTTCCTGAGTAACAATCAATAAGTCTATTATTATCCAGCCAAGGGGAAAGCAGACAAATCGGGCTTAGAGACATTGACGTCCATGCTTCAAAACAAGGGAACTGCCGATTTAACCCCATGGAAATATTGATGCTTGCAAAAAAAGGCAACATATTTATTCTGTCTCTTTCTGGGAAGATGTAATTGCCGTGAGATGATAACACCAGGCTGGACAGGGGGAGGCGGGCAGACCTGCACCGACCCACCCAGCAACCTGAAGAGCATCGCCCGACGGCCAGAGGTCAGCGCTCAGCCTGCCCCGGGGAGGAAATGAAGTGCTGCCGGGCAGCCGCTGGGGCTTTCGCCTTGTCTAATACCTTAATCTTCTTTTCTGGAGCCCAGCTCCCAGCGCTTAATTATGCCTCCATTTTGTGCCCTGATTTCCCCGGCCCCGCGGCTGCTGCCCCTTCCCAGCGGGCTGGGGGCTGGCCCCATTTCCCTGCTCCAGAAGCTCAGGAAAGCAGAGATCCCCCCATCCACCGTGCGTCTGGCCGGGTAAGTGGCAGAGAAAGGGAGGCGAGGAGCCAGCGGGACCCGCAGCAGCACGGCCCGAGCAGCGGACCCCGGCTACACCTCCTGGCCCCTGCCCTGCCGCCGCGTGCCGGTGCCTGCCGGGGGGCTTACGGCTCGCTGCCCGCACGCGGGGCCTTCGGGGAGTTTTAGCAGCGATGCAAAACCAACACGTGGAGTATTTTTAGTTTACGGCGTGTATAGCATATTTCTGTCCCTCCATAGAGCAAATTAAGTATTTGATGACAAATTCACCAATTAAGTGGGAGCAACTCAATTGACTTCAGTGGAGTTTCACTGACTTACTCCTGCTAATTCCATTAAGCAGGCTTTACATGACATTTATATAGACATACTTCTGCCTCCCTCCCTTAATCTGAATATATAAGTAGTCCCAAGAAGCCAGTGGATCATTTCTGGTGGAAAACACTGCCAGCTTTATCTCCTGAGCAAACTTGGCAGCTTGTAAAGGTGACTGCCGTGTTGGAGGTTGGTGCGTAGCAGGCACTTCTCCTGCTTGTTTCAGAGAGATCGTTTAACAATGGAACGTAGGAACCTGGAGCTTACGATCTCTGAAAATAATAACAGTAATACAGCTATTGCATTTTAAAGTAGACCTTTCAGGAGGTGCTTTCGCTTCAGACCTAACTCCCTTGGCTCGGGAGGGCGGCTGCGTGCGGCAGCGTCCCGATGCGGTGCCGGTGGGCAGCTCTGCCCCGTGGCCGCACGCTGGAGTTCTGCCCCGGCACCTGGCAGCAAGGACAAAACCCTGCAGTTTTCTGGTTTTCTGCACCGTTTTTTGCACGGTGTGGTTGGTTTTCCCTGCTGGGGCTGGGACAGGAGATACGTGCCCCCACGCAGCCCCCACGGCACACGCTCAGACTCCACTCAGCGTCTGCAGGGCACGGGGACAGGCGCTGGGGCATTAAAGGAGCTCTGATGCTGGGGAATCCAGGCTGAGCAGTGCAGGTACCTCACTGCTCCGCCCATTTAGTCACCCATTATGCAGGTACCTCGCTTCTCAGCCCATTTATTCACCCCTGGCTGCTCCCCAGCTGTAGCACGAGGAAGGGCGATGCTCATCCTGAACACCCGCACTGCTCGTTTCTAAATATTAGCACAGGAACTGGGGGTGAATTGCCGTGCTGCTGGCTCACAAAGCCTATTCCTGGGGAGCGACCCACTTCACACCATTTGTTTCTATTTATCCTGCCACGGCTGTTCAAGATTTTGTGTATTACTCTCTTCTCTTCTACCTCTGTTACTTGCCCATTGATGCTCTGCGAGTTCTGTGCCACAATCCAAAGGCTGCTGTGCTGAACCTTCTGACCGTAGCTGCCTTTTTGCAGTAAACTCAAAAGCAGGATAAAAGGATCTTGTCCTAATTTGCAATAAGCCTTCATGACGTCATTATGTGGAAACCAAATTATATGGGTTTCACTTGAAATCAATTGAAACTTATGAGGCTGCGGTATGAGCCATTATAGATTCATCCTAAAAATTACTTTATTCATAAAAATTACATTGAGACTTCTCTAAATTCAGCGATGACCTAAACTAAGGCAAATGCACTAGATACCTCATCCCGCTGTCTCCTCTTTTCAGACGGTACAGTTCCCAGGCAGCAAAAGCAGCGTAACCTCTCGCAGAGGGCTCTAGCTGGGCACCGCAGACCCAGCCCAACCCGAACACAGCAGACACGTGCGGCGTGCTCGCTGCCCACTTATCTCTAGCAGCTTTGCACCCCGAGACCAAGCGTAAAGCAGCAATCCGGCGGCCGGGTGACACCCCTGCGCTCGCTGAAGTTTGCTTCCACCCGTCCGAGATCACCGCGCAGGCTCCCCGAGGGTTCAGGGCTCATGGCAGGACGGGCAGGGAGTCGCTGCTGTAGGGAGGTTTTTCCTGGACACCTTAAAAGAACCATCGCCACCGCAGAAATTGAACTTCTCCCCCCCACACAAGCTTCATTTAACACGTCACCGCTGGGTGCTGCCACTTCACGGTTATGCTCCTCGGTCTGTGCCCTGCTCCTGCACACCTCACCACACCCGAGCAGTGAAGCTTTGCAGGTTTTGCCCCTCAAAGACCAGCAAAACATCAACGACCAGCAAATACCTGCAGAGTGCAGCAGCGTGAGCAGGGGGGGGACCCCCGGTGCTGCCCGGCACCCCTGGGGGGGATGCGCCGGGCAGTGCGGTCACCTCCAGCCAGGATGCTGGAAGAGCCATGTGCAGGCATGCCAGGCATTAGTGCCTGTTCGCGAGGCTGAGCATGCTGCAGTCTCACCTGTAAGGCTTTAGAAGAGAGGGGACAAACCCCACCAGGGGCCGTGCACGGCTGGGCTGGCGCCTGCTCCTCCCCGGAGCTCTGCGGGGCCGGCCTTGGCCGCAATGTGGGTGAGAAACCTTCACAAAGCACAGGAGAAGTAGCCCTCAGGCATCAATTTATTCAGGAAATGCACTTCTGGAGCCTCCTACTATATTGAAATGCAGGGCGGTAAATTATTAGCAATACTGCTAATCACTTCGACCGGCAATTTAATTTTGCACAAAGCAGAGACAATCGCATTTTCAATGCTCAGCTCTGGCTACACTTGTTACCAGTTTTTGTTTTTACGTGGTTTTCCTCTCTGCTGTTTCGTGACTGTTAAGGGGAGAAGTGCAGGGGGTGCAGTGCGGGGACGGGCACTCTCCCAGCTGACCCCATTCAGTGCCCTTGTGCTGAGGGGAGAACCCCAAATACTGACTGCCACCCACAGACCTCTCCCCTGCCTGGAATATGAAGCTTTACCCTCAGTTTTGGAGGCTGCAAGCCTCTGCTTTGTAACCCACAGAGAAAGGGGTTTGTGCTGTTTGAATTGCGTGCAAAGAGACCGCAGAGAATTAAACTTAAAATACAACAAAACATAAGTGAAGCACACCAGGATGAGGGGCTCGGCAGCGATTGTGTTCCTTTAGAGCAAGCACCAGCCCGAATCCTGCAATGGATGGTGCTGGGTGCTGGGCGATGGGTGCTGGGTGCTGAGCTGCTGGTAGCCTGAGGAGGTGCCAGGGCCTCATCCTGCACCACTGCATCCCACAGCACCTGCGCAGGGCAGCAGTCGGTAGCTCCGAATGCATTAGGTGCTTCTCAGCTGGCGCGGAGCCGGGGGATGCTCCAACAAATTGATGTTCAAACAAGGCAGTGCTCCAACCAGGGGATGCTGAAAACAGGAGGTGCTCAGAGCAGCCCCAGCCGAATCCCACCGATGCAGAGGAGCCCATTTTCCTAGCACTGTTCACACTGGGAGGGTCTTTCCAGTGGAAAACCGGCTGGAACCAGGGCACCTGCACAGAGACCCCCAGCCGCCAGCAGCAGGCAACGTCACCAGGAACTGGCAGGACGCATTTATTTGCCCATTTTGTATGCGCTGTACGAAGGGCACAGGAGCATGTAAGTCGTTCCTAAGCTTTGGGCTGATGTTGCACATGAAGCTGGACCTCTTCATTCAATGCCAGGGGACAAGGACCCCCATAGGATTATTAGATCCTCTGATGCGTGGCTCCTGATGGAAGGAGACCCCCCCCCACAAAGCCTGGTCTTTCCCCAGGGTGAGAGCACCATGAAGGGGACGCTGAGCTCGGGGGCGAAGGGACAGCAGGAGCACCATCGTCCTCTTTTAATGCGTGGGCGCCGTGTCTGGATGCTCACCAGACGCAGTGCGGAGGCTCAGAGTTGCTCGGCACCAGCACCAAGCCTCAGCGAACGCCGCTTTTATTCCCTGCTGCCGGTGCTGGCCCAGGCAGAGCTCCCCAAGGAACGCAAAACTCTCTGAATCACAAACAGCGCGAGCAAAAACAACTCGCCGTTTTGTGACGCCTCCCACACCGCCGTGTCTCAGAGTGCCTCACAAAGCGTTTGGTTGCGTGTTGGCACTGGAAAAAGCCCCGCATTTTGCTGCGTGCCAAGGCACCGAGCTTTGCAGGTGGGCTTCCAGCGAGCGGCACGGCTGATGGGGCAGGAGCCCCGCGCCGAGCAGGGACTGTCCCCCACAGGGGACACAGCAGCTAGGCCCCAGGAACAGGAATTAACTGTGCACACAAAAAGAGTTTTAAATTGGAGCTTGCGTCAGATACTTTGGTAAAAGAAGGACCTTTTCCTCCTTTATTTGTTCATTTATGTATTGCTTCGTATACACTTTTATGGTTTCCTTCATATAGATTTAATATTCACGCAAAGAGGCTAAGGAAAGGAACAGGGAGCCAGGAGCTGACTTGAACAGCCGGAGATGTAGAGGCTGGGGCTAGCAGGAACCAAGCAGTGACAATTCAGTTCAAAAAGGGGACTCCAGACATCAGTCCTGCCGGGGAGGGAGAGGACAAGCCGAGCTGATGGAGGATCTCCATCCCCGTGCTGCTGCGCCGGCTCCTCGGCGCGGTGAGAGCCCTCCTGGCCCAACTCCCCGAAGCTCCCCGAGGGGCTGCAGCCCCTCCGCCCTCTCTCGCAGCAGGGTGGCAGCCCTGTGGCTGCTGCAGCCCGCGCCACGCAGAATTTGCTCGCTGGAGAACCGCTGGCGCTGCGATGGCACTAAGGCGTGCGGGGGCACGCGCGGCTCTGCCGCACCTCCGGCAGCCCGCCGCGACGCAGCTGGGTTTGCAGCGACATATGCTCCGCCGCACGGATCTTATTAGAAAAATTAACTAAGTCAAATCCACTTAAGAGAAGTATTTGAAATAATGATGCTCTGAAGTGAGGCGTTGGCTGCAGAGCAGCTCTTCCGATTACGGCCGTGCCACAGAAAGCCTCGCTGCCGCAGCAAAACCACCCTCAGACCTTGGAATACTTTGGGGAAAAAAAGGGCTTTTGGGGAAAAAATGTTGGAAAATCCCTTTTGTTGCAGAAGTGTTGCAGAGGTGAACTGCGAGGGGCAGGGCAGGGCTGCGAGGGCTCAGCCTCGGCTCCCGAACCTCCTGCCAGGAACATGGATTTTGGAGCTGGCAGCGAGCGACCCCGCCGGGCGGTCCTCACCTGGGGGCTCGCAGATCCGCGGTTAAAATCCAGCTGGAAACACTTCTCCGCTCCTGCAGGCCAGATGCGAAGGATGTTAGTGGCGGGTTTAATTTCTCCACCTCTGTGCTAGCACCTCCCGACACAGCTCTGTCGGTAGACAGCAGGCCTGGGGAGGGGGTGCTTCCAGCCGCCCCCAGCGCTGCCACCTGGGTGGGTGGGCTGGGGAGGAGAGCCCCCGGGATCAGCGGCCGCTGGGGGTCCCGGGCACCATCTCTGCACGACCCCAGCGGGGCCGCCGGTGCCTCGTGATTTCGGATAGCAGCCAAACAAGCCGGGGGCTCTGTGCTGCGGCTGGGCAGAGCCGTCAGCAGCATGCAGGGCACAGGTGAATTCCACGAAACTTTCACTGTGGCAGGACGAGCCTCTCGGCTCAAAAGTGGCACCACTTCTGTTAATTACATTTGAAGAGTTCATTAGGTAAATGGTAATTGCAGTAACACGCTTTAAAGAAATGATGAAACACAAAACCTGCTTTCGGAAAACCCACTTATCTCCTTCCCAGGTAACCTTCAAAGAGCCATGTCAAGATTAAGAAAGGAAAACAACATCTCTGACACACTGGCTTTCCAGACGAACTGCTAATTAATGCAGGGCAGCTTTCTTTTCCGATTTGTATGTTTTGCTTTCACTCCGTCTTTGATTTGACCAGCCCTTCTTCTTCCTCCCAAAAGCTGCTGGCTGCAAGGCGTTGTCTTCATCACCAGCACCTGGTCTGCGGCCACCACCGCCACCACCAGCCACCACCAGCCACCACTGGCCACCACTGGCCACCATCGGCCACCACCAGCCATCTCTCCTGGGGGGCAGGCACTGGCTTGCAATACTGCCGTGAGCCCAGCCAGACTGGGTTTATTTTGCTAGGAAAAAAATAATATAAAACAAAAAGTAAATCAGCAACGGAAAGGGATGCCTGTTTACAGACACCGTCCCAGCCGAGATCACCTGCCAGTGCACAGGCTCGCCGGTGCTTTTCCTGGGAGACGAGCACATTTCTGGTCTCATAAGCCCCGCAGCTGTGGTGAAGATGTTTATTTGCACTGCGGTGGCACTACAAACCCCAGCTATGTACCGGGATCCAATTATGTCAAGTACTCGCTGATTTAACGAGGCATTCTGGAGGCGGGGGCGGGCAGACGGCTGCAGAAAGCTGCTGCGCTCCTTGCAGAAGACGAGGCTCCGGGGGGACTTGTGCTGGGCCGACTAGGAGCGAGGGGAGGCCGGGACCTCCTGCTGCCAGCCCACCGCCCCGAGCCCCTCCGGGAGCAGCCCCGGAGCCTCCGTGGTGCTGCTGCACCAAGGCGGACGGAGCCGGCACCCAAAGGTGCTCGTGTTCCCTTCCAGCAGTCTCACAGCACGCGGGAGCGGAGGCAGGTCCGTGGGTCTCCAAGAACCGTCATCTCCTGGCCGGTCGGGAAAGAACCTTCAGAAATAATCGAGCAAAATCTGAAGCTTCCAAATGTTTTTCAGTGCGCTTTTGTTTGCTTTTTTGTAAGAAATCCTTATTCCATGTGCTTCTCCTGGCATCGTGAGCTCTAGCAAAAGTCAATGACTGCAGCTGTTAGGGAGCATGCTGCAGAAATACACTTTAAATGCAAAATATTGACGAGCACCACGGAAGTGAAACAAAGGACAGCGGGCGCCTGTGCCGCCACAGTTTCTCCTGCTGCTTCTGAGGGCTAAGGACAGGCAGGAGCTCTTTGCAGACACCCTGACATCCTGCATCAGGCAGGCAGCTTCATGGAGGGGGAAATCCCCCTTTTTGCAACATTTGCATCCCAAGGCACCTGCAAAGGGCCCGAATATTCCCTGGGGCATCTCCGCCAGCTCTGCTGGTGTCTATCCAAGGAATATTTTTGCCCCAAGTGCTGTAGCTCAGTAGTGGACATGTTAGCACTGCAGTGTCTCCTGCTCCCACGCTCGTACTGGTATTTTTTAGCCCCTTCTAATGCTGTCAGCACACGTGGGGAGCCTCCAGCAGCTCCAGGGTCACGGCTTGGTGTTAGAAGGGAGCTGGGGGCCGCGCATTTTGGTGCAGCTCAGCACGAAGCCGGAGGCCCCAGCGGTGGGGCAGCAGCAAACAGAAGCTTCAGGCATGGCAAAGGCATAAAGCAGTTGTTAAAACACAGGGACCTGAAACAAAAAGGGGCACTCTATAAAAGAAGACGGAGGACAAGTTGCAAGAAAAACAACTCAGGGGAAAAGGTGTCTTTGAAACACAGCTTAAGACAAGGCTCAAGGCTGCAGCGCTGCGTGTTGGGGCCTTACAGGCACTAAGAGCACCCGCCTGGCTTCTGCAATTATTTGCAGGTTCAGAGCTGAGGTTTCTTACCGGGAGCTCATCCCTCCTTCAGCACTTAATGAGATAATTCTAAGCTCCAAAAGCTGGCAGAAAATAAGTATTAATGACTTTTCTGCTCTTTGGTTCACAAATACTCGCAGAGGCATAAAGCTGGCTTTATGGCTGCTGCTATGTATTGTTTCCCGTTGCAAATGGCTGTGCACCCGGGGTTAATTAATTTACAAACGGTGGCATCCCGTAACTGGCGCTGTGCTGCAAAGTGCAGGTGTGGCTGTAAGTGTGCAGCACTTAGCAGCTCGGGTTATTGTGCATGAAGATGACATCTTTGCAAGCCTGCTCAAAGTACAGTTGTGGGGAAAAAAGGCTATGAGATCGTGTTAACCTCACCTGCGTACATTGTCGTTTGCTGCCACCACGCTTACACAAACCTGTCCCACCCAGTCACCATAATGGCTGTGTCAGGAGTGAGCTGAGTTTCTTGTTATAAAACTGCTGCTTTCCAGATCTGTCTGAAGAGCGCTGGGTGGAAATACAGCCAGGGCGAAGCCCCTGCGCAGGGCTACGAGCGGGGCTCCCTGCCGCAGCAAGCAGATCTCCTCGCCTGGCTGGGGCCTGAGCAGAATAAAGGAGAACAAACAAGAGCAAGTTTGGGATCGAGTGGGAGGCCAGGAGCATGGGCTGGCCGAGGAGCTTTGCTCAGGGTCAGGTCACCTCGCTGTGGATGTCACGAGCCAGCAGGGCTCGGCTCGCGGTGGGGACAAGGTGAGGATGTAACCCCTGCCTTTGGGACATGCTGTGGCACAGATGGGGTATCTGTGCCTCTTCGGGACGCTGCTTCCCCTGCTGTCAGATGAGGACTTTGCTGTTCCTGCATGCAATGACTACTTGAAGCAGCAGTGCTGGCACGTGCACCGCCTTGGGGCAGGCTCCTGCTGGAGGTGGGGACGCGCCCCGTCCCGCCCCGCAGCAGCACCCGTGGCAAACACGAGCAAAAGGTGCCCTGGGAGCAGCTCACGTCAGCTCCTTCCCGGCCGGGGTCGGCGCTGAAAACCAGACAGACTGACGCAATGGCTCTGCACTGCCTGCAGAAAGCGTCGGCTTTAACCTTAATTCATCCCCTAGCTACAGCCGAAGCGGACAGCAGTCTGATACGGAGGAGAAGGTAACGGGCAAGAAAAACAGTCATGGTTGGTAAAGACCACGGAAAGACAGCATGCTGGAGGTGGTTCTCCCCTCCACAAACTCCTGCAAAGTTGACTCTTCTTATTAAGACACAGGAAGCACATTTCCGAGCCTGCTCCCGGGAGACTTTCTGCTATTCTTAGCTGAGCGGAAGGAACAGCACTGTCACAACAAGGAGCGAGGAATAAAGGAGCTAAAAAAGGAATGGTGGTGACTTCACTCGCATTTTGCTTAACATGTTCATATTAATCTTACAAAAATGTTTGTGGTCCTTCTTTGACAATCATTAAGTCTGACTTTCAAAGTTGGTGCCTCGAAGGGGCAAGTATAAAAAGAAGGAAATCAAATCAAACTTAATCAAATATCTGGAATTCAGGCAAGTGGTATTTCAGCAAAGATGGACGAGATCTATAGTTATTGGATTTTGCAGACCCGACGTCCCGCTGCGGCCAGGAGTTTGCAAATCGGGGCACGCGGCAGCTCCGTGCCCCGGCCAAGCAGCGCCAGGCGGCCGCTGCCTGCGGCCAGCTCGGACACAGGGCGCGAGGTCCGGGCGAGCCCAGGTGTTCTGCTCCCACATCCAGCAGCTCCCACGTCCCACCGGCACCTCCGAGAAGTGCTGGGGGCACACGGGGCTTGGCAGGTGGTGGTGCTGCAGCCCGGTCAATAGCTGTGACAGCCCAGCCCTGCTCCAGCAGCGGGTCATTGTGGGGCTCCTTGGGGCTTTCGGCATTATTTAACCCTTCCCCTAACGAGGGGCTGGATGACTCCACTGGCCCTGCCTGGGACAGCCTTGCCCAACACGTGCTCAGCCACCCCTGCCCACGGTGGTGCCCCAGCTCCGCTGCCAAAATTGCAGCCCCCCGGCTCCACCAGCCCATGCCATCAGCCAGCCCTCAGCCAGGGACATTCCTCCTGCCCGATGGCATGAGGCCGTCAGCCACCAGACAGCGTTCGTCTTTGTGAAAACTGCTTGTCCACAGCCAGCAGCTGGGCTGCGAGGCTACAAAACGATGAGACCAGAGCTCCGAGACCTGCATCCCGTGTGGAGCTGCTGGGGGAACCGGGACGGCGACAGCCAGCGGCGTGCTGCCGCAGCCCTGCGCGTGCGGATTTCGGGGGCGCCCACACCGCAGAGAGGAGCCAGCAGCTCGGTCGGAAAACGTTCCTGCACGCCCGGGCTGCCTGACGCTGCGAGCAGCATTTATAGCCGCGCGTGGGAGGAATCCTCTCCAGCAAGCTGCATTTCTGCGGCTCCCACCGGCGGCCCAGCCCCGCTGCCTGCAGATGTCCCCGGCGCTGCCCAGGGACCGTGGCAGCCCCCGGGCCCCTCGGTCACCCCACATCAGCTGCAACAGCCCCAGCGCTGCAAACAAACTGGCCCCTGGTGGTGCATTTTCTCCCCCCGGGTCCCTGCAGATCCCAGCGGCTGTGCCGGGCCGAAACCCCCAGCACGTTCCTGCCTGCTCAGCAGGAATTTTCAGAAGCCCTCCGCACGCTTCTGTCGCATCCTGCTGAGTTTTCCCTATTTTATGCAAATCACCCATTCAGCCAGCTGAAAAGACTTCAGCTGCAATGGGCTGGAGGAAGATGGTGGGTTTGCTCCTGCCAGGAAAACCCTCGTTTTCTTGAATCTTCGTGCAGGGACCAGCCTGGGGGTCCAGGTGCAGCCCAAGACCCCCGGATGAGAAAAGCAGAGGCTGCCCCGGAGCCCCCCGTGCCGCAGCCCTGCCCTGGGGGCCCAGCCCTGCCCCACGTTGGGCAGGCACCGCTCCGAGCTCCGTGCCCCGACCACACATCCCAGCCCAAGGCCACGGAGCACGCAGCCGTCCTGCCGGCCCCGTAACCTTCTGGAGTCCTTGAGACCATGGAAATTCTGTAACCGGCCCTGTAAAACCCCTCTGACCGGGGGCTTGGTTTTATTTTCATACTGTGTTACCTCCACGGGCTCTTGCAACATTTTGGGGTGAAAATGGCCAGAGCCGTCCCTGCCAGTGGTGCTGCTGCTGAGCTGCCCAGCAGACCTCACCGCCTTGTAGTGAACTCCCAAAGCTGCCAGCATTAGCAGCAGCTGGAAATACCTGCTGCTTAAACAGAATTGGACAGGCCGCGATTAATTAATGTTTGCGGACCTGCTCTTAACTAATTTGCACCCTGATTTTGAAATGGGGTAATTCAAAAGAGGGGTGCTTAACGTGGGACATCCCAGCCGCAGCAGAGCCGGCACGGAGGCAGTGTGAGAGGGCTGCAATCCTTCACCCTTTGACAGCTCCCAGCTCCTGATAAAACAACCAAAAAGGGATTTTGTCCTTTAACAGATGAGCTCAAGCTGCCCTCCTGAACTCTTCGTTGTCCTCTTAGCTTGACCTGAGAGCCTTCAGCCTGGTGATGGGCAGGGAAGCGGCTTTAGTGGTTCCCAGCGAGCCAATTCGGTTTTGTTCAGCCAAACAACACAAGAAGCTTCTCTTTGAAACAGAGGGGTGCAAGGAGGGACAGAGGGAGGCGATGCTGGAGGCTTCCTGGGCTCCCCGCATGGCGTGTGGGGACGAGGGGCTCGCCAGGAAGCCCCAGCCCTGCTGCAGCTCCCTGAGGTGCTGGAGCCCGCAGCCAAAGGCTGAAGAAACCCAAAGCAAACGCTGGGACAATGAAGAAGCCTCCATGAACATTTCCCACCTCTTCCTAGCTCACGCATCTCTGCTCATGTCGGTGAGAGCCGAGCTGAGAACGGCCACTGCTACGTGAGAAAAAATAGGCCAGGCTTGAAAATGCCTTAGTTAATAGCAATTTAAACATGATTTTGCTCCTAGTGCAAATGGATTGTAATACTTTCAAAAATGCGTTAACTGGTCACGAGTCACTCTGGGGAAGAGCTAACATTTCCAAACGCAACCTGTTTTCCCAGTCTAGACAAGCCAGATGTGTCCTGCCTCTAATTCTTCGCTGAGTTACTTCAAGCCACTGAGACGACGGAACGACGTATTACGGCGTTTGTGACAAGCTGCAGCACACGAGATCAGTGAAACTCTGGACCCTTCACACTCCTGACAGGTCCGAGCAGGAGGGAGCTCCCGCACTGCCTGCTGCAGCGCCCCGCAGCAGCCCCAGTCCCAAATTGCCACGAAACCGCGCTGCGTGACGAGCTCCCGGCTCAGAGATGTTTAAATATCAAGATCGGATATTTTATGACTTTTTTTTTAAGGCCCAGCAGTTTGAACCTGTCCTCTCCTCTTGGTGGAGTAACCTAACAGCATCACCCGACCAAGCATGAAGCTTCCACATGTACAGCCCTTTACAGGCAAGGCTTCAGCAGCTGCTACCAGTCAACCCTGCAGCCCTTAAGAACAGGGGAAACCTCCAGATGGGATCCTAGGCTGAAGATTAAAATTTGTTGCTTTGTCCTATTTTGCTTTGACACCAACAAGATGGAAAATTCCTGGTTCAGTCTCACCGCTGGCAGAGCTCTCTGGTCCGAACCAAAGAGGCACCTCCAAAGTGAGAGAGGAGAGGAGAAGGAGAAGGAGAAGGAGAAGGAGAAGGAGAAGGAGAAGGAGAAGGAGAAGGAGAAGGAGAAGGAGAAGGAGAAGGAGAAGGAGAAGGAGAAGGAGAAGGAGAAGGAGAAGGAGAAGGAGAAGGAGAAGGAGAAGGAGAAGGAGAAGGAGAAGGAGAAGGAGAAGGAGAAGGAGAAGGAGAAGGAGAAGGAGAAGGAGAAGGAGAAGGAGAAGGAGAAGGAGAAGGAGAAGGAGAAGGAGGAGGAGGAGGAGGAGGAGAAGGAGGAGAAGGAGGAGAAGGAGGAGAAGGAGGAGAAGGAGGAGAAGGAGGAGAAGGAGGAGAAGGAAGAGAAACAATTCCACGCACACTGGGTGAAAGTTCCTGGCAGCACTGCAGCCAGCCCGGCTCCTGGCGCTCCCACGGGCACGGAGCTCCGCCGGAGCTGCCCGCGTTCCCCAAAGGCTGCACAGCAGCGAGCCAGGCCCTCCAGGCATCTCTCCCTTTGCTATCAATACAAGTTTCTGTTTTCTTGGCAGTTGTAATCATTAGAAATTACATAGTTGGCTGGTCTTCCAGGAGCGAATTAGAAGGACCGGTATTGTTAGGGGAGGCAGCAGAGCGAGGGGCAGGGATGGGAACCACCGCATGCAAAGGGGACACGGCACAAAGCTCCCTGGAGCTGCTGGCTTTGCCTCGTCACACCTCAAATTATCCCCAAATACCCTTCGAGGAATTATTCTCAATGAGAAATTTTTACACAGATTAACGGCAAGCCAAGGCCTCCAGCACTGTCCCCAGGTAGAAGAACAGTGGATGTGTTACTTGATTATTCTCTTCAGAAAGCATTTTACTACCAAAAATGCCAAAAACAGAATAAAAAAATGCTCTTGTATGAAGATGAACAGGACAAACATGAAACAGCCCAAAAGTCATTGTATGGAGGGACAAGGATATTTCCATGTTTATAATGCAAGGTTTATTATTTTCATTAAGGTGGATCAAAATTGTCACAGAAGAGGATTTTTTAAAGAAAAGTGAACTTCTGTGGGCTAACTGCTGTTGCCCAGGGTCACCCCCCAGCATCACCCAGTTCAGGGACCTGCCCCAGTGCCTGCAGACCCCAGTGCCATGCTCCCGCGGTGCCTCGCAGTGTGACACTGAATAAACACAAGAAATAAGAGAACACAGACACTTTGGGTTTGTTTGCTGAAAATGCAGTATCACATTCCAATGCATTAGAAGCAGGCAGACACACTGTGCCCAAATAAATGATATTCAGTTGCAGATGGTGAAATCCTGAGCAAACCAGGACGGAGACCCTCAGCGTGACTCCCGCTCAGCAGCACGGCAGGCTGGGACCTCGTTTTCCTCTCTCTGTAATTACAAATAAATCCTCTTCTAAAATGCTGCCAGATCTGCGTTTGTTCTCATTTTTTAATCATCCTCCTGCTCTTCCCGAGCACCTTGGAGAACCCAGGCTCCCTGCAGGCGACCAGCGCTGCCGTCACCGCGCTCCCGGTGCGGTGCCACCTCCACGAAGGCTCCATGCACGCCCCCTGTCCCCAGCAGCAGGTGACAAGTGGCAGGGAGCAGGGACACAGCCCAGCCTCTGCAGGCTGCCCAGCCTCTGGAGCTCCTTACTCCTCACATCTCGTGCGTCCAGCGCTCAAAGGCCAACGGGCTCTGGGGCCTCTGCTGCCCACTGGCAGAGGTGGCACCGTCCTTGGAGCAAAGCAAGAACGAGCGACAGGTGAAAGAGCCAAGAAAACTGCAGCACAGCCACAGAGCATAAATAGAAATGCTTCCCGTCTCCCCAGAAAAGCCTTTTAGAGCCAAGACAGAAATAATTCGCTTGGCTTTTTTCCTGCCAATGCTGTAATCAGGAGCGCGCTGGGGTGAGCCACTGCGTTAGGCAGAGCACGGTGCGAAAGGCACCCTCATTTCCATCGGCTTCCCTTGCCGGGTGCAAGGAAGGGAATTTCCTGACAAGCGGCCAAGCAGGGGAGCAGCCCACGCCGATGACGGGCTGCAAAACCTTACCGGGGCTGGCGGGGACAGGAGCTGACAGAGCCCCCGACCTGCTGGGACTAAAAGGATGCCCCAATACAGCCCCGTGCCTGACAGCTGCAAAGCAGCATTCAGGGGCTCATTCCGGGAAGGAAGCTGTTTCCCAAAGTCACCAGCAAATCCCTGGTGAGATACATGTCCGCTGAGCTGCCCAGCCCTGCCCGGGGTACGGCAGTGAGCCCGGCCTCAGCAGGCATTTAGCATTAATGTTTCAGGACTACACGGATTCGGTGAAATATTTCCCATCAGGCTGTCACATCCCTTCCTCTTGGAGTTCCTGAGAATAAAACCCTATTTGCTTATAAATTTGTGATGTGATGGAATTCCAAAACAGGTCAGCCAGAGGGTTGTTAGATACGGCCTAACATCTCCCCCACTGAAACCCAACCACGTGCACGAGCCTGCACCGCGGCTGCTGGGCCGAGCAGGGGCACAACACACAGCACAGGGCTCGGCCTCGACAGCCGAGAGTCTGGGCACAACGCCTAGGGAAAGCCAGGTTCAGAAACTGTCATTGTTACTGCCCCCACGGAGCTGCTTGGGCTTTCATTTCCCTTAGAGGTGAAGGACAGATATGTTTTATACGTGCCTCATAAAACGGTATTGCTGAACATTAAAAACACGTCAAAGTAAGGAAATACAACAGCTTATGTTATTCTGAGAACCACATTTTCTAAGAGGTCAGAGCTAGATCCTAAATTTGTGCTAGGAATTACTTCAACTTGCAGTATTAAAATTAAATATAGATGACAGAATTTGCACATTCAAGTGAAACCAGACTGTGCATGCAAACGTGCTTCGCATGCATCGGTTTGTGTCTGCTGCTGGGGAAAACAATACTTCCTGCCTGAATCTGCTGCAGGAAAAGGACCAGGCACGGATAATTATTGCCAACAAGACAGAGGCTCGTGTATCTTTATTTTTGTAAACCTGTAGGGGAAACGAAAGCTTTCGTACAAGTGGGAGAAATGTAAAACACCGGTGGCACTTCCCCTTGCCCCAGGCCACAAGCACAGCTCTCCCCACGAGGATGAGGAGTCCAGGGGCTCCCTGCCGCAGCTCCGAGGTGCTTCGTGGGCAGAGCATCGCCTCTGAAGGCGGGTAATCAAACAATTTCTGGACTTATTATCCGCATCCTTTTCAACGCCCCTTGCAAAAACCAGATGTCAGAATTTATTTGTGACACGAGAACTATTACGCTGACAGTCGGCAGAGAATAGGGAGCAATTTTGCCATCCGAAATGCATCTGAATGAAGGACATTGTCTGAGAGCCATCTTCTCCAGCTGCACTGTGCAGGCTCAACACGTGCTTTACACCAACCTCTGAAAGCGCTGAGAGCTGCTACGCCGAGCAGGCCACGTGCCAAAGGAACCCTTTTCACCCCATGGGCGCACGGAGCTGTGGCCTCGGGCAGGGCTGAGGCCAGGGCCCAGCAGCAGGACGGGCAGCGGGCTGGCACAGCGGGGCACAGGGAGCCCTCGCAGGGGCAGGGAAAGTGTCAGAGTAAAGAGGGGCGGAGGAATAATAACGAGAAATAACTCGTCTGGAGAGCAGAGGCTGCGTGTGAAACACCTGATGGGGCAGCGGCACTGCGCTTCACTCCAGAAACAAGTGGGAAAGCAGCTTGCGGTGAAGAAGGGCGTTTTACGGGTATCTTGGTTGCTGTCTTTTGTTTCCAGGCCTTTAGTGACAAAATGGCAGGTGAAAATCAATGCAGGTAAATACAAAACAGCACAGAGCAGCAAGCTCCTGAGGAGCTGAGGTCGAAGACTGGCGCTGCCCCGCTGGAAGAGCAGGAGCAGGGATGGAGGGAGTGGTTCTGCAGAGGAAACAGAGGCACACAACCTGCGAGAGGGCACCCTGCGCCCTAGTTATGCTTTTATCACTAGGGCAAAGAGCATACACTACATCTCTGGCTTCTTTTCTTACCGTCGCTTCAGCTTGGCCAACGTGAGGCCAGCCTTGCCAGGTGAGACGTGCCTGCACCGCGACTGCTCTCCCCCTGGCGATGCTGACCGAGGGCTTCCCGGGGCTGGAGTCGGGTGGGATGGCTGCGAAGCTGCTCGCACGGTCGGTCCTTCCTGCTCCAGTACCGAGGGGCTTTAACTGAAGTCCGTCCTCGTCTCCTCCTAAACCCCAGCCAGAGCGCGGCTCTAATGTTTCATAGGCTGACAGAGACAGAGCCGCCTTGTCACTTCGCATTAACAAAGTCATCAGATCCATTTAGAATGCAATCAAGAATGTCTAATTTTAATTAGAGGTGGGATTGCCACGGTTAAACTAAAGAAGAGTCCTTCTTTCTTTTACTGAATCGAACCTCAGCTGCTGTATCCCCGTGCCCTCCAGCACCTCCGAGGCACGTTTCTGCTACCCCCAACCATGGCAGCACTGAACTCACTCACAAATGTGTTTGATTCTGTAAATATGTAACATGGACAGGTTTGGTACCAGGCGTGTTTCATAAGTTAGTAACCCGTGGAAAATACAGGAGGAAATACAGAAAATATAGCGGAGATATTGCACTCCGTGTGGTTATACTGTGCTGATGAGCCCGGTGCCATTGTCAGGTTTTATTAAAACGCTCCTGAAAGAAGAGCTTTGATGAAAACTGCCTGTTACCTGCTTTTCTACAGCACGTGAGGTATGGGGTGATGGACCAAAATACCCTCAGACAACAGGCTGTGCCTCAAAGCCTGTTCTTTTCCATGCACAGCTCAGTGGCACTGCACCAGATGATGCTGTTGAAAGCTTTTACAGGTTGTGTACTGCAAAGAGAGAGTAGAGGAAAAAAAAAAAATCATTTTTCTACAGGGGAGGTGTGTTGTGGACCCTACAGGGAGCAGCTGCCAGTGTCATCCCCGGGTTTCCTCGACGGCACCAGCACAGATTTTTGGTTTGTTTGCAGCAGTGAAAGAAACCTCCATCATTTCTCACAGGAGAAAACAAAAAGGAACCTAGCACAACGAGCACCCAGATTGCCAGGTGAATGGCAATAAAAGAAACACACATTTTGCTGCGGTTTGCCACAGCGTTGAGCCTGGGCAGAGCCAAGCTGAGCACCATCACATCGCTGTGTTTCACCCAGCATCGCTGCCGGCGTGCACAGGGCCGGCGCACGCCCGGCCACGAGGGTGCACAGGGCTCGGCCGCCTGCTCAGCCCGGGTTTCCTCCTTCACCAGCAGCTCCAATATCAAACTAATTTCCAGGTTCATTTCCCTTTCACTGTTTCTCTCTTCTGATGCGAGAGGGGATAATTTAGGCATCGCTCTTACGTTATCATCTGCCCGAATTCTGGACAGCTACAGAGGAAGAACTTTCTGAGCAGTTCCTGCTAAAAAATTATTCATTAATTTATAATGCTATCATCTGGTGCTCCGAGGAAGCGGGATGATGTCTTTGATTAATTGAAATAATTGAATTTCCCATCCCTGCATGCGGGTGAGCTAAAGGCAATGCCTCTGCGCCTGCCTAGCCCTGTGCAGGAGGCTCCTTCGGCCGCCCAGCCTCGCCTGTCCCTCTGCTTGCCGCTCCCCGCCTTCAGCTGCCTGAAAAGGGTTTCCCAAGCACGTTCCTTGTCCTGTCACTGCGGGGATGTTCACATGCTCTGCATGGAAGCCCCAGCTTCAGCCGCGTGGAGTCGAAATGCTCCGAACCGCCCCGAAGAGGAAACCCAAGGGGGAGCAGGGAATGTGCTGGGAAACTTCTGGGTAGAGCCAGTGACTGGGTTGGGGTTGTTCAGACAGTGCAGATCTATATCTATTCATTTGGGTTAAAACTACCAATTTTAAAGACTTAATAAAAACCTGACATTCCTCCCGGGCATGCTGCATCATGGCCGTGGTCTCTGGAGGAAGGCAGGGGGCGAGGCGCCGTCCCAGGCGGCTGGTGGGGAGCGAGAGCTGCTGCACGGGGCCAGCAAACTGTAAAGCAAGCAGGGACTCAGAACAGAGAGAGCCAGCTGTGGGCCGGCCGACTTCCCAAAAAGTGCACCGGGAACCCACCCTCCGGCTCGGCAGCACGAGGGCAGGCAGCCAGCTGACACCAGGCTACGTTCAGGAGCACCCCAGAGCCTTTGGGTATGCAGGCAAATAATTGTAAGGGAAAGAGCACGATGCTTGCTGGAACAGCTCTTCCTAATGGGTCATCTTCTCTGGGCTGCGTGCTATTCATTTTAAAGGATTCTCTCCAAAATTGTACTGGGAGGTTTTTGCATGCTCTCTCTTTTGCCCATGAAACAAGACTATTTCTGGCCACGAGCACTGCGAGACAGCCAAGAGCATTAATCTAAATCACCATCATACCTTCCAAATGCAAGCCATCATAAATATTTTCTGTTTATTTATAAAGAGTAATTAGTTCCTTTGATTCTGCCATTCAAAGCTCAGTAAACCTCTTCCCATCTTTTCCCTGCAGCACGCAGATTTTGGCTGGTGGGAGGCAGGAAGCGCCAAGGCTGGGAGGGCACCAGGGAAAGCACCACTGCAACGGGCACAAGTACTTCATGGCAGCTAAAAATCAAAGTTAGGACACAGAACTAAGCATTTCTTTTTTTTTTTTTTTCCCAACTTCCAGGAAAGTGGAGCTTTCCCCAAGCCCTATGACACTGAGGGGGTTCATCTCAAACAGCTCATGGCAGAGTGCAGCAGGAGCTGCTGCTGTACATGAGCCTGGGTCCCCCTGGGTCTCATCCCAAGCCCACCTTGCTCCTGCGAGCCCTGGGGCTTCCTGGGGGGCTGAGCAGCCACCAAGCGCCACCACATCCCAGCAGCAGGATCTTGCACCATCCTGTAGCTGTACACAGAAAGCAGACTGCCAGCCCGCTGTGCTGAGCAGGTGTTTGAAGGCTTCCACGCCACCAACTTGGAGAGCTCCTCGGGGCCGGTGGCACCCCGGGCACTCAGACCAGGACTTGGGACACTAGGGGGAGGCTCAGACAGCCGACAGCAGGACGGGCACAAAACTGGGTCTTTCTGAAACCAATTATTTCATGGGAAAGCTGGTCTGCAGGACACGTGGCACAGCACTCAGCAGGTCCCAGCCCCATTCCCATCAAAATCTGGGTTTGAGCCTCTGGTCTCGCTCCTGGTCCAGGCCAGATTGTGAGCATCTTTCCAAGCATTTCTACCTCAACGGCATCATGCTTCCCACAAGCCACCAGTTTTCACTTCGGCCTTGTAAGATCCAAAGGGCACACCCTGAAACTAAAAGGGCTCCCTGGGATGCAGCTGGCACAGCTGAAGAGAGCCCCAGCCAGGTGCTGGGCAGCAGTGGGTGCCTGCAGCCCCTGCAAGCTCAGCTAGTATTAAGGTACACAGAGCTCACGGGGAAATGTTGCTGGGAACGATGGAGGAGAAATCATAACGGGTTAACTGGGAAACAGTGCAGGAGTTTGCATGAGCGTGTTCAATAACGGTTTAAGAAAAGAAGCAGATGAAATTGCAGATGTTATACAGAACGTCACAGGTCTGTCACTCACCGGCAACTCGTCGTCCCCTGGGCATCCACCGATATTTTCATCCTCCCTCCTGGGACGCTGGCAGCGGAACTGGAGCAGCCCTGGGCTGGTGGGGACCAGCACTAAGGGCATAAGGACACCACGCACCAAGGGACGCTGAAGCAGCCGCAGATTTTAAGACAGGAAAAGATGAGCCGAGAGCCTGTCCGGCATTGCACCGCCCCACCTGGAGAGGGATGCGCATCGGCCTCGCCTGGCATCCGTCGTTACAGAAATAGTAACGGAGGCTGGACAAAACTGGGAAGAAAGGAAACAAAATGGTAAAAAGAATTTTCTTTGAACACCACGTACATTACTACCCAGGGGACTTCACTGGTATTTCTGGTGCCCGGCAGCCGGGAAGGCTTTCCTCCAAGTGCCCTGGGCACCAGCGGAGCTCCACAGCACTCCTGGGGCACGCTGCAAACCTGGGGCTGGGCACCTCACTTCTATCTTTTTGTCCTACTTCATAAAAAATGATTATTTTAAAAACATTAAAATAAAAACTATCCATCATGGCAAAGCACTGCAGCACATGCTGTTTAAGATTTAAATTTTAAGATCTTCAGGAGGAAATCTGGGTGATTAACTGCTAGAAGATGGGCCTGCAGCACTGAATCAGAATGGCTCAGGTTGGAAGGGACCTTAAACATCATCTCTCCTCCTGGACATGCATGTACAACTGCTTTCTAGGTATCATTACTTCTTTTTCGAGGAAAAATCTGCTGCTTTTAGTTGCACAAAGACAAATATGGGCCTGAGCTTTCCCCTTGTTGCTGCCATAATTCTTGCCTGACGCTGTGAGCAGAAGCAGGACCGGTATGTGCCAAGCGAACTCCATGCTGGGCTCCTCCTGCATCTGCAATGCAATTGTCACTTACGCTGGCTTCTGGCATGGATCTGGCTGGTGAAGAAGCATAAGCGCGAATAAGGGATCTCAATTTTTCATGGGCAGGTTAAAATGCAGGAAGCAAGATGCTGGAAAAATACTCTTTGCCTTGCAAAGCAGGCAGATTGGACGTGGAAATCACCAGCTGAATAATTACAGGACCCTGAGGTGTCACCTTTACTGTCATTTTGCTACAGCTTCAGTCAGCTGCTGGTTTGAATTTCATGGTATTTATGGATCTGAAGTGGATTTTTTTTTTTTGAAGTTTGCTACTGAGAGGCTGGGCTCTGGTTTGAGCCGTGGGTCAGGTCTGTGCCCGGCAGGTCCCCAGGTGCCCGCTGTGTTTATGTGCCATGGTCCCAGCCATCTCTCTGGCAAACCATGCCATGCAAGCAGCCCTTGCAGGGATGCTCCGGCTCCCGCATCACTCTGTGCTGGGTCCCTTCTGAGTGCAACCCAGATGCACGCTTCATGCTGACGCCTTCCAGCAAAGCCCACCTCTCTGTCCCCTGGGCCAGGGCTGGCCTCCCATCCCCACCAGGCTCCTGGTGTCCCTGCACAGCCCTGCCATCCCTCCTGAGGATGCCAAGGATCCTTCCACCTGAAGGACCAAAGTCCTGGAATCGGTTAACCTGCAGTAAAGGGAGTGCTGCTGCAAAACCTGCGCAGGGCTCCGGCAGGGCAGGGGCGTACAGGCAGCAGACAGCCAGGTGCTGGAGCGAGGCTCGAGGAATCTGCATGAAACGCGACGCCAGCCCGGCACTAATTACCATGCTCCGTGCTTAAATCATCGGCTTTTCTCATTTGGCTTTCAGTGCAAAACGATTGTTATTTTAATAGGAACAGAAAGTACTCAGCACATTTCGTGCATAAATTCCAGCCTGCCCTCCACTGCGAGCAGCACCGGAGCAGGAGGCCGGAGCGCCTGCGGGATGCCAGGGACACCGGGGACATCGGGGACATCGGGGACACCGGGGAGGCTTGCACACAGAGCTCTGCTGGCTGGCTTGTGGCTGGCAGCGGGCTGTGAGCGGGACAGAGTGCAGCACCGCTCCAGCCGCCCCCGCGAGAAGCCGTCCACCAGCAGCTCCTTCTGTCCCTACTGCGGCCAGCACCGTTTCCCAGCAGGCGAGAAGCCTGCCTAATTAAAACAGTCCCTAATCTCCTCCAAAAGGTTGAAAATACTAGAGCGCAGAATTTGGGCTTTTCATGAATAAACTGCCTTTTTTTCCCCTGGCTCCTCGGTCTGTCTCCATAGTTACCGAGAGACTTGCTGGGCTGCCTCTGCAAGCTAATTGATTTTCAGAAAGAACCGACTAATAGAGAAGAGCAGAGTCGCCCCCTTTTGCAGGGCAGCTCCTGCAGCAGCCCCCACCTTTAATCCCGGAGAGCCGGGTCTGCAGCACGGCGCAGATCCTCTCCTCTTGTCCGAGCGTGCCACAGCTTGAAGCCACAACACGGACGTGCGGCCTTCACTCGGGATGACCGCTGCGTTTTGTCAGAGAGCTGTGCCCCCTACGAGACCAGCTGGATCAGTGCCACGCGCCCTCTCCATCAACCTGGCACGCTCACCTCTTCGTGGCTGAGCTGCGTCCCCGGAGAGCAGGCGCCGGGGTGTCAGCACACCCTGGGACAGCACGGCTGCTCGCTCTGGTTGCTTGCTGCGAGCACGGGGACGGAGGGATATCGATACCTTCGTTGCTTTTCATCAAGGGCAGGCTACCTGGTAATGCCTCCGCCGAGCACGGGCCTGGGCACTGCGACTGCTGCGCTGGTGGAAGAGAAACTTCTGCTCGGGGTTAGCCCAACACCCCTCGGGGAGCGCCTCCTCCCCTTACATGTGACAAGGAATTGCTTCCAAATCCCAATATTTTGTACGTCTTTCCTTTGATCCTGCATTCAGATGCTGGACTACACTCCCCAGGTCTTTTTTTTCTTATTTAACATGGCAGCTTCTTCACAGCCATGGGTTACGATGTTGGAGGCAAGATTTTCACCTGTATTTCAACACCCAGTCCACGTACGTCTCACGTGGAAATGCAAAGAAAAACTTTGATGAGGAGTGCATCGATGCCTGAGCGTTTCATGCAAAATGTAAAGCATTCATTAAAAGTGCTTAGAAAAATGCCTTCATGTCTGTGCAATTGCACACGCTCCTGCTTCACCTCTGCCCAGCGATCCCAGCTGTAACGGCGCCGTTTCCGTGCCAGGTATCGCAGAAAGCTGAAAACTAAAACAGAGGCAGAAGGGCGAGGACGAGGTCACCAGCAGCCACCCCGAGCACTCCCGCCCCAGCCCTTCCCGAGGCCTCTTCTTACTTCTGCCTGCTGGGCTGGAGCAAACACAGTACGAAGGAAAAACACGAAGTGACTCCTCCCACTGTGATGGCTGCAGAGGGCACCCCTCTCTGGCCCCGTCCCTAAACCCCACATTAAGGTGCACCTCATGTGGTAGGGGTGCAGGTTTTGTCCCCTCAACGCAAGCAAACCAAGATTTAAACCTAGCCAGGTCCCTGGAGCCAGAGAGAGGTGTAAAAGCAGAAGTCAAATATATAAAGAGCAAAAGAATTGACTTTTTTTTTTTGTACCAAAAGTGTATCAGGGTAACCCAGTGCTTTTCTCATCATGCCCAGCTGTGTCCGGCAGCAGACCCGGACCTCTCTGCCCCAGAGCAGCTCGGGGCCCTCAGGGTAAGGATGACAACAAGCAAGAGCTGCCTGCAGGACGGGATGCTGAAAATGGCACGATTCCCGCATGCAAGTCTTGCTGCTGACAGCTCTCTCCTTTGATCTGGTTTTCCTGCTGCGTCCTCGGTGTTTCGGCTACTCGGAGCTGCGGTCCATGTGTCCTGCGGGGCACGGCTCCTCTGTGCGCCTTCTGCACGCAGCCAGGTAGCAGCACAGCACAAGGGTGCTTCAGCTCCACGGCGAGCAGGAGGGTGGGGGGAAAACCCACTCCCACAAGGCAAATAGGAGGCAGTCTTAGGAGTGGGTGATTATTAGCCCATGGTGCTTTCAAGGCTGTATTTTCGAGACACCCCGCTGGGAGTTTTTTCACAAGCACGCAGCAAACCCCAGCCCAGAGGGTGCCAGGGCTGGCTCGGCACCAAGCCCGTGGCCCAGGCTCACCTTGGGACAGGGGTGGGAGCAGAGGGACGCGGTGGCATGCGTGGGCTCCTGGCTGCAAGCAGGGAACCCCACAGCATGCCATGGGCTCACCCCGGGAGCTCTTTAGCAGAGCTCACATATATAAACATGGATGTCGGCACCGCTTTGCATCATGAGCAGTGCTCCAGGTTAGAATGACCAGCTGGGGCTCTGCCCCCAGGAACTGACCACAGCTTCCCTTCCCCTACAGCCCATGCTTTGCTGAACGTGGAAGGGGCTGACCCGAGGCTTGTGCATCCCCGAGGATGTCGGGAGGAACCAGCAAGGATCTGAGAGCCCTCTGCAAAAAGAAAGCACCGTGCACGCACATACCCGTGCATCTGCTGAACAAGCACCAACTTTTCATCTCGAACATGGCACTGCTTCACTTTATTCTGTTGACAGGCTCTCTTCTCAGCGTAGCACAGGAGTGCTGGAGAGAACAGCCTGTACCAAACAAAGCTACCTCCAAAGGCACCGAAAGCGCGCGCGCGTTTGCGTGCAAGGTGAAAGCCCACGTGTTCGTGACTATTAATAAAATATTGTTTGTTAAAGCAAGGGAAAATACAAAGTTACCTCTGGTTTCCTCTCCAGATCGCTTTAGTGTTACTGGGTAAGATGAACCCGGATCAATCAGAATAAAAGATGAAGGAGCTCCGTCTCCCTGCATTGTGCCTCGGCTGAGAAGTGAGTAGCTAGCTTGAGGAAACAGATAGAAACGTAGCATTATTTATGACACATCCTCAGTGCTATTTCAGTGATTAAATAATTAGGGAGAGAGATTAAAAATTACTTTAAATGAGCTGAATTCCTAAGCCCTCCCTCCTCCCCCACCTAGGCCGGCTGTAAGGATGTTTAAATCATGCCTCTTTAAAACAGCTGGCAAAATGAAATACGACAGCCTGGTAAATACACGCGTTTGCAACTGCGCCGGGAACAGAAGATGTTGGTACATCGCTGGGTGAACTGGAGTGGCTGCATCTGCTGCCTGAGAGGAGCAGTGCGCTGATGCAGCCGAGCGGCAGGCGGCACGCGGTGAGGCAGCACGGCAGCATGACGGCACGCGGGAAGGTGGCACGGACCCTGGCTGCCACCCGGCCCCCAAGGACCCCGCTGAGGCTCCCCGGGCGGCCGCGGCCTCCCCAGGTGCGTTGGAGTGGCCCTGTGGGCACGGCACCGCCACAGGGATACAGCAAAGGGCCGGTGTGAAACAGGCAGCACGGCGATACCCTCGGAGAGGGAAAACAGAGCCCCTGCGCGAGCCTTACCCCATCCAAGGAGGGATCCTCACGGGGTTATTCTGTTCTCTCTGCTCTTTTCCCGGCTGTTTTCACTCTGTAGTTCAGCAAGGAGCTCTGCCTGCTGAGACACACTCTTACACGGAGATTTATCAAATTACCGCTGCCCATTGAGTCAAACAGGTGAAAAAATCCCCGTGGGGTTGCCTGGACACAGCCCGAGCCATTTGCTAACGAATTATTTCCTCCTACTTAGAGGAGGCTTAGTAGACAAATTGCTTTCAATGGCTACAGTAAGGTAGTAAAAGGGAATGTGTGGGGGATGAAAGTGGGGAAGCAGCTGTGAAAATAGAAATGTCAGGCGGGCTGCAGCTAAAGGAAGCAGAAGTAATGGTTCGCAAACGAGACCGTTGCGCTCCAGAAGGACACCGCAGCGTGGTAGAGAGCCTGGCTGGAGCAAACGGTACTTGGAATTTGGTAAACAGAGTTAAGCTTTTCTAAGTATTTATATCACAGGTCAGTCTTGCTGCAGGCCAAACTTAGATGTGACCAGAGAGATCCTGAGCAGACCTCCCTGACAGAGCAGGCTGCGGTACAGCCCCGCAGCAGCGCCCACAGCTGGGTCCGTGTACACAGCCGGGAGACCACTGGAGTCCCTCCTAGCTCTGCCTCCGATGTGGCGCCCCCGCAGCCACGCTGCACGCCCTCGGCACGAAATGTAAATGGTAAGTAAAATCCATCCGGCATTATTTGCCGTCCCAAAGACAGCATCAAGTCCCACCACAAAGTATAACTTCATGGATACAGTACAGAGAGGCAAAAAACAGAGGCAAATCCATAAAATAAAGTGAATAAAATCTGGTTCTATGAGCAAGTCCGGTTTCGTCGCGCAGAACTGGGTCTTGCCAAAGTCAGAAGTGCTTCTTTCATTGCGTCCTCCTCTTCACGTCTTTGTACATGCACAGATTTTTTTGCATTGGGTCCTGTTTTGTGCTTCTCATTTCAGCTGCCAGAAAGTGCTGAGAGCTGCTTTGGCACTTGGACTGGCAAACCTCTCTGAGCAACATATTTTTTAGAAATGAGTGTCTTTTGTCCCTCTCCCTTTAAACACGTGTACCAGGTTTTGAGGTTTGTAAAGACAGCAGCAATTTTCTGCTAAGTGGCTAATTCAGGGCAAGCCGTAACAGTTCAAACGGGTGAGTAGCTGCAGCTGGCAGAGGAGCCACTCTCCATATCAAACCTGGAATTTAAAAAAAGCAAGCTTCCCATTTTTTAAACAATACTTTTTGGTACTTTCATATTCCATTAGATTTTAAAAGCAAGTGTTTAAATACCACCTACCCAAAAAATCTGTAATATCTCACAGCAGTGGACAAAATTCCTGACAAAACAGCCCATTAAGGGCTGATTTCCAGCACCCTTCAGTGAGATGGGGTTTGCGGGAGGGGTCTGGGCCTTCCAGGGGGTGTGCACTTTGTAGATTGTTAATAAATTGAGACCTTCTGAAGAAGTGCTGGACTGCGACAGAGCATTTCCCAGAGCAGCCCATGCTGCGTGCCCCATATCCCGAGCCACATCCCCACTCACACACTGCATGGTAAAAATCCACATTTTCAGAAGTTTTTTCCTAAATAAGTTATTTTCCTATATAAGACAGAGAACACGTGGGTATCCACTCGGACTAAAATCAGAAAAGGGAATTCGGGAACTAATTTTCAGCTAACTGAAGTTGTTGATGCTCACAGACTTCTCACACAAGCATGAAAAGGAAATAGAGTGTTAAGAACTCAAATGCCTTCCAGTATTCACTAATTCAGATGAACTCGTTCACTTCCCAAGCACATCCTCGCCACCGAGTTCACTGGCAGGACCATTCACCGAAACAGGGCTTATTGTGCTGCTCTTACCAATACGTTTGGCCTCACCCCGAGTATCCCCGTGAGAATCAGGCTGAGGAAGTCGCTGTGGCCCTGCAGTCAGTGCCCTCCGCGCTTTCGCACAACCCCTGCAATGCCCACGCTGAGCCGCGAGGCTTTGGGTCTGCTCAGCGGCCGGCAGAGAGCTGGGCCGCGCACACGATGCTGCCTCAGCGTCAGGGTGAAGCCTCGCTTGGTTTCTCACCCCAGCCAACTCAGTGCTCAAGCACTTGTTCTTACCACAAGTACGTGGAAACTGAAAGTTGTTTCTCTTGTTACGCTTGGGGTAAGGGTGAAAACAGTGGTTCAGGCAGGATACATCCATCCTCCAGACTGTTCCGCACACAAGCAGCACACCGTTCACTGCAGAGCGCCTTCTGCGTGAAGGCTTTGCCCACCTCCCCGTACCATGTGCAGCTCTATGACACTTCTCCCTAGCGCACTCGGCGGCGCTTCGCCTCTTGCCCATACTCCAGAAGTGCCAGCCTGCCTCGGGGCATGTTCCTGTGCGTTTCTGCTTTGTCCTCTTCAGAGAGAGAAATATTATAGCTGCCCTCTCTTGTTAGGTTTGGGACAGCCTCTACCAAGAGACTGCCATATGTGGACTGGTAAGAAGCCCAGCGCCCCCATTCCTGAAAAAAAGCACCGTAACAGAGAAGGACAGGCGCTAATTGCAACAAGAACCCACATAGCGTTGCAGAACTTTAGACAACAGGGAAATAAATTCATTGTCCTCTAAGAATACCAATGTAAAACTAGAAAACATAACCAGATTCTGCATATTAGAGAAATGGAAAAGCAGTAGGAAGGACGTGGTTATAAAAACACACCCCCGTTTACCTCCTGAGGAGCTGGGGAACTTCACCAAAGGCAGGGGTATGGCAACGGAGCTGTTGGTGCAATTCATTTTATCTTTTAACCTGAAACTTGTCCCTGTGTCTTTTCACATCCAAAATACCATCTCAGGATGTGAAACAACAAAACTGAAGCCAGAATAATAATAAACACTAGTTCCCCAGAACGTGTCTGGAGCTAGCCAAGCCCCTGCCAGCCGGGGCTCCCAGCGCTCCGCCGCACGCGTTACCTCTCCTGCTGCCAGGTTGTCGCTTTGCAGCTCTGACTCACAAGTATACATCATGCACAGCCCATTAGCTTGACTTATAGAAAAATCTTTCAAATAAAATGAAAATGCAATCAATGCTGCTGCGGAGCTGAGTGCCAGAGCGATGGGCAGTGGAGACGGGTGGCTGTGGGGACGGGGTGTGCAGTGGGGGAAAAGGGGTGCTCTGGGGAGCAGCACAGCCAGGTGAGCAATGTGCAGAGATGCCTTCTAGAAAAAAAAAGAAAAAAGAAAAAAGAAAAAAAAACTCACTAGTTTTCTTGCAAAGCAATGAGTCTAAGGAAGCCTAATGCTTATTTCACAAAAGATAAATACAGCTAATCGCAGTACTTTGATTTATTATGCATACTCCAGGTCCCAAGCATCCCTACACATGAGCAAACTTAATGTCTAGAACAGCATCGTTACTACAAGGTAAACCTATATTTATGATGTGATAGCATCTGCTCTGCGATAGCTTTAAATTAAAAGGTTGGCATGGCAACAGATGCTCCCACACTGCTGTGTCTGCCTCGTGCTGCCATTTTGCTCAGGATCCCTGGTGGGTTTAGGATTAACCGCCTACAGTATTTCATTTTGACTAACGAAGCCGTTTTTGGCTGAAGCATCAAACAAACAGCTGAAGCCTTAGCGTGGACTGTGTACTTTTTGTTGCCTAGCTGCCCTGTAATTTCAAAACACGTCTCCCTGAACTCACGCTATTTCAGGTACCCCGAGCTCCTCCTGGACGCGCTGCCAAGAGGCAGCGACGCACGGTGCTGTGCACCGGGCCCTGGCCAACACCACGCCCCATGAATGCCGCTGCTCCCCCTGCTCCCACCTTGTCCCAACACCGCACCCCACGAGTGCCACAGCTCCCCCTGCTCCCACCTTGTCACGGCATGCAGCAGAGCCACCCTCCAGCACCAGCGCCGGCACCAGCGCGGTCCCCATGCACGAGCCAAGGGCCATTCTGCACCATCTCACCCCAACGCCACTGCACCATGTAGCAGCAGCAGCATCACAGGGTCTGCGATGGTACTTGGGTACTTTTTAGAGCATTTTCCATCTCTCCGAGGCACATGCACGTTACAATAGGCCACATATGGTGCGATTGTTCTGACTCCACCCAATGCACTACCCGTGCAAGGAAAACCTTCCCCAGCCCAGCTCAGGTTACCCCGTGTGCAGCGGCAGCCCAGCTCACTCTGCATTTCCCAAGCAGAAGCAGTCACACTAATGAGATATTTTTCAAGGCAAGAAGGAAAAAACTGTCTGAAGAAACAGATTGCATTTTCTTGCCTCTCAGGGATGCTTTGTATGAACTGCAGCAGTTTCCACATCTCAAGACTTGGGGTTTCATTTCACCAAATGCAGTTTTTCCTGAGAAGGCACTGGAAGCTTCCAGTCATTTCTGGGTAGAAAACACTTATAGGGCTCATCTGATTCATGAAGACAACCAGTTAGCTTGCAAATGCAGATGGAGTAAGCATCTCTTAACAATTGCTATCTGACTGGTCTTTCCATAAATCAGATGGTTTTTTTCCAAGGCAAGTCTGGAAAAGCCTGATGGAGGCCTGGAGAGAGCCATGCTCCCTGCAACACAAAAGGAAGCTTGAAATGAAATGTATCCGAACAGATGCAATCCTGCTTGCTCCCGCACACCCAAAGCAGGCCATCTGAAGGACTTCGGAGTGCTTGCAGCAAGGCAGGCTCCTGCCGACGAGCCAGGAGGATATGGTCAGCTTGAAGGCGGGGGAGATAGGTACCATAAGCAGGAGAAGGCCAGTAACGAAAGGGAGGGAAAACCAATCCTTTTCATGCCTTTAACAAAAAAAGTTTAAAGAGATTATTTTATGGTTTGATCAGTTCCCCAGACGCCTCCCAGCACGGAGCATCCCTGTTGGCCGCCTTCCCAAAGCCCGTGCTTGCTGCCTGGCTCCCTGGTGGCCAGGCGATGGCTTTGGCTGCGCTCAGGTGTGCTGCCCTGAGTGACTCCCCAGGCAGTGATATTGCCGCAACCACGAAATCAGGAATGTTCAGGCAAGCAGCAATTTCAGTGAGGATGGAGAATATTGTTCACAGCAAAGTTAAAAAGTTTACATTCAGGGGTCACTTTTATTTTCAGAGGTTTTGTCAGGTACATTATTCAGAAACAGCACGGTGATACGAAGCAGAAAGGGTAGGTCAGGAGCGTTGCAACAATTGTTTTCAAAACAACTGTGGCAAAGCGCTCGACAGCTAGTAGGATTTGGTAAAAACTTCTACCATTAAAAAGGGATCTGTTAACAGCCTTCCTGAGTTTTCCAAAAGGCAGATCAGTTCTCCCTGGGGGAAACTCGTCACGAGTGAGCCCAGGCAGGGGAGAAGGAGCCCACAGGGTGAGTTCCTGGGCAGTGGGGAGAGGAGGGGAATTCAAGAAAATTTCATTTAACCCAAGGATAATAAATAATCCAGGTGATCAACCAAACCAGGAGCTGCTCTGAAGCAAGAACGAGCAGCCCTGCGAGGCCTTCCACACAGATGCTGCTGCTGGACTTCGGCTGACAGGTTTTCAAGGAGCCTTCAGCAGCGAAACTTCGTATCAGCTGCGAAACATTGGCTTCAATTCTGGAAGTTATAGAAAAGCCCGGGCAGAAACCGAACTTGGATGAGGTATCTTCAAATGTATCAACAAAACGGAGAAACAGAAAAGCAACAATTACATGGTTAATTATGAAAATAAAAGCGTCATTTAAAAATAGCGCCATTTTGTACGGAATGGAATTAGGGAAGAGAGATGCTGTAGAGAAACAGCTTGTATTGCAGCGACTACTTTGCTTACAGAAAGGCAATACCCAAACCCATTTTCCAGGGACGTAGTGCTGCTCAGGGCCCAGCCTATCTTCACAGCAGCACACAAGCAGATGCTCAGCTTCACACTTCATCCCTAAGCTCGGCTCACTCTGACCCCTGCGTGCAGCACCGCCCTGCCTGCGGCTGGGCCCGCTCGGTGCCTCGTTCCCCCGCAGTGACCCGCCACGGGCCTGCCGCTCACGCCGAGGCCCAGAGCTGGCTGGGAAGCCCCCAGGCATGCTGCGATGCCGGGGGCTGTGGGGCTGGGCCCAGCGCCCTCCAACGCGGATTTCAAAGAAGCGGGAGCTGCCACTGGGTCCTGGCCGCCTCTGCAAGGGCTCCCCGCTCCGTCTTCATTTATTCGTTACTTTAACAAGGGCTGGGGCTTGCCCAGTGTTAAAGAACACTCCCCGTTACGGGTGTTCCCCCCTATTGCTGTGCAGTGCCCGGTTGAGCATTTTGATAAAACTTTATCAATTAATGCTCATTAATTAGTGAGCAGAGGCTCTTCCTGCCAGCGCTGCACATGGGATGTGGTGGTTTCTGAAATATCCCGGCCCACGCTGCCCATTGCCAAAATTAAGCCAAGCAGGGCACTGAGGCGCAATTTCAATGCACATTTAAAAGCTCCACAGCTTCTATCGTTCAAAAAAATATATCCTTTTTGCATGCAGCAGAGCACCCCAAAATGGGAGGGAACTCTTCATCCCGTGCATTGCTGGTCCTGCTGGTCTGGATGCAGACTGGTATGACCCAGGCCTCAAGAGACGTCCCAGGGCATCAGCCTACAGCGCTCACACCTCTACCAGCGATCGGGACAGGCAGGGGCCGAGAGGCTTTCCAGCAAGCGATCTCCATTTCTCTCTGTAGATGCCTTCACAATTAGTCACAGGTTAAAGACGAGCGTTTGCCATGACTAAAATTCTTCTGAACATTGTGGCTGAATCCGGCCCCGGCACCAGAAGGTGCTGCTCCGTGGCACCACGGCCCCAGGGCCAGCTGTAAGTCAGCTCAGCCGGGCCATGGCTCGGCGGCGCCTTGCTGTGACACACACACTGCTCCTCTTACTCAGGCCATGGTTATACTTCCACACTGTTCATTTAGCAATAATAGGTTCAAGGAGCTATAAAATCCAGCTCTTACAGTTAAAACCTCACGTTCAGACTTGGTAGACCCATTTTTTTTATTACTGCCCTGAATCAAGGGAAAAATTCATGAATATTTTCATGCAAAAAAGGTCAAGATTTAACACCTCTCCCAGCAAGCCAAACAAATCAGCACCAGATTTCTAGTGAATACAGATCAGTCTGCATAACAAAGTCCACGTGAACCATATCATTTTTCAATTAGGGGTCCGTCCTCCTGCCTCATCCCTGGCTGCCAAGAGGTACAGATGTGCCAGACAGACACAGGCCAGAGCGCTGCGCTTGCCGGCGCTTTGGATCCCCATGAATGTATTCTTTCCATTGTTTCGCCTAAAAGGGTTTCACAGGATTTTGACAATAACAAAGTTAATTTGCGATGCATCACTTAAAAGAAAAGTGAAAAGGAATCCGTGTGCACAGAAAATGAATCTGTTAATGAACAGAAAATAGCTACAACAGAAATATCTAGATGTAGCAAAGAGGCAAAATCATGCAGTAAGCTGCCTGCAGGAGCAGAACGCTGCTGGCTCCAGGAAGCTCCAACCTGTGAGCCCCAGACAGCTTCAGAAATGCTTGGAATTTATCATAAGAGACCCAAAGCCCTCATTCATGCTGAGAAAGTAAATATTAAATTCAAATTCTACATCTCTGAAATGTTAATATTTAAATTTCACAGTTAGGTTCAGGCCAATCTGTTCTAATAAACAACAGGTTTCTATTACTTAAAAACATACCCACAAAAATATGAAATATATGCTGCTTACATTTATGTTTTCTGCCCTCCTCCGCAGGCACTTCTGTGGCTAGCAAAGATTTTGATTAATTGGTACAGAACAAAGTAATTCCAACAAAACCCATTGCAAGGCTGCATGCACCACGTGCCACAAAGGGCGCTGGCGATCAGCAGCAGCCCCATGTCCAGGGATGAGCCTTTTCCCTCCGGCTGTGTGGGGTACCCCGCACAGACAGTGGGACCCAGTTACTGCTGGGGAGGCACCATGGGGAGACGTATTTCACGGACAACCTCCAAGTTTGGGGGTTTGATTTTTTGCCATGTGCTGTTTGGCACAGCGGCACTGGGTTGAAGGTTAGGCTGCCTGAGCAGCAGCTGGGGGCACTGCAGATAATCCCCATCGCCCCTCCTCCCCACCCCAGAGATAAGGCTGCACCAGGGATAATGGGCTTTGGTTTAACTGCGTTATCAGTTAGGAATTTTTTTTTAATTACATCTTTCCAAATATTACACTGCAGCACACAAAGAAGCCCTCCCAAGTAAGTTAATCGGGATTAGGTGTGAAACAAGGAGCGGCTCCGTGTTTGGAGGCAGCAGCCTGCCCATATCCCTGCCTCCAGGACGGGGAGCACAGGCTCTGCCAGCCTTCCCCAGCACCAGGGAGGAAAAAGCAGAAGCTCCAAAGACATCGAGCAGCTCTGCTGTGAGCCTTGCATGTGCTCTGCAAAGTATTTTTCCTTTAATTAGATTTTTCTACTGTTCAGAGGACACCTGGGAACCATTATAATCTCTGCTACAACATAAGAAAACAAAGCTTGCAGTTCCACACTTATCCCTGAATAATTTAACTGGAGTGGCTTACAAAACACCAGTTTACCTAAACACAACCCATGCAGTCTGTCATGATAGGTTTGATACACAGGCTAAGTCAGAAGGAATATTGGCACCTTCATGTTGAACCAATTTCAGATGCTCCAAAGCTCCGTGGAAATGCCACAGCATCCAAGCACCAGCTTCTTGGGTGCTGCTGCTCTGATGCGCTCAACGAAAAGAACAGCAGAAACCCAACTGCAACCACCAGAACGGCAAAAACACCAAAACCCAACATGAAAAGGGCGCTGCGGGGGATCTCAGGAGCCCACCCAGAGCCCCAGGAGGAGCTCACCTTGAGAAGAGCCTCCAAGCCCCCCCCATGCTGAACCCCCAAGCGGCCGATTCCCGGCCAGCCGACCCCACTGCCCACCAGGCCGAGCACTGCATGGCTGCACGGCGCCGGGCCGGCAGCGCCTGAAGCTGCCAGCGCTGCACATGTCCTTATCTGCTCCTCACTCATTACACCCTGAGTTCAGCCATAGAAAAATGGATAAAACTAATACTTTTAGTAGCGTGCACCTCCTCACATCCAGTACAAAGGGGGCTTTTCCCAATTAGTGTAGCGGTTTCTGTCAGAGCAGGTCTCCCCGGTGTGCAGGAAAGCATCCAAGACCGTTCTAGCTCTTGCTTTTTTGCCTCTAGTCATGCAGAGAGTCCTGTTGCATTTTATATATATCTCTTTTTACAGCATATTTTCTTCCATCTGAATCACACACTGAAGTTTGGATCTTCATGGATTTCTTACATCTTATCAAAAAGCATTTTTTCCTCTGAAAAGCGATTTTGTAGAAAGGCTCTACCTGACTCAGCAGGTCGGCTCCCTGCGTGCATTCACAGCATTATCTGCTGACATCAGGGACAAAAATAAGTTTTTACTGACTTTTATTCCCACAAACTCTGTGGTTTTCACATAGCCGAGGCTGAAATGAGGTCTGTTCTACCCCGCAGGTCACCACTAAGCGACCGCTACTGAAATTAAGAGATGTCACAGGTTTTATTAATGGCTTGAGCTGCAGTTTGCTCTGAGAGCTCAGGCTGCGCTTCCAGGGCTGGCAGTTAGAAAAACATTATGCTGAAAACCACTGATTCACACCACCTCAAACCTCACACTCCGTCGCTATCACAAAGCAATTTCTCAGACCGGAATTGCACTTCAGAGCTGCTCGCCTTATCAGGCATTAATCCAACACCACAGCCAAGTGTCATTTTCCTTTCTCCCCCCTCCTTGGCTCTTATTCTTCCAGAGCATCGATAAGTACAATATTGTTCCCACTTCCTTTCTTAAACACTCACAAAAACCTCACGTCGCTCTGGCAGTCGGTACCTGTTGCCTTTGGCACGACGGTATTTGTACGGACCGGCTTTCTTACCCAGCCCTTTCACATGGACTTGAGACCTCTGTGGTTAACACCCTTCTGCAGCTTTTCAGGTCAGAAATCTCTCGCTCGCAGGCTAAGCAGGCCTGGTTTTAGTAGCAGAATTATTTCCTTCAGGAGTCCGTGCATTTACCGCAAGACAGCGGTGGACTCGATCATGGTGCAGGCTAGGACAGGCGGCCCAGCGGGAGGGCTCCGTGCAGCCCTCCTGCAAGTGTACGGTGCAAATGCTACGGGAAATATTTTATGGCAGCACGGGGCAGGGCAGGAGACTGCACCTCGGCACCACATGGTCGCTGCAGGTGGCCCCGAGCAGCGTGCACGAGCTGCCCCGGTCCCCCCAAAACCCGCCCGCCACACCAGCGGCATCGCGTTGGCAGTGGCACCGCTCGCAGGGTGAAAGCCACGCTGGGGAGAGCAGGACAGTGCAGGGGAGGAGAGGTGGCAAAGAGCTGCCCTACTTTAGTGCTATTTTTGAGAACTGTCTCAAATGCAGGATGGATTGACGTGATGCATCAGGCATCCCCACATCCAGCACACCACCGCACCTAACCTACCGCTGCCGACCTTACTGGCCCTAAATCATCCTAGCAGCATCTTTTTTCCTTAAACTATGAAAGTATTTTGTCTTATTCTTGAATATATTTAATGAGATGCAACCTCTTTTCAGAGCTCCCACACACAGGCAGGTCCATTCACGTAACAGCTTTGCAAATCGAAAAGCATTTCTTCCCCAATTGCACTCCAGGTACCTTAAGCATTAGCCATAAAACACAAGGTGATATCCATACAATACTTACAGGCTTAGTGGATAATCATACCTATTTTGAATTAAATCAGTTACACATATTAAGACCTCATATGTTATTAATACACCAATTTACATTCAATATCAAAATTAAATTTTGTTCAGAATCATTAGGAGCAAACTCAAAATAAGGTAGGATTTCCATTTCCCTTTTGGAGACAGCAGATACAATTTCTCAATACTCAAATGGCAAATGAAGAGCATAACCTTGTTTCAGGAGGCTCCTTCTCTTGCGGGTTTTAAATAGACCGTCACGAACGCAGACCTGCAGTCCTTGCTGCATACCAATGTAAAGCTCTGTGTGCACTGCCTGATGGGCTGAGAAACGATTCAGGACTCAGCAATTACCCATTAAAAATAAAACCAGTTTTAAAGGGAGTGCTACAGCTGACTCAAATTTATCCATATTAATAAGAAATTGTCTACTTTCTGTTTTGTTTCAAAATTAAAGAAATCTGATTTCCCGTATAATCCCAGGAAAAGCCCACGTATAACAGCGACAGCCTATTAGCAGCGCTCTCACTGTCAGGGTTTTACCATTTGCCTTGGTACAACTGCTTGGAATGGGGAAGCCTATTTGCCTCCCTCATTGCTTCCTTCAGCTCATTTGGGCATGAGTTTGATCAATGGGGAACAAGACAAAGCTGTCCCTTGGTAATTAAAATACATTTATCCAGATTTTAAATGAAAATAAAAGGTTTCCTTTTACATGATTTTTTATCTGAAAAATGAGTAAAGGAAGGAAGGCTCCAGCACAGCCCATGCCCAACCCGGCCACCTGGGTTCACCCAGGCTCCAAGAGCGGAGCCGGGGCTGCTCCCGCTTAGGGCAGGTGTGGGCAGTGGGGCCTCAGCACCCAAACCCTCGCTGCTGCAGGCTCTGCACTGCAACTGCAGCACCGCCACCAAGAAGAGAAACTAAACATCTTGAAACCCAGGTGGGCTGCAGAGAGAAGCCCCTGCCAGGGTGCATCTCCTCTGGTTCGGGCACCCGGCCTTGGGATGCTGCCGGCAGCCCTGAGCCAGGGCCAAGGCCATGGTTAGCACGCCATTTGGTGCTGAGAACAGCCTGACATATTTTGCATGAACTAAGGTATGCCTAATACCTGCTTCTTATGATTACAAATGAACCTAGCTTTCAATTTTAAGGGAATACTACAGCACTGCACATCTCCATTCACACACCTCTGAAAATATAGCCTGTGGGAAAATAAATATTGCTTGAATTAGCAGCGTGTCACATCAAGTTTAAAAAATCCAATTTCTCATCTCCCTGAAAACCTCCAGCTATAAGGATACGCTAACCAACAGACACCGTGCTGCACTACGCCGATCAAATCAGAAAAACAATTTTACCAGTGAAAAAATGTCAGTACTTCACCTGCTAGTTCTCACCCAGACATCCAGCTAAGCCCCCGAGATTTATTCCTTGGGAGATAAGCAAAAGCAATAGCAAACGCATAATCCAAAGCAACAGTTCCATTCTTTACATTTAATCTACTCAGTTTTGCTCTCTGCAAGCTAGTCCCCATGTCTTGTCAGCTCGACCGACTTCTGTAGTGCAATGCACAGTGCTTCTCCAGACAAAGGACGGTGCTTTTAATGAAGGCTTAATATGTCAAAAGCATGTATTTTTAATTAACAACACAGTTTGACATCACGGGTAATTCGCTACCCACACATCTGACTAATACGCTGTCTCCAGACCAGCTGAAGAGATAAAGCTCAAAAATAATAAAAGCAGCTTTTTAAAATCCAAGCACAAAAGAGCTTTAGATAGAAAGCTGGACAGTAAGCACATATTGTTGTTCCCTACAGTGGCTTTTCTCATTAGCGAGGTGGCCTTTTCCAACCACATACTATAGAATAAAGAGATTTACAGAATCAAGAGCATCAGAGAGCGGTTAAGCAGGGAAATTTCAGAGTTTTTGCTTATCTCAGTACCTTAACAGCACGTACACTGCATAAAATATGATGTTGACATTCCGCCAGTGGAATTGGGAGAACTCAAGCATCAGTTTGTTTTGTCTCCTCACAGTTTCTGGGCTTTTCAAACAAGAATTTAAAGCAGCAGATTAGGCAGGGGTGATTCCCATTGAACCCCTAAGCCACATACCCATCCTCAGCCCCGACCGGGTGCCAGCTTTGCTGTGGCGGAGCTCTGCCTGCAGCAGGGGGGGGCCCAGCTGCAGCACCATACACCCCCTCCAGCAGCCAGCAGGAGGTAAGCTCAGATAGCTAGGAGGGCTTGTTTTTGCTAGAGGGGACAGTTAAGGAGTTTATTCTTTGTGGGGAGATCAGAGGTTTGGATGCCAGGATGCGGGGCAGGAGCACCCCAAAGCAGAACTCGGAGGACAGAGGCCCAGCACCCCAGAAGATGCGGCAGTTGCAGACCCAGATGGGGACAGGGTAGAAGAGAAGAGGAAGGGAATGAAGGAAACTTCAGAGGCTTTCCATTGAAAATGCAATTAAAAGAAATGTTGATAATCCATTTTCCTCAGTTGAATCAATGAGCTGGGCTGGGTCCATAAACCAGCAAGTCTTTGAACAGCCAGTCTCATCTCTATTTAATCCATAAAATATCACCTATGCCGTGTTTATGCTATAATATACAGCCCTAAAATATGACATTTCAGATTGCAATACAATATTGGAAAGAACATAAAAGAAGTCAGAAGAACAGAGACCTGCATGTGCAAGCAAAAATATATCCTAGACAAGCAGGAAAAAGAAATGCATGGTCGTTAAATAATAAACCTTCATTATTCAGATTCTGTTAAGTATTATGAAGTGATGTTAAACGTCCAAACAAGCCTCAAATGACCTATAAATATAGAATTAATATACCTAATTAAGAGGCAGCATGCTATGTTTATGGATGAGCTTGGACACAACAGAAGAAGGAAAGACAAAACTGAGCATAGAGACGCGAGATGCCAAAGGCCTGGGTGCTGTAGAAGGGCTGGGAACCTGGCTTCTGCCCCCAGGTGCTGCAGAAACCCCGAGAAGGGTCCATGGGCTGGAAACGGTTGGTAAGCAGCATTAATGAGCCCACGGGAGATTTTGCCTTGCTCCTGTTGCAAACGCCTTTAAAAATGGACTGGCTTGCTTCAGGATTGTCTTTAAAACCACCCCCAAAATCTCCCGATGAGCAAGAGGGGCAAGCCCTGCAGTACAGCGCCGTGCCATGCCCCACCACACGCACAGAGGGCAGGACACCTCAGCTGCCACCGTGAGAAGGGGTGAGGGCCCACGGGCTGCTGTGAGGGATCCCCCACGCCAGGCACGGCACTGGCGAGGCTCTCCAGACCCAATCCCCACTGCAGGAGGCATCAGCACGATCCACTGGAGTTATTTACTGGCACCGAAGAGGCCAGGGTATTGCACAGGCTGAAGCAAATTGTGTTTGGTATAAACACATGGAGATGCGATACGCTCCCAATCCCAGAGCATACTCAAGCTTCACTACAACAAACAGGAGACGCGCTGGAGAAAAAGAGAAGTTCTACATTTGTATTAAACAAGGGCTTCCTTGCTCCAGCCCTGTTTACTGTGCGTCATCGAGGGCATTCAATTGCCAGATAATACCCGAGGGCGCTGTCAGCCTTCACTCAAGCTACATCTGCAGGTTGTGCTCCCCCAGCCAGGAGGGCCACCTGGCCACGATTCAGCTGGGCAGAGTTGCCATGGCCGTGCTGTCCGAGCAGGACCCAGGGAGCCCCCCATCACCGAGCAGCCAGCGAGCACAAAGCGCAGCGGGCAGCCGAGGCCTGCACGGCCTGTCCCCACCAGCCCCTCAGGGCCTCGTCTGCTGTTTGTTAAAAACAACACGTCCCAGACACCTGCAGTGACTGAAAGAGGAGAAAAGCCTCGCTTTTCAGTGGGCAGACACCCACAGCAGCTCCAAGGCCTCTGCTCTCTGCAGCTTCTGCGAGAAGACACGAGCTGCTCCTTGATAGCAATGGCTTGGAGAGCTCACCCGAGAGCACGGCCCCCCAGCAAGGAAAATGTTGGTCAATTCTGAGAGCCCCTGAACTGAAGTCTTTGTAGAAACTAGAGGCCAAAGGACAGCCCGCCCGACAGAGCTTCGTTGGGCAGGCAACGGTAGCGTCTGGTTGTGACCCATAGCAGCCCCTTGGTGAGGCAGATGCAGTAAGGGAAAAAAAGCAAAGGAGGAAAACAGCATGAAAAGGGCTGCGTTGCTGAAATCCAGAAAGTATTTCAGTTAAATGAGGTCAGCATATCAGGAGCAATCCCCCAGGCTCTGCGCTGCTTTCAGTAGTGTGGTCAAAATCTACAAAGAGTCGAAGGACACCTGGTTTTGCCTTGGTCCTAGGAGTGGATTAGCTGGGAAATATCAAAACAAAAACCAAAGACCACAGTTGAGCTCTCATGGCTAAGCCGGTGTACACATTTTCACATTTAAAGCCCTTTACGAATCAGTGACTTTCGCATAGCAACCGTGTTTGCAGTAATCCTCATCTGCATGGGCTTCGGCTCTGCGCTGGGCCTCTGACCACTCGGGGGAGGAAGCTGCCTCGTCAAAAAGCCTCCGTGCATGCTGCGGCCCTGGGCAAGCAGCACTGAACTTCAGTAGGAGCCAAAACAAAAGAGGTTTGCCCTTAGGAAAAGGATGGCAACATTAAAGTCTCCATAAGAAAGCAGGAAGGCAGGAATAGAGGTCCAAAATCAACAGACCTCATGTGCTTTGACTTGGAGTAACTAGGAAACTGCACAGCCCACATCACACCAAGGGAAAAAGAGCAACATGCAAAATCCCAGCAAAAGATCCTAAATATTCAGATCGGTCCCATCCCAGAAGGATGGATTTTTCTCCAATAGTTTTGAAAATCCTTTTGTTCCATAAAAAAAAAAAAAAAAAAATATAACCCCTAACTGAACCAAATATCAGAAGATGCAACAATAGAGAAAACCTTTGGCTGTATAATTATGGAAATAAACTAAAAGTCCCATGCAGTACAATCTGGTGAGGGCAGCGGGTAATGCAACAGCCTGCTCCCGTGGCATCGATGCCGTGACAGAGCCAGAACAAGGCAATGCTGCTGGGAGAGGCAAGCAGAACAAACGTGCTCGCTGTCCCGCGGGCTCCGGCCCTGACACTCGGGGTCAGGGCAGAGCCGGTGTGCAGAGACCTCAGCGGCACCTCGGGCTGTGGCCCAGCGTAACGCAGGTGCTCTGCATCGCTCCTAAGGCAGCTCAGCCCCCGGTCCCTGTGGCACGAAGCAGGATCCAAAGAGCCACACCGTGGGACAGTCCGGTGCCGGAGCTGGGGACAGGGCATCCAGCGGCTGCTTGGCCTGGGGAGGACGGAGCAAGGGCACAAGCTCTGAAGTGTTGTAGAGGAAAGTCCAGAAGACAGAAAACAGAACATTTATTGATTGCTGTGCTGTCGCAAACAAAACGCAGTGTCACGATAGACGTGTACAAACAGCTGCCATATTAACATGTGACCGAAGGCTTACAAGGCATTAGGGATGAAATATCTTATTAGCAACACGAGAAAAAAAACACACATTCCCCACATAACTGGTGATAAATGTTTTCTGAGAAGTTTCACATAAATAAGCTTAAAGTTGCAATTTTTCTGCAGTGCTGTCAGCTTCACCCCAGAGTATGGCAATGAATTTGTCTTTCAGAGGCTTTTTCATTTGGGATTTTTGTTGTAGCAGTGAGACATGATGGGGAAAAGAATTCTTTGTAGGATTATGTGTCCAACCCTGACAAAAGGGAGTATTCTCACTAACACAGGGAAAATGGAAGCGTTGTATTAGTTAATGCGTTAACAATAATAATTACTCATATTCGTATCATACTAGAGGGACAAAGATAGATAAATTGTTTAATAAGATTTTTCTCAGAAAAAAATCATCCAAAAAGGTAATTTGCAGAGCAAATCAGTAGCTGATTTTTGTACTGAAAACATTTAACTGATTTTACACATTTCTTTCTCCCATATATTGATATGGGTTGCAACCCTTAAGCACAACCAGCAGTGCAACAACCCGTGCTGAGCAGCTAGAGCCAGGCAACAGCTTCCGTTACGTGCTGCCTCCTGCCAGGGGAACAGCCGGAGGAGCAGCAGGGTTCTTGGTCTGCGTAGGACAAAGGGAGAACCACAGCTGTAAGGGAACAAAACCAATTGCATTATAGTTCTGGTTCTCGATCCTGTCCCGTCAGCCTCTGTTACATCGGCTCCAAGAAGCACAAAGCCCATTTCTCTTGGCCAGTGCAGTCTGCAGGACAAGTCTTGGAAATGGGCGAGTGCCACGAGCCATTCCCAGACCCCGCGCCCAGCCTCCACACGGGCTCAGAGGGAATAACCTGAAGTGGTTTGAGAGACGGAGCTGATGTATCAGGAACAGAGAGACCTAATTTTAGCTGCCACCATTGGGTATACCGACTTGGCTAAACAGCAAAAGGGAAATAAGTCTAAAACATCTGAAGGGGTTAAATACCCAGGATGCGGTATTCAGAAAAATACATGAAGAGTACTAGAATTAGTATTTAAGATGAGCTGCCAAGTATTTTTTTTTTTTAATTTTGCATGAATTTGATTCTTTATACGGGCTTGAAAGACTGTTTGGAATGGCTTTGCAGTATTTGCTCTTTGTTTTATCCTTAAAATATTAGGAATGCCAATATTAGCCTGTTTTTCTACAGAATGCTTGAAGATCCCAAGGACATACTTTTAAGCCAAGCCTTAAGCAGAGATGCTGGATTTTGAGCAAAGCCTTCCTTTCTCTGAAATGTTAATTAGCCACTGAAGTGGAAAACTTTAGGAAAAAAGCAAAAATTCACAATATTTCCCTCTCAACCCTTCCCTTTTAAGCACAGAGTTTTCACATCCTTTATTCTTGAAACTATCTTCACTTATTTTCTCAGTTTTTTTTTTTTTTTTTTAGACCAGACACCTAAGAAGTTTAAAATAAATACCCTACAGCCCCTTGAAGCCTTTTTCCATCTACCAATATCTGGCTCGTTACATGGTCCAGTTTATTAAGGGAGCTAACAGAATCCCATTTGCAAGGTATTTAGAAGACAAACAATCAAGAGAACATATAATTTGCAACTTTTCTACGATTTGCCATTATAAACATCCATTCTCGCAGCACTTTGCTCGTGTTGGAAATGTATCATCAATTCTTGGAAAAAGCCCTTGATTGATGGTGTTCCCAGACAAACCGGGAGCCTGTCCTTTTTATTACAAGACAATTGATAACGAATTAAGTTATTCAGCTAATTATACAATCGCGTCCCAAAAACTCATTGTGGGTCTTTCCCCTAACAGCTTTCGGCTTGTTTCCCTCTTCTAGCAACAACCTGAACAAAAAGCGTCGTGTTATGAAGAAGAGATGAAAGGAAAACCAAGGGGCTCTGACGGCTCTTTCATCTGCAGGTCTTCAAAATATCTGTGGGGCAAACACTTCTGAGTCGTCCCGCAGCAGCGCACGGCGGGCCCCGGCACAGCTCCGGGCTGTAAACAGGCACAGCGGCACAGACCTCTCGGCACCTCAGGCAGGAGTCCGGGCTTCGGGAGGTGCTGCATCACACTTGAAATATTTTCGGGAAAGCTTTCTTCTGAAGAGTTCAAGTCCCAGGCACGATTTCTTTTCAAGGGAGAAGGTGGCAACCCTGGCATAACCAACTCCTGCAGATCCCAGTTTATTCCAGCTATGCCAGCAGCAAGCACACGGGAAACTGCAGTCAGGGAGGGACCCAGAAATGGGCGAGAGGCAAAAGCCAGGCAGGAGGCTGTCCTCACACCCCCGGCTTCAGACCCCACCCGGCTCCATCAGACACAACGCCTGCGTTTGAAAACCCGAAAAAGCAGCAGGTGGTGACAGGATGCTCAAATCCCCCCCAGCCGCACTCTGGGCTTGCAACTTCTTGCTGCAGACACTGAGATCGATCCATTTGTCATCTCCAAGCCGCGCGGCAGGAGAACCACTCTCCGTGACGCAGCATTTCAAACTCTTCTTTTGGACCTCACCTGGCAAGCAGATGCACGCCTTGGGAACTGCGCCCTCCCCCTCAGCCTTGGCAGAGCCGCCAGCCTGCCCCACGCCTGCAGCCTCCACATCTGCTCTGCCAGCCAAGCAGCGCCACTCCCGTATCTGCAGCCCTAATCCCATAATAAATAGGCTTTTTTTTTTTTTTTTTTCCCAAATAAAACTATTGCCAAGTAGTATACTATCTGGCAGTGCTCTGTTTAACTGAATAATTTGCTAGGACTGAATTACTATAGCCTGTATTAAATGTCGAGATTATCGAACATGTGCTTGTACTGAATTAATATTTTATCGCTCCCGGGTCCTGTGTGGGCTGGCTGTTCTCCTGGAGTGCTTTAGCACCATGGAAACGTTGGGAGATATTTTCTCTTAATTGCATGAATGGTTGACAGATAACAGTACAGTACCATGGAATTAAACCGCGATTGCTGAAGAATTCTGATGAGCTGCTAACACTGTTTCTGTTGTTTTAGTTTTATTTTTAAACCTGGCAACATCTGTCCTTGTCCATTATAATTTCTGAAAACTTCAGTATCAGTAGGCAATGCATCTGTGTGACATGTGGCATACAATTACCACAACCACATTTCAGAGGTGAACCCTTTAAACTTGAGAGAATTTCAGTTGAGGAAAAGAATAAAGATCTCGAGTGATTAAAAACTCTAATTAATTGGTTTTTCCTTTTAATTTGTATTTTTATGACAAGGCTAATTCTCTAAATAGCCCCTTGGTTTTTAGAATTGTCAAGAAAATAGTATTTAAGCGCTATTACTCAAAATTATTGACAGCAAATCCAGGTAGCTGGTTATAAATTGACTTTTTATATTTCTCAAGTTAGAATTGTTCAATAACTTGAAGGACAAAGCCCTAAAAATCACTGAGCACTATTATATAATCAGGCAGTTTTACAAAGTACTTTTTTGAAAAAAAAGTCTGATTTCTTCTGCATGATTCACCATACCGTAGCTGTTCAGGACACGTATTATCTTCAAGAAAAAATATAATCTGCCCATGTAAGCTTGCGACACCTTCCCTGCACCACTTGCTCTGCCTCACAGGGTGTTGCTGAAGCACCCCAAGTACATAAGCTCAAGATCATGCAACTGTTTGATGGATAACAAATTATTGTAATTATCCCTAATACTACAAAAGGCAACCGCACTCTGCAAACGAGACGAGGCGTTGTACCAAAACTAAGCACAGCAGCAATCCCTGTGGGGCCCCAGTAAGACGCTGCTGGCACCCGCACGGAGCAGACCAGCTTCATGGCGAGCTGCCCACAGCACCCTCCCCTCGGACAGCAGAGGAAAGTTTTCCTGGGGTGCTCCTGCTTCGGATCCTCGCTGCTGGGTTCGGGGCTAGAGCTCAGCCTGCTCTCGGGGCTGGCGGGACAAGTCTAGAAGCAGAACAGGAAGGAACAATTGGTTTTGCTTTTTTTTAGATGCACAGAAATCTTACGTAACCAGCAAATTGCATTCCTTAAGAGAAACCATGCGATGAGTTTAGCTAAATTGAATGAAGTTTTTGCAGTTTTATAAGAGCGGAGCAGTAAGTGTTACATGGCTGAAGCTGTGTTTGAGCCTTACCCCAACTGAAAAAAATCAAAGCCCGTGCTCTGGATGCAATCTGAACCCAGATACTGAGTCACAGACCCATTGCTCCTCATAAGTTTTCTACAGGCACTTTGAGCATAGCAAAGTCTGTGCTTTCAAAAGTCTTTCACAATTTTAATCGGAGCACATCACATACGGAGAACTGAACTCCGCCTGTAGGTGACAGACTGATAGCCTGGAAGGGATCCACAGGTTTTTATCCACCCTGTGCCTCCAGCAGCAGGGAAGCAGAGCACAAACAGCAGCAGGGCAGGTCTGAGAGCTGGGAGATCGTGGTGGCTGTGCCTTTGCTTCGCTGGCTCTGCGAGAACCCTCCTGGAGCGCCTGTTAAAGAAAGCAAGTTATATTAAAACCATTTATCTTTATCATTAACATAGTATGCCACCAGAAACTTCTAGTAAAGCCTTGAGTTTGTGTGTGTGTTGTGGTTGTTTTGTTTTGGTTTGGTTTGGTTTTTTAATGAGATGGATCTGAGCCAAGTTCCAGGTTCCAAATGAGACATCTCTGAAAACTCACAGAGTTCCAGTTCTGTACTCGGATCCAGATCTATTTTGTCACCGTGCCCTTTTTAAATATGCAGCGGTGGAGCCTCGAACTAATCAAGATCTTGGCTTCCGAGCGCTCAAAGCCCAGGTTTGAGCTAGCTGCTTTCCCTGCTGCCAGTGAAGGCCAGCACTTACAGCCTCCCAAGGAGAAACACCCCGCTGTGCCTCCCCACACCTGCGGGCACCCCCGGAGCAGAGCAGGGACGGGGCCAGGTCCCGTCCCACGGGGGCGGCAGGCGCTGTCCTGCAGCAGCTGGGTGCAGGACGTAGTCTGGCCTGCCCACCGCCCCCCAGCCTCCACTTTGTGCTGCGACACGCCGGCACAGGCGTAACAACGCGTGGTCAGACAGGAGCACAGTGCTACTGAACCCTCAGCACCGCTCGTACAGAAAGGCAAGAGGCCTGAGTTTTCTTACACACGTGCTCCATGTGCAAACGGATGCATTTACTGCAGCTGCATTGCATGGAGCTGTACAACCACGCGCAGGTGAACGGGTCCTCCTCGCAAACGTGCACGGGCTCTTTCACTCTTGGTAGACAACAGGGGCTCAGCTCGGCCGCTGGCTGAGCCAAGTTCTCCAGCCCAAGAGGTGCCTCGTGCTGCAGTCCCGGGGATCGCGCCCTCCCACACCTGGTTCCTGCACGCTTCCCTTTGAAAACACCAAGACAACAATTACGTTTGGAAAAGTCTAAATTCAGTAAGACAAGAGCTAAATGAGGCCATGATCATCTCAGAATACATCTGTTTGTTCTCTACAGCTGTTAAGAAAATGATACCATTACCTATATTTTAAAACAGAGTAAACTACCTTAAAATGATCATCTGTCGAGGAAAGTTTGATTTTCCATGAGAGTGATGGTCCAAACAGAAGAAAAGCTTTTTTATCAACCAACCAAACGAGTTCTATATTTAAATTGCAGTCATTCCACCTGTGTTTACAGGATTGTAGGTAAAAAACATTTAGGAATCATCGCTTTTCTATAGTTGAAGTCTCCCCAGAAAAATAGTTGTCTATTTTCTTAAAATTTCATCTATGTGAACAGAAGAATCCTTATCTAAAGGCTTCAGAAACTGAACTTCCCAAACTTGACACTTACAAGAAATGCTCAAAGCGTTGCTCTGTGTTTAACTTGCATTGAAACCAAGTGTAGCCGTGACACTAAAATCTCGCACGTGCTTTGGAAGTGTAGGGATTAATGCAAACACTGCACACCTTCCTGTGCCTGATCACCGACTACAAAACCATTTAAACTCCTCGTGTAGCTTCCATCCAGCCTGAATTCAGATGACAGACTTTAGGAGCATTTGTCAGCTCCTGTGCACAGCCCCCCCTAACAGCAGTGTTAATGCCCTGCAAACAGCAACATTAACATTACTGAAAAATTCATGGCCAAACAGAGAAATAGACCCCTTCGGGTGAAAAACAGCTCCATGCAGTGACTAACCCACATGTATCCTTGTCAGATAGCGGGTAAGCAGACACTTGTTCTGCACACACAAAGCTGAAAATATACGTAACTGGCAATGCAGAAGCATGACTCCCTCAGCTTGCTCTTTGACTATGTGTATGTGGGTAGCTTGGCACATTTCCATCAGCATCATTCAAGATTAAATCAAATCAATCTTCAGCACATTACTACACCACTTTTGGCATTGCTGTATCTACATCCATATATCTAGTCTAAAATTAGAGTTGTTGGAAATGCGTTATCAGGAAAAAAATCGGCTGAAAGGAGAGGATAAGCTAATTGTGGATGCGGCCGGTTGCGTTTCCTGTTACCGAGATTGCCCAACACTTAGGACTCGGTCTGCTTAACAACAGGCTCTCATATCAGAAAACTTTCAACTCCATTACCATTTCCGTTCTACTTTAGTTAGAAGAGAGATTGCCTATAATTTTTAAATACAAATCCAAAGGTGAAAAAGTCCCTTTCCTGAAGCTGTGTTTAACCTGGGGTTCAGGCACTCATACGGACTAGGTAAGAGCTCCTAGGTGGACCAAGGACATGACCTCCATCTCCATAGTCCGTGGTACTACCTGTTCTGGACAGGGTATTCGGTGTTCTCTACTGTGCATAAATATTCACCAGGCCAGAAACAGCTGAAGAGAAACGAGTGTATATCTCAGACTAGCTGCACAAAGACTGGGACACCGAACTTTGAAGGAAAGATGCACTTGAGGTATATGCCTAAGGTGAGAAGGGACAGACTTCAGAGAAGGACGTGAGGGTGTCTGTTAGGACACACCACCAAATGGGGTCCAGCATGAAACGTTTAGGACTTCCCTGTTGTTCCCTGAAGCCGTTCTCAGCTCCATTACATGGATTTCTTCACTAATCTGTCCTTCTCTTTCCGTCCTTTCGAGGCTCTATAGTTATTCAAAATATTCTTTCTAAACACATATCACAACAGGGCCAAGCCCTACCCCATTCAACTGTTCCAAGAGTTGGCAATAAACTTGGAGTTGTTCTTGAATTTCTTCAGATTCTCAGGCTCATCTGCTCAGTTATGGTCAAGCAATCCTTTCATTCTATCAGTATCTGTCCTGCTGAAATGGAGAACTTATTTTTAGCCTTCTATTAAAACAAAATAACCTAGTATTGCATGAAGGTCATTTTTAACAACAAGCTCTAACAATTTTAGAATAGCATCTCCTCTTCGAGTCAATGAATAGTTTAACAAACCTGTTGGCCAGAAACTGAATAGTTGTAATCTGATATAAAGGATGCCAGCTGATAATAGTGCACTGTGACCTAGAAAAAATATTCAGGAGTGACGTTTTTGTCCATAGCTTGCAAATTAGGTTCAAAAATTTGAAGAAACATTTAACTCTATACAACTCAAGCCCTACCCATAGTACATTACACTGCAGTGTTACTATGAGACCGTGGCAAGTAAGAGGTGCGTTGACTCAATGCTCCTAAAGAAGTGCTGTCAGTGTACGTACTGCCAGAGCCCGCACAGAGAGGATTGCGCTGTCCCTGACTCCAAACTGTTACAAGCATGCCTTTTTTTAATTATATCGAAATCAACTTTCATATTAATGCAGCAGAGGAAATTGAAATACCCATGACAAGAAATATCATCAGCTGCACGATGCTTTATCTTTACAAGAACTAGCAGGTATGCTATGAAGATCAGAATCATTACATATGTAATTAAAACGCGAGTGAATGGCTTCCTTGGGGTGATGGGGCAATGGAGAGGAGGCAACAAAAACCTCAACAGCAGCCCTACCTCACCAGAAGTAGTAGTAACTCGTATCTTAATTGGGTGAATGTTTGTCAAGCCTCTTACTTCCTCAGTTCCTCCTGCCTTGTTTCACATGGGCAATTTGCTCCTTCTGTCTTCCCTCCAGGATTTTTCTTCGAGTGTTTTTTCTAATCAAATCATGGTGATTTTCAAGTGGCTTCCTTTCTCTTTAGAAATTTTCATTTTCTCATGCACTAGCCCTCTAAGAAAAATGCTTGCATAAATAAGTTGTACCTTCTAGAGGTTTTCTGCATACACATTACCCACAGATTAGGTGGAATATTAACATGGAAGTCACGGAGGAAGCAGACAGAGCCGGACGCTACAGAATTGAAACGATCTCGTGCCAGGGCTGTCAGTCCGTGCAGCTCCCTGCACAGATGCTCTGGGACTCCCTCCTCCTGGTCCAGTCCTGCCCAGCTGCCTCTTGCCCTTGCCAGGAGGCTCCGTAACCAGAGAGGGGACAGGAGCAATGCAAAGGTCTTGCTGGGGTACTGCTTTCACTGCCTTCTTGTCTCATCCAAGGAAGTGCCCTGCCTCCAAGTAGGGCAAAAACCAGAGGACTGTTTCAAAGTCAGTTTTACAGCATCTGCTAGAAAGCCGAATAAAAGTGTCACCTGCCTACCCCACTGAGCTACAGCACACAAGAAGAGTTCAGAATAAGACTAAAAGGGGCTGGACAACAAGGGCCACTCCATTTGTATAGTTTCTTCACTGACTAGAATCAAGTTTATTTCAATTCCTACTTGAGTTCCTGCACCAAATCCCAGCCCATAGACATACACAGCTAAGGACTGCTGGATATAGCGACTTTTCAATCGCCTCTTTTTCCCCCTGGTCTTCCCAAGCTACTTCCCAGACTTGGAGGAGAGCTTTCATACCTTTACAGATCCTATAAAACATTTGGTCAAGGGGACCTGGACCATATCAGCCTATTCCAGGGGCTCAGGGACCACACACAGCGTCCACTACTGCCTCGGTCTGCTGAGAGCATCGGTGCACAAATCGTTCTTCCCAAACAAGGTAGTTACCAGGCAGATAAGCAAGATCTCTGCAGATTTCACCCTCTGCTAATACAAATTTGAACTAACACATTCCTCATAACACAATGCCTAGGTCAGCTCTTTACAAAAAACTTTATATAAATAAACTAATGCCCAATGACTCAAAGAAAAGTGTTTGCAAGTTTTTTGAAGAAAAAAAAAAAAAAAAAGAGCTCATCTTTTTGCCCAGATAGGGCAAAGCAGCGATAGACCACCGAATGCAATGAAAAATATTTGATGCAAAGGCCTGGGAAGCTGGCAAGAACAGCCCTGCTACCATACGACAGATCTGTTGTATAACGATAACGGTACTGTTACACTCCGGCTGCAAAAGTAACATTAAAATTGCATGAACATTTATTAAATCAACATGTTATCGTTAAGTTGCATTTAACAGAAAAAGCAGTTTCCATTGGCCCAGCTGGCCTTAGAAACACCTTTCAGGATTAGGAAAAAAGCAACACCACCACCGTGTGGCAAGAATCAACCGCCTCACAAGAAAATGATGCAGGGAGACAGGAGCTGGATCCAGCAAAGCAAGGTCTTGCTCCATCTTGGTTTTAGGTAGACAGACATCCTAGAGCAAGTTCCTGAGTTCGGTTTTAGAAAGCAAGGTTTCGTTTGGGTGTCTGGACGTGTGGTATCGTTGCCCACTGCGGGACAGGACACCGCACTTTCAAATCCCAAAGTCAGGGATTACAGTCTGCTTTGACTTTCTGGCAGATGCTGCACAGTCATGCCCAGCCTTCATTAGACTTTTAATTAGACTCTGACCATCTCCACAGAATTTGTGATAATTCGAAGAAACTATGGACTAGTCCCAAGAAAAAAAATCTGCTTTGTTTTTTCTTAGTATGCTCTCCTACTGGGTTTTCTTTCAAGCTGTTTGGGTGTTCCATGTCACCAATAGCCTGAGATAACTATTGCACATTTTGAATTAAAATAGCACAGCCTCAGATGGTGGAAGCAGCACGACGAACACCAGCAGCGACCACCTTATGACTACACGCATGCAAAAGCCACTCGCTTTGCTGTGGAGTCCTTTGGAGACTACAGAAGATCTGGGAAATACTGAAAAAAAAAGTCTTTGTAAATATTTAGTTATTTCCTAGTGATTAAGACGTCTACTTCTTTGGTGCCTGCCAGCTTCTCCCTTTCCCTGCTGCTGTGGACATGCCTGGCAGCTGCCACCTTCCCCTGGAGGAACATCTGCACTTCGGGGACTCGTGGAGAGTGAGCAAACACCAGGAACCATTGAGATGAGCGCCTGAAAGCATGTACAATATTCACGTCTATTATTTCCCCACTGCTTCCAAATACCATCGAGATGAAAAATTGTCAATTTGCTATTTCTAATCTGATCGTTTTCGCCTTTTGAAATGAGTACCTGCCTCTTCCTAACAGCCTGGGGGATGTGAATATGCATGGGAAGAAGACCGTGCCCCATATAGGATCCCTTCCTTTGATCTTTTGAGCAACTGGCTTCCAAATTGCTGCACTGTGAAGCATTTTAATGTACACTTTGTACGGATGGTTACAAGCAAATGAATGATTTAGTAACAAAATGTTTGGAGTAAACCAATTGAGTAAAACTGCAGAGGGCATGTGCAATCAGGCTGGGTTTGAGTAACAGCTGCTACACATTTGCAGAATAATGGATCTGATGAACTAATTCGGGACAGAACTGGGCACAGCTGTGATGCAGCCCACAAATGAAAAGCAACGAATTATAAGCAACTGCATAAAAGGATTGTTTTTCAGACCAACTTCACTAAAACTGTGTAAAGTTGTGTTGTGTTTTTTTTTTTTTAATTAGTTTGGTGGATAAGGGAACCAAAAGGAAAGATGCCTCTATCTGAAGTAACTGCTATTTAAAGGCCTGTAGCTGAGTCAGAAAATCACTTCTCTTTTAAAGTACAGGAGCAGTCAATTGAGTTCAATAAAAGTTGCATGAACAAACAGACACGTCGAAGGGAAATTCTGCTTTCTTCCAGAAAAACACCATGGATCAAAATTCTTAGCATACCAAGTAAAAATATTGAGTTATCAAAGTTTCTTCTGTGTTACACCCAAAAGGAAAGTACAATTTGCACCTTCTCTTCCAGAAATCATCTCAAGAGGGGCTGTCACAATACAGGAGTCACGGGATTTGCACAAAGCCATTCGGGCAGCATGTGCCAATGGGTTATTTCAGACTCCGGGACATATAAACTATGCTGAAGTTTTAATCGTATGCTGTTTTACTGGCAACTGTCTCTTTAAAAAATCAGAGTAAAAAAAAACAATTTTCATCAGTTCTGATCTGTGTTTTAACTAAAGGTCCTCCGGGACCCCTGGCTCCTCTCCTGCAGAGCTGCTGCCCCTCCACTGGCCCCACTGACATATGGGGCCAACCCACTGCAGGTTCAGGGCTCTGTTTGTTTCCTTCCCTTCTCCACTTTGTAATGATCAGTGATCCTCTACTTACCCATACTCCCTTCCAGGAAAAAAAAAAATCAGGAAAACATTAGTTAGCTGATTTTGCTCTATTTTCATCAGATAGCTGCTGAAGTAGAAGGACGTCCAGCCTTACTGAACGTTAGCTGATTTGATGCACTGCCAGTTTTTCATTTCATCAAGTTATTTTCAAAGAACTTACAGGTCAGCATAAGCAAGAAGAGCAAAAGGCGTTGACATTTCCATAAAACATCCAAACGTGTTTTGGGGGTTTTAAAATTATTTTTATTGTAGCTGTAACCAAAACAATTTGAGAAATACCTTTCAGAAAGAAAATAGCTGTTTGGAGGCAGAAGTCCACCACAATAGCCAGAAACGTCCACCTTACTTCTGTAATTCTGCTGCCAATCTGTAGAACATTATTGCTGTGCAATGCCGACAGGACAGAGATAATGCTGTAATTTATTCTTAGAACATACTTAAGCAGAATTATTTTACTAGCAACCTGCCACAATACCCACAGTAATACAGCAGCCCGCACAGTACAGCTGAAGGTATGAAAGGGAATGATTTAACACAAGAAAAGCAATCGATTTTACATAGTGCAGCAGAGGCAGCCTGCTTCCAGGCTTAGATCTCTCCTGCTCCCTCTGCCTATTTGTCTGCTCCAAGGCTTCATTCTGCATTTTGCTGGTGCAGAAACCGTAGCTCTCCACAAGTCATAGCAGGATTTCCAATAACCTCAGGCCATCCACATCTCACTGTAAGAAATTGAACTGAAGAGCCACTGCTTGGTCTGTTAGGTGTGCAGCCACATATCAGGCACGATCAGCGGGGCTTGTACTAGCCAAGTCTATGCTGTAATTACCTAAAAAGAATCCCGCATTTTCCCCACAGAAATAGTAAGCATATCAGTGTAGGCAGCTCAGCATTTTTAACTACCACATTATTTAGGAAAATATTCTCAAGTACATTTATATATTCAGAGTAACCACCAAACTCAGATTTTCAAAAGTACAGAGGATGGTCAGGTGCGTAACATTAAAAAATCATTACAATTCATAAACCAACATTTTAGATACATTCATCTACTTCACAGTGCGAGCTCTAAGTGCTTTACACCACTGCCTCTTGCTTGAAAAGTTTTACAGATTGCATTTTGATCAGCACCCACCTGCTGACAACAGTTTTACTAGAGTGTGTGCATCTTTGCTGATGCACTATATATTCGTTAACAAAACTGGGAAACTTTACATTTCTAAGCACAGTTATCCTACAGAGCAGAATTATAAAACTCAGCCCAGGGCAACTGCTGTAATGACAAAGGGCTGGGGGTTTGTTCCAGAGCGCCAGCTTGTCACCACAGGAAACACACAGTCCACATTCCCACTCTACCTGATAGATAATTTATGCCAAAACTGAGTTTTGCCAGGTTAAATTAACTAAAAGACAACAGGTCTCCAGTGGAAGACAGATGCAAAGGTATAGTTCCATGAGGCCAAGTCTGTTAATGAAACTTCAAAATATGGACCAGCTTTTTATCTTAAAAACATGTTTTCAAAAATAATAATAGATACTTAGCGAGGAGTTAGATGCCAAAACACCTTTTGGGGTCTTCATGTCAAGCCTAGCAGCACTACATGCAACAAAAAGAAGAACGCTTTAAAAATCCAGTTCTCTGAACCCAGATGGTTGGGAAATTTAAAACTCCTCTAGGCGTCTAAATACTTCTGAAATACTTGGTTTAGGGATCTGAGAAATCCGAAGGACATTTAAGAGATGTATCAACACATTTTACATTGAAATGTTGCAAAGGAAAAGAGAACACTGCACAGCAGAAAAAAATCAACTTCATGGGTCTGTTCATCGGTTTGAAATGCCTGGGTTGCAATCAGCAGCGTGAGGACTTGCAACCTCTCCCACAAAGAGAAATACGGCTAAATGACGGCGCCTAGGCATGATTTTATTCTCGTCTCAGCTGAGGCACCCCAGGGGCACCCACTGTGTGCACCAACGCGTGTGAACGTCAAGGGCTGGAGGCACGGAGCCAGCCTCTCCCAGGAGGGACCCGCGGTCCCCGGGCAGCCGGCAGTGCCTCGCGGGGTGCCAGACGGAGACACCAGCCCCGCGTGGAAGGGAGCGTTTCCTCCATAGCTGCCGGGGTCCGTCAGTCCGAAGGGCTGCGTTACACACCTGCAGCGTAGCTCTGCCTGCGGTTCAGCGAGGCGGCGGGATCCCACACCAAGCAGGCGCCTCCGCGTGCGGGAGCAACCGGCAGCTCCCACGCTCATCCCACACAGCAAGGAGCACGCTCAGCTGCCTCCCTTTTCCAAGCTGTGCTTAACATCCCCTACTTAATTAAGTCCTCAGCCGAATGACTGGGGAAAAAAAGCACGGAGTTAATTAATATATCATGATGCAGTACGTAAAGAACTTCTGACAGGACAATAAATAATATATGAAAGGCAAAGCAAAAGGGCTCTAATTTAGGGTTGGTTCAAAAATACCTCAGGCCTCAAACTATCTGTATTAATTGTTTGAACACAGGACATTTCACATCTACGCTTACAAAGACCTTATGTACAACTAGAGTTTCAGAGGCATACAGCATCAATACTTGATAATCTCAGCTCTAGTAGCCGAAATAATGTTGCTAAGTTATTTTTGCATGCAATATCTCTGAATCCTATTAAAAATAAAATAGTTTTTCACTAGAGCTGCAACCTTCCTCCAAGATGGTCGCAAGTGCTAGTTGTTAATTATAGATAAAACATTTCTGCAAGACTTTGAAATGGTGCTTGAAACTAACCCCAATAAGCTGAGCTCCAAGCTCAGTACTTCTGGAAATTCAAAGATCGCACAACTCCATACCCGTTTTAGTTTTTTGCACATATTTAACATAACATGAATGTTCTCTTGCAAAAGGCTCTTCGTGTGCATCACCCTACAGCAGGGTAACATTCACCTTACCGCTACACTTGGCATAGATACTTAGACTGTTAGGCACAATTCTCTGACCTCTCTTCAGAGATATTTTTTCTTTTTTCTTTTATAAGAGTTATTATTAATAATAAAGTGTTTGTAGATTGTTGTTCCTGCCCTAACAATGCTCCAAACATACTTTTTTTTAACAATATCATTGGGGTCAACGTTAGGAGAGGTTTACATCCAAGTAGTAAAAGGAAAGGAATGAAGCCTTGACAAGATAAGGGATTGTACGTCCACAAAACCTGACATTATTGTTTCATTTCACCAAATATCAAGCAGATTTATTTTGTGTACTGTAAGTACAGAAGCTATCCCCCTAAAATCAAAATTTAAACAGGCATGCATGAGAAAATAGCACTAGAGCATCAACAAAGCACGTTTCTGAAATCTTCACGGCACTTTACAAATGCTGTAGGTTGAACCAGCAGGTTCAGAGGCTGCCGTTCGTCACCGCTGCCCCTGATGGTCCCAGCAGCAGCATTGTCACGGCTGCTGTCACCGCCGAGCAGCTCTGCCTTACCCCAGGAGCACGGCAGAGAAAACAGATGTTTACTTCGCTGCACACCGAAAATTCCAGCTCAGCAGAGGAGATCACAAACAACACCTAGCTGCGGTAAAAAGAAAGTTATAAAACACGGGGGCCAGTGAAAAATCCTGCAGGTCATCTGTTGCCTCTGTTTCACCAGCTGGGTCCGGGTATCTGCAGCGGCTGACGCCACGGCCCCAGCTCGGGGTCACTGCAGTGCTTCGGGCAGAAGAATCAGCCCTGCTGATCTTATCAAGTGCTGGTGGAAAGGGGAAAGAAAACGGGGGGAACAACGAAAAGGAAGAAAAGAAGGAAAGAAAGGTGACATGCTATATCATTGCCACGCTGCAAAAGCAAGAACTTGCTTTTGAGGAGAAGCCACAGCGGGGAAAGAAGGACACAAGTAAAGATTTGTTTTAAAACACAAGCGTGAGTGAGGCACTGTCTTAAATCCAGCAGAGATGCATACAGCAGCTAGCTCATTTCACTCTGAATTACCGATACTGCTCGCAAAGTCTCCGCTGTGTTTTATGGTTTTGTTTACTATGGCGGGGCTTTACTCTCTCCGTCAGGCACACCTCGCATTGCTGATGCTGCTGGGGGCTGGCCCCTGGCCCCAACAGAGCAGAAGATTTGCAAAGATGGCACTGCTGCTACGCTCCGTTGCTACCTGGCCTACCTGCGCCAGAACTTGTAAAACCAAATTTACTGCAGCTGCTGATGAGGCAGGGCTGAGGGGAGCTGAGACAGAGGCCACTGCTGCAGAGGGAAGCTGATTCTGCCAGAAACGGTCGTCATTATTCCCATCCCCTCCCAGTCCTCCTGCCGAGCAGGAGCAGCAAGACCAGCCCCGTGGGCCTTCCTTTCCTTGCGCCACCTTGAAAAATTGTACTTCTTACCTTTTTTTAAACATAGAATTGGGCACAAGTCAAAAGAAAATAAGTGTTCAGAGATAACGTGGTAGGGCTTCAGCATTCTCAGCACTGTGCTGTCTATGTGGGTTTACCCATGGATTGTCTTTTGTTCAGCAAGTAACAGAACAGCTAACACAGCATAAAATGTGCAGAAAGTAAGGCAATTAATAATACAAAGGAGTTCCCCATGCCCTGGAATTTCACCAAAAACAGCAATTCGGTTTAATCTGTAGCAACTGCGCATTGTCTTTGTCACCTGATCTCCAAAATCTGCAGATTTGATGAGAGTGCGGAAAAGAGAAAAAGAACAAAAGCATGGGAAAAATTGTGAAGGAAAATGTCAAAGTGTGGACTTGCATGGCTTACAAATGATAAAGCAGAAGTGACAGAAGTGGGGTACACAGAAGACGCTGTGGAGAACTCAGATCTCCTCTGCATGTCTCACAACACACAAAAAAGGCTTTAGCTCAATTCGGTGGATTGAAAATGCAATTTGTTTCCATACAACATAGTTCAATTGTGTAATTGCTTGCTTTAGGAAGAAATAACGTAACAGTGCTGTGAAAGGACCGGACAATGACATACGAGGAGAAGCTGAGACAACTGGTTTGTCCAGGCTTAAGACAGGATGGCTGGAGGACATCTCACTGCTGCCTGCAGCTGCCTCTCAGAGGGCGCAGAGGTGGAGCCAGCTCTTCTCGGAGGTGCACGATGGAAGGACAAGCAGCTGTAGGGACAGCCTGGGACCTGGGAAGGTCTGGCTGTGAAAGACCAACACCAGAGGGTGGTCAAATGGGAACAGGAGCCCAGAGAGTTTGTGAGACCTCCATCCGTGTGATATTCAAAACTTGGCTAGTCACGGTCCTGAACAATGTGCCCTGAGCAGAAGGCCGGATTAAGTGACCTCTGGAGGGCATTTCCTACCCAAGTAATTCTGTGATTCTATCTGTGATTCTATTAAGTGGGATAAAATAAAAACAGTGTGAGGGAAGGAAGGGAAACCTACAAGCAACACTTTCCTCTGAAGCATCCCATTCTAAGTAACAGTTAAAGATAGGGTTGATGAAATAAAGATGCAGATTAACATTTGAAATCTGATCCATTTACTGCATCTACCCCACAATCCAAGTGTATTATGCATTTGTACTCCTTAATGACAAATGCACAAAGCTTATGTTATCACTAGCAGTCTCCATGATCTATTCCCTTATGTTTTAAAATCACCTTCTATTTAAACTTACGGGCAGGGATGTTAATTCATCTGAAATAAACATTGGGAAATCAATATTAGGAGCTTCTAATTAGCTTTATTCCTTTATTTCAAACCAGCAAAACAAAGACCTACAGCATATACAGCACAAGCCGCTTCTGTTTATTAATGCACGCAGTAACATACGAGCAGAGGGACAGCCATGACCTTGACGTTTTAAACGGACTCCGTTCATTTCTATCTATTTGTTTTACTTTCTGCTGTAATTAGCAGCAGACAGCAACACCAAACAGTTATAAGGGGGAGCAGGGAGGGAATAATGCTCTACTTTTCCCATTCCTTTCCCTTGTGTGTTTTGCAAAACTTCGTATGTGGAGAGTTGCACTGATGCCTTCGTTCAGCTCAGCTGGGCCAGTATTTTTATGCATCTCTAACAAGAACAAGGGACAGAAAAGTATCTGAAAGATAAGAAAATCTCATTGTGAAGCCATAAAGATGGCTTTAAGAGTAATTTCAGTGACCCAAAAGTACTCTTCTATCCTTTTAAAAGACTGCTTCTATTTCCAGTCACTTGCATCTCTATGACTGTTTAGCAATAAAAGTACAGAATTCCTGCCTCTGTGTAGTCATTTTGCTCTAAGCAGGGAAACCTAAAGGCAGTGGTAGACTTGGAACTGAGATGGAAAAGCAGGAGGAACTCTAGTTTTCATCTCCTAGGAGACTAATTAAAACACTCCAGCAGTATAACACTGCTTACACTAGTACGAAGAAGATGGACTGTAGCGTTTCAGACTGCTCCAATTATCGCTGTTACTGTAGTTTCCAGAGATGCCTCTAAAATCTCTTTACTTGTTCTAAGATATGAAGTTTCACAAAATTTATTAGATCATCTACAGCAATAGGTTGAATGCAAATATATCAAACATTATGTTTTAAAATTACCTGAGAAAGGGAGTACGGGAAGCAATCAATACTGAAACAGCTGTAGTCATCACTTTCTGCAGGTTTTACTAACGGAGATTTCCCTAAGATAATCAGTAAATTGATTTATACTCTTGAACAGGTTTAGAGCCTGGGTCATTGGAAAAATCAATACCACTTCCTATCTTGGCAGCCGTTCATCAGGCAATTTTGTTAGAAAGAAAAACAGGAGGCCAGTTGTTGAAATATGTAAGTGATGAGGGGCATCTCCAAAGTTTTTTAATCTAGTGAGAGAATCCACATTTCTTCTTCTAATCAGATAGAAAACGTAAGTGAAATAACTTCCCTGAACGTCACATTATTACACTGGATCCTAAGCCAACCACTGCTAACCAACCAGCAGGTGCTACAGCACACAGATCTGTAAATGTCACGAGGAGGATGCTTTGATTGCTCCTGCAACTCATTTCTTATGCACTTAAAAGCGGAAAAAAAGCCATCTGCCCCTTCAGCAGGGACTGTCACCTTGGCTGTGGTTAAGGGGGCATTTTGGTGCTTTAGCTTTCTAGTTTCCTCCCTGAGCTACAGCTTTAGGTCTTACTGCTTAAATCCCTTTGTTATGCTGCTGTGATTTCTCTTAGCAGTAGTGGCTTTATCTTTCTTATAAGGATGCCTGAGGTATTCATCTGCCTTTATTGACTATAAAAGCAGCTTAGGTGATGAGCCCTAAATGTCTGAGCAATGGATGGCAGCATCAAGATGAGATAAGAGGCTCATGGGGTACTGATAGCTCCAGCTTAACAAGCAAGTCTTATGTGATCTACAGGCCCAGAGAAAGGAAAAACACTTAAAAACTGTGAAAGCTACGCTCTGTGTTTGCCGATTTGGGAGGGTTTACTATTTTCATCCCAGCTGTGACAGGGAAGCTGAGGAAGCTGTGCTCCTTTCTGACTGTGTGTGTGGTTGGGCTGCTGTGGGAGCTACACGGGGATGTGCTGCACTGCACCTGGAGTGGTGTTTGTGAAAACGCTTTGAAAACTAAGTGACGCAATCCAAGCTCTTTATGCCTTTTATTAACAAATATCTAACTCCTGAGAGGGCGCAGGGCTCTGAATTCCACCTCAGAGCGGGGCAGCCCCGGGGAGGGCCCGCGCAGCGCCTGAGGCGGCCCGGCCCCGCCCCGTGTCACGTGCAGCGCCCGCCGCGCCCAATGGGGAGCCGCGCTGCGCGTTCGAACGGCGCGGCCGTTGGGGCTCGGCTCGGCCCGGCCGGAGGGGCCCGGCCTGAGGGGCCCGGCCGGGGATGGAGGGCGAGGCCCGCCCCGGCCCCTACCGCGCCACCCGGCTGGTGAGGACGGGGTCGGGGCGGGTGGGTCCGGCCTGGGGCCTGGGTCGCGACAGCTCCCGGGGCCGCCCCGTCTGCAGAAGCGGCTCTGAGGCGGGGGCTGGTGGCACCGGTGGGGAGCGGACCTTCCACCCTGTCAGCAAGTACACGGGCATCAGGCAAAACCCTACATAAAACGCTTACGTGGTTTAGCTTAAAGTTCGGGTTAAAACGTACTGCATGTATAGTGACACTAATAACCGACTTATTGTAGGTATTGATATTTGTCAACATAGTTGTGATTTTATCTATATGATCATTACTAGCTATTGTTTTTATTAATTTTTGTTGTTAGCACTTCAGTCTTAATCCTCTCTTCTTCACTGTTCTGTGTCCCGTGCAGTGGAACGAAATCACCAGGTATTTCCGAGCGGGCATGCCCTTACGGAAGCACAGGCAGCGGTTCAAAAAGCACGGGAGCTGTTTCACTGCCTCGGAAGCCGTGGACTGGCTTCATGAAGTTCTGAGGAGCAACAGTAACTTCGGTCCTGAGGTTAGCAGGCAGCAGACTGTCCAGTTGTTAAGGAAGTTTCTCAAGAATCACGTAATTGAGGATATAAAAGGAAGATGGGGTTCTGAAGACTTAGAAGACAATGGTGTGCTATACAGGTACTGAAACGAAGGCCGGCTAACAGAGCTCTTTTGCTTGACAATTTGATCTAATGCTAAAACTTTCCCCCCAAAAATCTCACTTTGTGTTGAACTGGTTGAGCCAAAATTAATTATTAGTACCATTTTACTCAGCTGTTTTGCAGTATAGACCATAAATCCTGCATGCTGAGGGCTTCTCTCTCACTTAAGTCTAAGTTTTCTACTTGGCATATGTGCTTCATTCAAGGGGAGGGGGGGAAGGGGGAAGAGAATTTATTGTAGTGGCTCTGTGCTGTGCTAACAGTCCTGTGTTTACTTCTCTTGAACATTTTACAGGAAGCCAAAGTGGGAAACAAAGCCTAGCCTAAATCCTTAATTTAAAGGTATTAATGGCCCTCCCTTCTCAAAGTCTGATCTCAGTGCTGTATAAATATCTCAGCATCTTCAACTTGACTTTGGAATCAAGAAGAGTCGCCCAAAGCTAGCTTATAATATGGCTATGTTTAACAAAGGAAAAAAAAATGTCATTTTTCTTGAGTTATCTTCTTCAGAATCTTATGGAATCATGCTGATAAGTCACAGTTTGGGGTAAACGACTTCGTATGTATTTAATGCATTTTATTCTAAATGCATTTGCTGTCTCTCCTATTAATTACAGATTTCCTTCAACCTCTCCAGTTAAACCTCTCCCGAGCTCTTGTCGAGAAAAAGAGAACTTGGAGACCTTCTCTAGAGACAAAGAAAGGCTTTTTAAACTACCACACTTATCCAGGAGAACTGTTAAAAAACATGAATTACTGGACTCTCTGGTAGTAACTTATGTTTCTTACATAATTATAGTTGCCATATATTTGCCTTATCCTTTAAAAAGAACAAAAAAAACTAGAAGCAATCATCTTTTAGTTGCACTGCATGTCATCTTCCCTTCTAGCTGAAGAAATAAATTGTTAGTTTCTTCTAGAAAGTGAAATAGAACACTTATGTAGCTTTGATAGCAAGACGCAGCTATATTTTATAGTGAAGTGTCTTGGTTATGTGTTCTGTTTCTTTTGTATTATTCCATAAATATTCAAGCAAATCTCGTACATGTAAAATAGCTGGAACTGTAACATGGCATTTTTGAAATGTGGTCAGCAAGTAAAAGGGATTGTGTATTTGACGCAAGATAGAAATTAGTCTTAAACTCCTATCTGAAGCTATTTTTCAACTTACTGACAACAGGTTTGTTGGAAGGAAAATATAGGGAGAGAATATTATTAGTGCTGCCACATTTTTGAACAAGAAAGAAAGAAAGGTCACTTGACCTCCCCCTATCACACGCACGCCCATCACAGAGTATGGTCAATTTTGCATCTGAATGATCTGGGCTTATATAGTTTAAATTGTACGTATGGGTAAGCAATTAAGCATCTCATTCCATCAATATTGGAGTTGGGGTTGTTTTCATACAGATTTGTGGTTTTGTCACCTTCAGTTCAGAATTATTCCTAGTACAATATTTTAAAGTACTGGGAGGGCTGGAAGGTGAAGTTCTTGAATTGACCAGTACAATATTGAAACTTACCATTTTTTTTCCATTTAGAACAAAAATCTAGTTGTTCTGTTTACTTTTTCAAAAAGATTGAGTGCAACTGTTTAGCCAGTTATTCTCTTCAGACTTGTGTGTGTGCATACTTTGTGAATGTAGATTATGATCCTAAAGAAAATCCTTTGCTTATTAAAACATTTGATCTGTTTCTATTCTTTAAATTGCTGACTTCTGAAAGTCTTGATTAGGTCTTTTTCCATAGAGTCCTTTTTTGCTTTTTAATTGCGCATGCTTACATTCCAGTGCTGAGACTGTTAAGGTTACTCCCTGGATCATGTTTTGGAATTTAATGTTCTCAAGAAAGATGTATGTATCTTAAGAGGCTTCTTCCAGTATAACATGCATAAACCACTAATTTTCAGGAAAACTTAGAAAAAACAGAACCAGATATAACAAAGGAGAACAAAGAAGATGCACTGCACAGGAAGGAAATAAGCCAGGAATATGTGCAAGAAATTTGGAGAAATATCATTCTAATAC